>NC_053025.1:49081602-49418493 GCF_003073215.2 Triticum urartu
AACAGTGAGCGGTGGCGTGGCCTCTGGATGAACAGGACCCCGTGGTTTGGTGGAGGGCTAGATGAACAGTAGACGGTGGAGGGGTGCGCGTGGAGGGGAGGATGAACAGGACCCCGTGGTATGGAGGGCAGGATGAACAGTAGATGGTGGAGGGGTGCCCGTGGAGGGGTGGTTGAACAGGACCCCGTGGTGTGGAGGGCTGGATGAACAGTAGACGGTGGAGGGGTGGTTGAACAGTAGCCGATGGAGTAGCGCGCGGCGGAGGCTGGATGAACAGGAGCCCGTGGAGGCTGGAGGAGGTCAACGGTGGATGAACAGTAGCTCGTGGAGGCTGGAGGGGGTCGACGGTGGAGATGAACAGTATCCCGTGGAGTCCCGTTTTGCGGTATGCCACACCCCTCCCGATGAACAGGACCCCCGTTTCGACCGTAGCGCTCCAACACAAGTCTGTTTCCTCCGTTTTGTGGTACACCACACCCCTCCCGATCAACAGGACCCCCGTTTCGACCGTAGGAGGTCCGTTTCCTCCGTTTTGCGGTACGCCACACCCCTCCCGATCAACAGGACCCCCGTTTCGACCGTAGGAGGTCCGTTTCCTCCGTTGTGCAGTACGCCAGGCCTCGTTTCCATTGCCTCTTCCGTCCAAGCCCTCCCGATGAACATGACTGTCGGCGTTCTGGGAACGGGGGTCCCCAGACTTGCCTGCCTGCGGCCTGCGGCGTGGCTCAAAGGGGGGCCTAGCACGGCCCATCTTCATCAACACAGACCCAAGACCCTCGCGAGGGGCCGAGCCTCGCGGGCTGGACGACATGGAGCTTCCTCAGGCACGGCTTCATCAGGTTGGCTCACGAGGAGGCGGAGAGATGAAGGCGGGGTACCTCACGAGGTGCCCGTGACGCAAGCCATGATGACCAAGGGCGCCAGGCGGGTGCCAGCCCGCGCAGTGTCCTCCTTTCCTCTTTGGTGCAAAGGGGGCAAGCGTAGCCGTGGAGTACCGAGGCACCAGGCAAAGGTTGCCATTTCGGTGCAACAAGACCAAGACCAGAAGGACTGCAAGACGGAGGTCATCATGGATCCCAAGATGGCGTCACCACCAGAGCTTTGTGCCGGCAAAGACTACTTTTGTCAGGGTAGCTAGTACTAGTTGTCCCCCTTCAAATTAGCCCGCCATTGTTGGCTCCCTTCCCGCTCGATATTTGGGAAGAGGACCAGGGCTTCCATAAATAGGACCAGCCACCCACAGAGCAAAGGGGGTTCTCGAGAGGAGGTTCTTTAGAGAGGGGTTCGATCAGAGAGAGAGAGAGAGAAAGGTGGCTGAACTCCTCCCAGCAGTTCATCGCCCCAGCCAAGAACAGACCCTCGCGAGGCTGTTCTTCCTTGTATTGTTCATCATCATCAGCTCAAGAGGCAATCCACCACACCACACACTGGAGTAGGGTATTACACCACAACGGTGGCCCGAACCAGTATAAACCTCGTGTCCCTCGTGTTATTCTTTCCGTAGTTTAGATCTTAGCGAGGCGGAGGGGTGCAGGTAGGTAGGAAGCGAGATCTCCGCGCTCACCCCAGTGTTCGAACCTCAATGGTCTACCGGAACCCGAAATCCGACATTTGGCACGCCAGGTAGGGGTGCGCCGGGATTCATCTTCCACCACCCCGTCTCCTCTGACCATCACGCCCATGTCTGACGCTCGTCGGGCCCGCGCCGAGCGCCGGGCCGCTCTCGCTTCCCGCGTCACCCAGACGGCCCCTGTCGGTGGGCGTCCTTGCCGTTCCCCATCACCTGTCGTCAACGCTGCCACCGGCCCGGCGGGGGACGAGCAGCGAGCATCGTCTCAGCATCTGTCCGTCCGGCACGACGGCCGCACCGCAACTCCCTCGCTCACCCCAGCTGGTTCTTCGTCCTGCGTGCTCCGCGCGCCCATGGAGGCTCGGGCTGCACTCATCGCGGCAAACGAGCTCCTGCGCTACCGTCCCGTCGACGACGTCTACGAAGAATGGCTCGACCGCGTCGCCGAGCTCGTTCGCGTCGCAGGGGGCTCTCCTGCGCCGTCCGTTCCGCTGCACCGCACCCCGCCCCGTGCGGGCGATGAAGCTCCGGCGGCGCCCCGGCCGCCTCCTCCTCAGGAAGGCGCCATGGATCCAAGGCGCGTGGCCCTTGGGCGGAACCCGCTCCGTCAGGTGCCAGCGTGGCAAGAGCAGAGCTGTCAAGAAGTCCCTCGCCCGCAAGAAGCTGCCCGGGCGCTCCCTGCTCCAGCACGTCGCGACCATGCTCCTGCTCCCGCGCATCAAGACCCCGCGCTGCTCCCAGCTGCAGCGCGTGGGGACATGCAAGACCAAGCTCCCCGTCACCCAAGGCCTCCCGTGGCCACAGCAGGCTGACGTGTCTTCACCGCCGAGCTACGCAGCGTCGCGTGGCCCGGCAAGTTCAAGCCAGACCTGCCTCCTCGCTACGACGGCACGGCTGACCCTGTGGAGTTCCTCCAGCTCTACGAGCTGGGCATCGAAGCTGCCAACGGAGACGAGAAGATCATGGCAAACTGGTTCCCCATGGCGCTCAAGGACGGGGCCCGCACCTGGCTCCTGAACCTGGCTCCAGGCACAATCTCCTCCTGGGACGAGATGCGCACCCGCTTCATCGCCAACTTCCAAGGCACTCGCGACCGGCCACCCGCCGTGAGCGACATGCGCCGCATCAAGCAACAGCCCGGGGAGACCCTGCAGAAGTACATCCAACGCTTCAACAACGCACGCCTCAAGATTCCCAAGGTGACTGAGGAGGCCATCATCTCAGCCTTCTCCGACGGCGTGCGCGACGTCAAGATGAAGGAGGAGCTGGCGATGCATGAAGACCTGTGCACTTCCTTGGAGCTGTTCAACCTGGCAACCAAGTGCGCCAGGGCCGAGGAAGGGCGTCTCTTCCTCCTCGAGCTGCCTGCCGCAGACCCGGAAGAGAAGAAGCCCAAGGCCAAGGATGTGAAGCGCAAGGGGGCTGTCGTGCTCGCGGCAGAACCAGACACCAAGCGGGGCAGAGATCAGCCCGAACCTTGCAAGGGCAGCCGGTACTGTGTGTACCATGACCTCCACACCCACAACACCAACGAATGTCAAGAGCTCCGAGCCGTGTGAGAAGGAAGGATCGGCCATCGCCCTGACCGTGGTGACCGGGGCTACGGTCGAGGAGGAGGAAGGAACGCAGGACGCTGGGAAGACCATGGTCCGCGCCAAGGGTGGCGCGATCAACCTCGCGAGGATCGCTGGCAAGACCCGCCTCGTGAGGGAGACTGGAGGGATCAGCCTCGCGAGGATCGCTGGCAAGACCCGCCTCGTGAGGGAGACTGGAGGGATCAGCCTCGCGAGGATCGCCCGCAAGGCAACGCAGGCCTCCCACCGCTGCCGCCCCAGCCAAGGAGAAATGAGGACCGCCACCAGGACGAGGGGGCTGGGGGCTTCCAGGAGCCGCGCGCGATCGCCTGCATCCTGGGCGGGGCACAAGCCCCAGCCTCTCAACGCATCTTCAAGCAGTTTGCCCGTGAAGTGAACGCAATCCTCCCCAGGCTCGAAGCCACGTGCCCTCTCATGTGGTCGGCGTGCGCCATCACGTTCAGCTCAGCAGATTAGCTCCAGTGTGCGGCTACAGCCGGAGTCCTCCCGATGCTTTGTTCCCCAATCGTCAGCAACGTGGTGGTCACCAAGACCCTCATCGATGGCGGCGCAGGGCTCAACGTCCTGTCCGTGGAAACATTCAACAATCTCCAAGTGCCCTACAGCTAGCTTCAGCCAACCAAGCCTTTCTCCGGTATCACCGATGGCTCCACGGTCCCGATTGGGCAGGTCCGCCTCCCTGTCACCTTCGGGGCACGCGACAACTACCGCACCGAGCTCATCAACTTCGACGTTGCTCACATTCGTCTGTCGTACAACGCCATCCTTGGGTACCCAGCGCTGGCCAAGTTCATGGCCGTAACTCACCACGGCTACAACGTCCTCAAGATGCCAGGAAGCGGCGGAGTCATCACGGTGCCCTGTGAAGAGAAGGACGCGATGTGTTCCCTGGAACGAGCCTTTCAGGCCGCGTCACTGGAAGACCCGGATCGCGGAAGCAGGAGGCCTCCCGAGACCGCCCCTAAGAAGAAGAAGACATCGTCCGGCCCGACCACTCAGGAGGCAGGCCCCTCTGGGCCCGCGCCTGCCCAGGGGAACCTCCTTCCATCGCATAGGAAAGCGCGCCCGGTGCCCTCCTTAGGCAAGGCTCGGGGGCTCTCCCCTGGAGAGCCACCGACCTAGCTAGGGTCATGAGGGAGGCGCTTGGGCACCACATGGAGGCGTGTTTCGAAGCACGTTTCCCTCAAGGAGGAAGGCAAGGAGATCCAGACCCTCAGGAGTTCATCAGCAAGGCCATTCAGGAGCTACAGGAGTCAAGAGTCATGAAAGGCGGCCGCCGCCTACCAACAGTGGCTCCCCATCCAGGCGAGGATGGTGGGCTGCGTGTCTGCATCGACATACCGGGGCTCAACCGAGTCGCCTCTCTGGAGCGCCTCTGGCCCTCACGATTGGGGCGCTGCGGAGGCCCACCCCATAGCTACGTTCGCATGCCTTACGGCTTGCCAAACGCGGCTGCCACGTACCAGCGCCTCATGAGGGGCATCATGGAGGCACAAGAGGCCAGGTGTTCCGCAGCCCTGGTGGGGATGGAGATGGTCCGCGAGGAGCCGCCAGCGCCTCCGGAGCTTCCTGAGGCCCCTGGGCCTGGGGGCTCGTGAGGATCGGCTCCCGCAGCCCACCGAGTCCGCTACACCAACGCTCCTTCGTCTTCAACGCCATCAAGTGACATCTTTCGAGTTTCATTTCCAGCTGGGAGCGCCCCCCAGGGCTGCATTATTCACAGGCCGCGTGGGTCCGTCCCTGCGGCATGTATCCCTTTTACTTCATGTTGTTAGCTTACCTTATTGGGGCCGCCCCTCGGGCTGCATGGTCCCCAGTTCGCTCGGGCCTGACCCAGTGATGACCGCCTTCCCAGCATCTGTTTGAATGAATCCACTCCTTCGCGACTAATGTGTTTTACCTAGTTGCCTACTCAGCTGACACCAACTGACGGAGCTGCTCCCAAACGGCACAACGCTTGCGCATGGGTCCGTCCCTGCAACGCCGACAAACCTGAATGGCTGAGCTCTGGCCGCGGCAGCCCCGCATAGCGTCACCTCGTCAAGCCTTCAGTGCCTCATTACCCCTCGGAAGCAACCAACGGCTGACTGTCAATTGTCATGGCAACCCCTCGTTTTTTCTATGATGGGTCTACAGGATCTCCTAAAGGAGCTGCGTCAGGCGAGGCCCTTGTGGTGTCTCCTCCACTCTCGTCCGTGCGAACCGCTTGCACGTTAAAGGGGGGGGTGCCTGAGCATCGCGACTCAGGGCTCCTACTGGCTCTCCATCCCTCACCCTCTGGCCTTGACCACGGCATCGCGACCTGGCATACCAGCGACGGCTGAGACTTGCTCCAGGGCCGGGACCCGAGGATGTAGAGCAGAAAGGGGAGCAAAGGCGAGAGGGGAGAGACACACGAGGTCCTCGCCGAGCAACCTCGCGCCTGCCGATGCACAGACCCGGCAACACACCAGAGAGTGGCCCCTGATTCTCGAGATAAGTCATCACCCGGAAGCGCCAGCTACCGTGGCACCATCCCCGCACCTAATGCTATCCCGTGTTAGCGACGCCCCTCTCCTTTCTCACCGAACGGCGGCTGCTTGAGCGCCAAAGGGGACCTCCTGAGCATCGCGACTCAGGGGCTCTTATCGGACTCCGGGTCGCTCACCTCCTGGCCTTGACCACGGCATCGCGACCTGGCATACCAGCGACGGATGAAGCCGCCTTGGGACTGGGACCTGTCGGCGCAGAGCACCAAGCCCTCGTGAGGTTCGAAAGGGAGGACTGAGCTAAAATGGAATGAGCAACTCGCACAATTCTACGACAAGGGTTACATTAACAAAACAGGATCACAGGCACCTTACAAACCCCCACGGGGCGCGTCTTTGATTCCTCGCAGGGAACAGATCCTAAAGGGACACTAACTACGCACGCCCCAGTAGAAGACGCCATCATCAACAGTGGGCCGTCAAGCACCGGCGCCAACCCCATCCAGATCCGAGTCGGCGGCGGCCTGACGACCCGCCTTGCTCCAGGAGTGGAGCCGGCTTGGGGGCTCGTAGCTGTCGTCGCTCGTCTCCGGAGTCGCAAAGAGCTCGCCAGAGTCGCTGGAACCTCCAACGCCTCCTCCGCCCGAGGAGCCGTCAAGGGAGCGGTCGGCGGGCCCAGTCCTCGCCGCAGCAGGGCCCCGGCCACCTCTCCCGGGGCAGCACTCCAGCCGGCGCCCGTTCGCGTCAAAGACCTTGAAGGACATCACCAAAGCACCGTCGTAATCCAAGTGGATCGCGAAGACGCCCCTTGTCCTGCAAACCCGGGCGATCTCTCTCCAGCCCCGAGTCATGAAGACCTCGCCCGGGGCAACGACCGCGACCTCTGCCTCGGTCGCGAGGGTGCTGCAGCCAGAGCTCCAGGGGCTCCCCCTGTGGGATGATGGAGGCGAAGAAGGGAGGAAGGCAAATCCAAGACTGAAGAGGAATGGTGACGTGGAGCACAAACTCTCGGGAGGAGCCCTCGGTGTGGACCCCTGGGGGGACGACCCACACCTTCGTGACCCATCGGTGCCGACGGCGGCGCCGCCCATGGCGGTCAGCATCAGCTCCTTCAGGGCCCTCGACGTGGGCATACAATGGGAGCGGGAACCCCGGCGGCGCCCGCTCGCACCAAGGCCTCGACACCACCTGAAGGGCCCCCTCATCCGGGCCACGGGGGACGAGCCGTTTCTTCGGCGGGAGTGGGTCTGGTTCCTCTCGGAGAGCCTTTCCCTTCTCTGTCGTCGAGAACCGGTGGATCGGAGCCATCGCAGCAAGACGGAGCAAGGATCGGGAAGAAGGAGAAGCAAGGAGGGATGGACTGGAAGGGCGCGTGCTGTTCCATACTTATGGCCGGCGAAGGCCAACCGCCGACCTCCATGATTGAAGGTAATCATGACCCACTTTGCATGCAGGGACTTGTCCAGTCCGTGCAATTGCCGAGGCGCCATGGGGAAGTGGAGGCGCCCACGTCCAATCAAACGCCACGCGGCGCCCAAGGCCGCAGGTTGTTAGGGCCCGCGGCGCTTCACCCTTTCCCTTCCGCCTCCCTGCACGGCCAAGTCCGGGCGCGCCTTGGGCCCGGGGGCTACTGTCGGCGTTCTGCGAACGGGGGTCCCCAGACTTGCCTGCCTGCGGCCTGCGGCGTGGCTCAAAGGGGGGCCCAGCACGGCCCATCTTCATCAACACAGACCCAAGACCCTCGCGAGGGGCCGAGCCTCGCGGGGCGGACGACACGGAGCTTCCTCAGGCACAACCTCATCAGGCTGGCTCGCGAGGAGGCGGAGAGATCAAGGCGGGGTACCTCACGAGGTGCCCGTGACGCAAGCCATGACGACCAAGGGCGCCAGGCGGGTGCCAGCCCGCGCAGTGTCCTCCTTTCCTCTTTGGTGCAAAGGGGGCAAGCGCAGTCGCGGAGTACCGAGGCACCAGGCAAAGGTTGCCATTTCGGTGCAACAAGACCAAGACCAGAAGGACTGCAAGACGGAGGTCGTCGTGGAGCCCAAGACGGCGTCACCACCAAAGCTTTGCGCAGGCGAAGACTACTTTTGTCAGGGTAGCTAGTACTAGCTGCCCCCCTTCAAATTAGCCCGCCATTGTTGGCTCCCTTCCCGCTCGATATTTGGGAAGAGGACCAGGGCCTCTATAAATAGGACCAGCCACCCACAGAGCAAAGGGGGTTCTGGAGAGGAGGTTCTTTAGAGAGGGGTTCGATCAGAGAGAGAGAGAGAAAGGTGGCTGAACTCCTCCCAGCAGTTCATTGCCCCAGCCAAGAACAGACCCTCGCGAGGCTGTTCTTCCTTGTATTGTTCATCATCATCAGCCCAAGAGGCAATCCACCACACCACACGCTGGAGTAGGGTATTACACCACAACGGTGGCCCGAACCAGTATAAACCTCGTGTCCCTCGTGTTATTCTTTCCGTAGTTTAGATCTTAGCGAGGCGGAGGGGTGCAGGTAGGTAGGAAGCGAGATCTCCGCGCGCACCCTAATGTTCGAACCTCAAGGGTCTGCCGGAACCCGAAATCCGACGACGACCACGCATTCCGTTCCGACCCATGAACACGACGACGACGCTGTTTCTCCGTTCTGACCCAGCCATGTACACGAGCCCTCGCCGTACGTATGCGCGAGTAGGCGTTCGAGACCCCGCCCATATGTACACATACGTGGCCGTATTTTCTTTCTTGCACCCTGGCCACTGTAGATACGTGTACATGCTACGTGTGCGCCTCAACTACGACACGTGCGCGCCTCTACATCCACCAGTATATATGTACGTACACGTTCGCGACCAGAATGACAACGCTACGTACGCTTCGACCAGGTGGGTCCTGACTGTCAGGCACTTCCTTGCGTGTGAAGGTGTAGCTGGTGGGTCCCAGCAGTCAGGGGGGAAACGTTTTTTTGTGAAATACGGTGGCCCGTCCGCTGGGTCCCTGCTGTCAGGTGGAGGAATCATTATTTTCCGTGTAATAAGGAGGCACTTCCTTGCTGCCGCCGTGGACCCAGCTGTCAGCCTCTCCACGTACAGTCCACGTCCGATGGAAGTCGCTCCTTGACCACGTTGACCACGCCGCGCCGAGAGCACCAGGGCGGTGGACGACGGCGAGGCCTAGGAAGGGGACGACGGGGAGCCGAGGAAGATGCGGCAGTGGAAGCCCGTGCGCACGCAGAGAGGAGTACGAGGGTTCACTGGTTCGGCTGCGGTGTGAGGCTGCCGTTGCCGCAGGGCATGGCCAGCGGTGGGAATAGTAGGGGGCGGTGAGGCCTCCGCGGCAGCACAGCCGGCCACGGGAGGCAGGAGCATGCGGCACGATCGGCGCTGCTTTGGGCGGCTGGAGCAAGAAGACCAGAGGTTGAAGAAGCACTACGGCCGTTGGATGGACATCGTACGGTCAGTGGAGCTAGAATCGTTCATATTTACTAAAGTTGACAAAGGCCCCCGTCCCAGTCAACTTAGTAGGCCCACAAGTCAGCCTCCCACCATGGTGGGTCCCAGCTAGCAGGGGAAGTATTCATTTTTTGTGCGTAATAAGGAGGCACTTCCGGTGGGTCCGAGCTGACAGCGGGGGGAACGTTTTTTTGCGAAATACGCTGGCCCGTCCGGTGGGTCCGAGCAGTCAGGGGGGAAACGTTTTGTCGCAAAATAAGGTGGCCCGTCCGGTGGGTCCCTGCTTTAAGGTGGAGGAATAATTATTTTGCGTGTAATAAGGAGGCACTTCCTTGCGGCCGCCTGGATCCAGCTGTTAGCCTCTCCACGTACAGTACTCTTTCGATGAAAGTCAGTCGTTGACCACGTTGACCACACTGCGCCGACAGCACCAGGGCGGTGGTCTGGACGACGTCGAGGCCTAGGAAGGGGACGACGCAGAGTCGGGGAAGACGCAGCAGTGGAAGCCCGCGCGGAAAGGAGTACGAGGGTTCACTGGTTCGACTGCGATGTGAGGCTGCCGTCGCCGCAGAATAACAGGGGGTGTGGGTGAGTAGAGGGATGGCCCGGCTAGCGGTGGGAGTAGTAGGGGCGGTGAGGCCTCTGCCGCATCGCAGCCGGCCACAGGAGGTAGGAGCACGAGGCACTGGGCGGCTGGAGCAAGAAGACCAGAGGTTGAAGAAGCACTACGGCCATTGGATGGACATCGTACGGTCACTGGAGCTAGAATCGTGCATATTGACTAAGTTGACAAAGCCCTCCGTCCCCATCAACTTAGTAGGCCCACAAGTCAGCCTGCCACTATACTGGGTCCCAGCTAACAGGGGGAGTATTCATTTTTTTTGTGCGTAATAAGGAGGCACTTCCTTGCGTGTGAAGATATAGCTGGTGGGTCCGAGCTGTCAGCGGTGGTAACGTTTTTTTCGTGAAATGCAGAGGCCCTTTCGGTGGGTCCCAGATGTCAAGTGGAGGAATCATTATTTTGCGCGTAATAAGGAGGCATTTCCTTGCGTGCGGCCATGGACCCAGCTATCGGCCTCTCCACCTAAAGTCCACTTTAGATGCATGTCGGTCGTTGACCATATTGACCAGGCCGCGCTGAGAGCACCAGGGCGGTGGACGACGGTGAGGCCTAGGAAGGGAACGACACGGAGGCAGGGAAGACTCGGCAGTTGTTTCCCGCGCGGGGGGAGTACGACTGTACGAGGGTTTACTGGTTCGTCTGCCGTCGCCGGAGAATAACAGCAGGTGTGGGTGAGTAGAGGGATGGCTAGGCTAGCGATGGGAGTACAGTGGGGCGGTGAGGCCTGCGCGGCAGCAGAGCCGGCCGCGGGGAGGAGGGAGCAGGCAGTCCCGCCGGCGCCTGTTTGAGCGGCTAGAGCTGGAAGAGCAGAGATTGAAGAAGCACGACGGCCGTTGGATGGCCACCCAACAGTCACTGCTTGTGCGTCAACCTTTTTTTAGGAAAGCCTCAAATCTGTGGGAAACAGCATACAGCCCATGTGCCATTATTTCTAATAATTTACAGCCCATTTGCTAATTATTAAGGTTTTTTTGGAGCCCATATTGTTTTTTTAGCATTACAGCCCATATTGTGGCCACGGTTAAAAAATTATACGAAATTTTGCATATTTCGGTGCGGTCTGAACTGTTTTTAATCCCGAAATTTCGACTCACATTCAAACTGGTTTTAAAAATAAATGTATATCAATATAAAATCCAACAAATTCTCCACGCATAAAAATTAATGTAATTTAAAATCTCGAAATGAAAAAAAAGATATTTGAAACTAATTGCCGGTTTGATGTGTTTTAAAAATGTACAGCCCATTTCTCATTACTGATGGGCCATTTTCTCGGCCAGCCAAATGAAAGCTCTCCTCGTCTTGAAAGATTTGCAGCCCAACGGGCCTGACAAAGCGGCTTGCTTGGCAAATCACAAAAAAATTGGGGTGTGGCCATGGACCCAGTTGTCAGCCTCTCCACGTACAGTACTCTTCCGATGGAAGTCGTTCCTTGACCACGTTGACCACGTCGCGCGGAGAGCACCATGGCGGTGGATGACGGCGAGGCCTAGGAAGGGGACGATGCAGCAGTGGATGCCCGCGCGGAGAGGAGTACGAGGGTTCACTGGTTCGGCTGCGGTGTGAGGCTGCCGTCGCCGCAGGGCCTAGCCAGCGGTGGGAATAGTAGGGGGCGGTGAGGCCTCCACAGCAGCACAGCCGGCCACGGGAGGCAGGAGCATGCGGCACGACCGGCGCTACTTTGGGCGGCTGGGGCAAGAAGACCAGAGGTTGAAGAAGCACTACGAACGTTGGATGGACATCGTTGACCACGCCGCGCCAAGAGCACTAGGGCGGTGGACGATGGTGATGCCTACGAAGGGAACGACACGGAGCCGGGGAAGACATGGCAGTGGCTGCCCACGCGGTGGAGAGTACGAGGGTTGACTGGTTCGGCTGCCGTCGCTGGAAAATAACAGGAGGTGTGGGTGAGTAGAGGGATAGACAGGCCAGGGACGCGAGTATGATGGGGCCGTGAGGCCTTCCCGACAGCACTGCCGGCCACGGGAGGCGGGAGTAGGCGGTTCCGATGGCGCTGGTTTGGGCGGCTGGGGAAGGAGGATCAGAGACTGAAGAAGCACGATTGCCATTAGATTGACATCTAACTGTCTGACGCTGGTAGAGTCGATTGTTGACTAAGTTTCTTTTTTGAGAAACCTTGTGTACGCATGAACTTAGTAGGCCCACAAGTCAGCCTCCAAATCTGTGGCAGACAACATAAAGCCCATTTGCTATTTTTTATAATTTGCAGCCCATTTGCTAATTCTTAAGTAATTTATTACAGCCCATTTTCTGCCTAGGACCATGGTCAAAAAGTCCAACCTTATTTTGCATATTTCGGTGGAGTCCGAACTGTTGTAATCCCGAAATGATAAACATTTTTTTAAGAACTTATTGATTTGCCAAAAAAATCATTTTGTTTTTGTAAGCAAATAAGACGTGGGACAAATTTAGTTGGTTTAAGGGAAAACAAGTGGTAAAAAATCAGCGCTGGGTGGGAAAAAACAACAAAAATAAGGCTGTAAATATGAAAAGGGAATTTTATGTGTTTTCAATATAATGATACGTGTATACAAACTAGTAAAACTATAGGTAGATCTTAGAAAACAGATGTAGGACATGCGTTTCAAGAGGAAAATAGAACTGGGATGTGTGTTTGATTCAGTAAAAAAACTGCCTGCGGATGTTGTAAGACAAAATATAACTAACGCTGGTGGGCCAGAGGCCAGTAGATACCTGCTGGATCTTTCTGCCCCGTTGTCGTCATGGGCTGGGCCTGTTAAAAACAAAACAACCCTGGCAATCTACAACCCAGTTGAAACTTGCTCGACCTGAAAAAACAATATACGTGCTCAATAAACGAGAGAATTCTGCAAGTACAGACTGATAACTGGGATGCAGCACGGATATTTATCGTGATAATAAGTGCATGCACTTGTTTCGAAAAAAATGAAGAACTGGGAGTTCGAACGGCGGGTGCTTATGCTACCCATCAAATAAAAATCAGGTGCCTGAAAATTTGTTTCGAAAAAATGATTCAGCTTTATATCCACGTCGACCCTCGGCATGATGGTTGGAAGCAAATGCAAGTTCATACCAAAAGATCGTTAACAACAATACCAACTTGCGGACGACAAGGTAGTACAACTACCAATACCAAACTAACTTATAATCTTTTTACTCCTGGCCCTAGTGTTCGTCTGGTAGAAAATCTTGCAGAGGACCAGCTCCCGCTCCTTCTCTTGCTCCAGGTCCCCGAGGTGGTACTAGTGCATCACCCAGTTAGTCCTCTGCTGGTCGAAGTTCTTGTTGGTGTGCAGCACGAGAACCTTTTTTGCTGCCCGTCTGCCGGCCGTTGACCATCACCGGCAAGGTATTGCCGATCTTGTGCCACATCGCATGCATGCCGCACTCTGACTGTATCTTGCGGCGCGTCGACATGCCCCTTTTGAATGCCCTGGAATTGCGCTGGAAGAAATGCTTCCTTAGGCCACTCAGTGTGATACCTGCAGTATTGTGGAATACAGGTTTTAGTGTACCTAGTTGGCATTTTCATAACATCTTTGGCAAGTTGCAGTCACTTGTTTCACTTTTATTAACTGTCAAATTGTAATTTCTTCACCAGGTCTGCGTGTAAAAAGAAAATTAGAGCTATAAACAAAGGAATATGTTTGTGCAAGTAGACGGCCGATCGGTGTTTTACCTGGAAGTTTCTCAGGTTGGGTGTAACATATGCCGTGCTCGCTGTCGATGGTTAGTATGAACAAATCAATGAGAGACTGAAATCTCGCGCTGTCAGCACTCACTTTGGCCTCAAGTTTCTCAGGTTGGGCCAATCCTTCTTCGACTTGCATCGGTAATTCCAGAATACCCGAACACGCCGCCGGGATTCTTGTGTCACCTCACGCGCAGCGTGTTGTCAGGTCAATTCAATGTGTGGACATGATGAATAATTTGACCGATGTATACTAGTACTGCTACTGTACTACTTACTAGTCGTATTTAGTGTCACAATTTATACATAGGTTTAACTAACAAGTAGGCACTTGAAGCCTAACTGATATATGTGTGTGTATATATATATGGCTTCTGCACAACATCTCCATCATCATTATCAGTACATCCTACACATGTGAGTTAGGATGCACTTGACCCCAGGAAGGTATCTACCCTTCAAACCAGAGAGTGCTTCAAACTAACAACAGTACATAATATCCAACAAAAGAGGGTCGTGCTACAGCAGGAGAATACATGGCTCAGTCTAGATATCAGCACGAATCAAGTTGTGCATATTTGCTGTTGGCATGAACCACATCGCCGCATGTCGGGTTTGCAAAAGCCATCCATCGCATGGAAGCTTGATGTCTTTCACACACTGAAGATTATCTGGCAACAAGCTGTGTCGATGAATCTATGGATATGGTGATTCATGAAACCCATGGTATGATGTGTAAACACAGCCCCCCCTCGCGAATGGAAGTTGGATTGCACAGTAATCATCCCCGGTGATATGATCGATGATTGGTTGGATGATCGGATAATTGAGCCCAAGGAACAAGGAGTGGTTGCCGAGGCTGTAAACCCGCCTCCAGTTGAATACGCCTGGCCCAACGGAGCTGGGATCTTTCTCGAACACGAAGCAGCCATAGCCATCAATGTCACGAACACCCCACGCATTGTACTGCATGTGGTTTGATGTAATGGTTTGGTCAATTTGGTACGTGCGAATGAGCATCAAATGACCGCCGTCAGCTGAACGAGCGATAAACCACCACCCATCGGCTGGTATGATTCCAGGTCCTGGAATCATGAAGGCCAGCGCATTTGCGTCTGCTGCAACAATTCAATTTGGAGACCAAAAGGACAAAAATAAATAATCATGTTTAGAGTATGTGTGGAATTAATATTCTTATAACAGTGACACATATCATAGACAGAGAATTGCAATGCCGTGGTCATAATCATACCCCAAGTTAAAAAAAATAAGACAATGGCTTTCATATTCTAGCAATATGTCATGGTTCAAACATCATGTAACAATGAGAGGAAAACAGCTATGACAGCGCCTACTCATATTCTACCACAGCACTTACTACTACTGTTCTCATATCAACTCTAAGCAATAACATGTGTTGTTATAAAAATCTTGTAAACGAGAGTAACATATAGCAATCATTATGTTATGCTCATAATATGTATTCTAACAATCATTAGATGCCAATTGTTTTCATATCAACTCTAACAATAACATGCGTGGTCATAAAAATCTAGGAAATGATAGGAACATATAGCAATGATGTGGTTATAGACATGCTATGCATTCTAAATTTGTAACAAATGAACATGCAGTCGTATTCATAAGGTAAAGATGAGATGAGATAGAAAAATTACACGATGATAGATTCCACCAGTATAGGTAGCCAATCTGTGTGTCGACCGCGTAAACGATGCCATCATGCACTATAGCGCATTAGACAGAAATGTTTCCTCAACAGGATTGATGATGAGCCATAACCATGTATGGCGACCGGATTCCAGATAGACTAATCCCTTGTTGAACAAGGCAATGAGCTTGTAATCCATGTAGTCTTCTGATGGTGTGGGCACTTCGCTGATTACAACTTTCTGCAAACAGAGGTTGAGCCAAAAGCTTGACGCATCTCGTGCGTAGTAGGCAGGAGTGTCCGGCGGGCCGCGAGGCTCGATGGCGGCGGTATCCAAAGATGGAAGGGTGATCTCTCGCTGGGTGTAGATATCCACGAGACGCCATGGACTACCAGATTGGTGGATGAGGATGACCCAGTTGGCCTTCATGCCCGCCCAGTAGTGGCCGCGCATGAAGGGCAGGTGGACGGGTAGTGGTAGCATGTCGAGGGGCACCACGGAAACCTCCGTAGGATCGTCAAGTCGGTGTCTGGGCCACCTGCGAGGATCGGGCATCAGCAAGCATGGTGTCTTGAAAAGAGCCGGCCGGTTGCAGACGAGTAGATGGTACAAAGACACCGAGCATGCGGCCAGACGGACGGTGCTGAGTAGGTCCATACGACTACAGATCTGCTCCAAGAGAATACCAGGGAGGGAATTCCCATCGCGGCTCTGTGTGTCAGTCGGTTTTGCCATTGGGGTTTTCGGTGCCTGCGAGCCAGCGGGGAAGTGGATTCGGGCGGGCGAGCGAAGAAGCTTCTCCTCGTGTGGCCGAGCAGTGAGCGGGGGGATATGGTACGCGCGAGCTACCAAGGAAGATGGCGCGGGCGGGCGAGCAGTGAGCGGGGGTAAATGGTGTGCGGCCGACGATGTGGAAGAGAGGAGGAAGAAGAGTGGAAGACGGGGAAGAAAGTGCATTCAATCTCAATTCTACTAGTACTACTACCAGGATATACCGTCCTTCGGAGTGTAAATAGTTACAGCGATGACATGTGGGTCTACCAGAACAGGGCCCATATGTCAGTTAATGGAGGACAGATGTGCGTGGGCGTATTTGCGGAAGCGTTCTCTACTGGCAAACATGATGGCAGTACTTGGTAAGGCTGATTTAGTAACACCAATACGCTGGTTCAGCTTATTAATTACATGTCCATTCTGCTGCAGCGTGTATTGTCACTTCACTGCGAAGACTAGTTGAATAGTTCTCTCTGACCGAGATGGGGAATAAATGGATCGCGAGGACTTCCTTTCTACAATATCCCTATGCCTCTACGCTCACTTCACTCATTTTTCTCCATACCTAGTCACTTGTTGAAATCTGTAGAAAGACAAATACTCCGTATTTGAGAACAGAGGGAGGCTTTTACTCCGTACTACTCCCTCCGTTCCAAAATAGATGACTCATCTTTGTACTATATTTGGGAACAGAGGGAGTATCACCATATGGAGGGAACAGAGGAAGCTTGAAATATGAACATGTCAATGGGAGGGAGTAAGCCCCATGCATGCATGCAACATGCAACACTCGCACGTACACATGGATGCACGCACCCATGCGGCACACAGCATACGACGCAACACACACGCTCACGCTCAAGTGTATAATTGGCGCAAAACTATATATAGTGACCGTAAAGAGCATACTGTTACATACGTTGACCGCCAGTGTATTTTTCTCGTTTCAAATTAAGCCATATTAATCGGAAAGGACGCAGTACGGACTACTACTACTAGTACTAGTACTGCTTTGATGTGTCCCGTCAACTCGCCGAACGAGGAGAAGCTTGCTTACTACGCCTCTCCCTTGCCCACCCGTGCGGTGGTTCGCAGGATGAGGAGAGAATTTTGACTACAGCGCCCTCGCCCTCTCCCTCGCCCTCGCCCTCGCGGTGGATGTGCAGCAGTTCAATCGGTGTCAGATTGCCAGAAGCATATTGTACTGTAGTATCATCATTGTTGGACCTTCCGAAGAGGCGAAGAGCCAAGTGCAAGGTTCACACGAGTACGAACTGTTGAACCTCCCGAAGAGGCAAAGAGCCAAGCGCAAGGTTTTATAGGAGTTGTCAGTAGGAGTGTACTAGTAAAACTATAGCGAACGATGCTACTGTATGATGCCGCCACATCATGTATATCCAAAGTTGTGCCACCTTTTTTTCTCAAAGAGCATGTTGGAGCCCGTGCAACAACCACACAAGTTGCATGTAGACATAACACATTTACTAGTAATAAATTCTAAAGGACAAATGTAAGTATGCCACACAAGTTCATCTCCAACTCATGTGATAAATTTGTGCACGACTAGTCTACATATATTCACAGCGCTACCATTCACAATTACCATACTCCACTTACACGTTATAGATGGGCTACATGTCCTCCTCCAGGTTCCAGTCCCAGGTGTTCTTCATGGATCGCACGATACATAGCGGTGGGCAACAGCAATCATTGTCGCAGCTTTCTAGTCTGGCTCCACACGATGGAGACTCATCCAAGCTGAAGCGGCATAAATCAGGGATAGCATGTCCCAGCATGTCGTTCATCCGGCGGTGCGCACTGAAGACACAACCATGCTTCATGAAAGGCAGGCCTTTCGTGTCGTGCACGGAAGGTGGCATCCGCTTCACAATGGGGTAGTTGTCCTCGATGAAAAGCGAGTACTCTCCAAGAGTGTTCTTCGGCACCCACGTAGCATCACGGGGGTCGATTTCGGCGCTATTCATCTGGTACACGCGGCATCTCAGATCTGGACACATGGTGACGTACATAGTCAAGGTCCATGCATAATAATGTTGTGCTCAAATGTGGTGGTCAGTAATACTGTGCAGCGTGTATTGTCACTTCTCTGCGAAGACTAGTTGAATAGTTCTCTCTGACCGAGATGGGGAATAATGGATCGTGAGGACTTCCTTTCTACAGTATCCCTATGCCTCTACGCTCACTTCACTCATTTTGCTCTGTACCTAGTCACTTGTTGAAATATGTAGAAAGACAAATGCTCTGTATTTGGGAACAGAGGGAGGCTTTTACTCCGTACTATTTGGGAACAGAGGGAGTATCACCATATGGAGGGAACAGAGCAAGCTTGAAATATGAACATGTCAATGGGAGGGAGTAAGCCCCATGCATGGATGCATGCATGCAACATGCAACACTCACACATACACATGGACAAACGCAACACTCACACACCCATGCGACACACAACACAAGACGCAACACACACACTCACGCTCAAGTGCTCAACCTACTCCCTACGTCCGTGAAAGACTGTACATTTAGAGATTTACACATTGACCACGGCATAATTAATGCCCAAAAGTAGCAGACTTATGTGTGCATCCGACCATTGAGATAAGAAGATTAAATGAAGGCCGTTGCATGCTGTAATTAATGATAGACATGTAGCCTATACCTACAACACAAGTTGGTGCATTAGTCAATCAATATCGATTTAGATTAAAGGCTAAATGCATTGGAAGTGTAGATGTACATCATGTACTACACTCTTTGTTTTATAGCCGATGTACACTCTTTGTTGGAAGACCGAGGGAGTACACGTGCATGCACTCACATACACAGCCAGAGCGGTTCGCGCGCAAGGTTGGACTCGTGTTGCGCCTGCGTAAAGTTTTGTTTAACCGATTTCTTTGCTCTGCCAACTGACATGTGGGACCCAGAAACCAGGTGACAATTTAACCAGTCAACAAAGTGCCACGTCGACTATGTGGCCGGTCAGTAGGGTGCAATACGGTGCTCTACGATGAGCTAGTGATTGTATAATCGCCGCAAAACTATATATAGTGACCGTAAAGAGTGTATTGTTACATACGTTAACTGCCAGTGTATTTTTCTCGTTTCAATTTGAGCCATACTAATCGGGAAGGACGCAGTATGGACTACTACTAGTAGTACTAGTACTGCTTTGATGTGTCCCGTCAACTCACCGAACGAGGAGAAGCTTGCTTACTACGCCTCTCCCTCGCCCACGCGCGCGGTGGTTCGCAGGACGAGGAGAGGGTTTTGACTACAGTGCCCTCTTCCTCTCCCTCTCCCTCTCCCTCGCCCTCTCCCTCGCCCTCGCGATGGATGTGCAGCAGTTCAATTGGTGTCAGATTGCCAGAAGCATATTGTACTGTAGTATCATCATTATTGGACCTTCCGAAGAGGCAAAGAGCCAAGTGCAAGGTTCACGAGTACGAACTATTGAACCTCCCGAAGAGGCAAAGATCCAAGCGCAAGGTTTTATAGGAGTTGTCGTCCTAGTAGGAGTGTACTACAACTATAGAGAACGATGCTACTGTATGATGCCGCCACGTCACGTATATCCAAAGCTGTGCCACGTTTTTTTCTCAAAGAGCATGTTGGAGCCCGTGCAACAACCACACAAGTTGCACGTACACATAACACATTTACTAGTAATAAATTCTAAAGGACAAATGCGAGTATGCCACACAAGTTCATCTCCAATTCATGTGATAAATTTGTGCACGACTAGTCTACATATATTCACAGCGCTACTGTTCACAATTACCGTACTCCACTTACACGTTATAGATGGGCTACATGTCCTCCTCCAGGTTCTAGTCCCAGGTGTTCTTCATGGATGGCACGACCCATAGCGGTGGGCAACGGGAATCATTGTCGCGGCTTTCTAGTCCGGTTCCACACGATGGAGACTCATCCAAGCTGAAGCGGCATAAATCAGGGATAGCGTGTCCCAACATGTCGTTCATCCGGCGGTGCGCACTGAAGACACAACCATGCTTCATGAACGGTAGGCCTTCCGTGTCGTGCACGGAAGGTGGCATCCGCTTCACAATGGGGTAGCTGTCCCCGATGAAAAGCGAGTACTATCCAAGAGTGTTCCTTGGCACCCACGTAGCATCACGAGGGTCGAACTCGGCGCCGTTCATCTGGTACATGTGGCATCTCAGATCTGGACACATGGTGACGTACATAGTCAAGGTCCATGCATAATAATGTTGTGCTCAAATATGGCGGTCAGTAATACTGTGCAACAAATAGTACTATTCCGGTATAGAGGAAGTAAAATAACCGGCTTATTATATATAGCCACTCTTGGCTACATGGATGAGATAGTAAGACATGGAAAAAATGGTGGCAACTAGTGGGTTCAAGTCTTCAAGAGCCTAGCTATCTATACGCGTCCTCCAAGGTAAAAAGTACTCCTACTAGTACTACAAAGTATACTACTAGTACAAGAATGAAAGAGAAGGCGAGAGGGTTAAAAAATGGAATACCTAGGTAGATGGTGACGGTCCGATCGTGGTAGATTGTGTGACCATGTTGCACATCAGTGGTACAATGGGTAACGACTGCTAAGATAGTTGATCCCAATATGCCAAAGTCAGCTACAAGGTTCCAGGTTAGACCGAATTGCGGATGCAAATGCACATCCAGGATCGGCGATCTTATTTTGATCGGGGGATGACTGGTCCCTACAAAATAATGGAGTACCGTTAGGGATGCAAATGATGGTTTGTGCATTCCGTTTGTAATCTCCTGTACCGTAGGCTGGAAACCAGATGAAACAAGTCCCCTGGCTTGTCACCGCGAAGATGCAGCCTAGATGCCGCACGGCGTCTTCGAACATGTAGGGGTACAAATCTGCCGCCGCCAACATGCGCCAGCCTCTGTCGTTACTGCCTCTTGCATTGATGGCAATCCTTATGTCGAACACCGTGATGAGATAGTAATCGTCGTAGCCGCGTCGCTTTGTCGGCGGGTCCGCAATTGCTATCTTCTTCAATCTCATGTAGGCATCATCATACGTATTCTTGCCCAGCCAGTCCGGAAGGCCGATCCCAATGGTGGAGAAGGGGTCTATCGGAACGGTCGCACTGCTGTGGATGTTGTGCAAAATCATGGTGGTATCCGGCCGGAGGTATGCAAGCCAATCTTCGTTGGCACCAACCCAGACCTATATATAAGACGGTGGGCAGCGGAGAAATTACGGGATGGAAATGGAATAACTAAGTACTACATGATGAAACTCCATTACTGACCTACTCATCGGACAAAATCCGACTACCTCTCAACGTCGTTAACTCTAGCGGAGTCAATGTGCAACCATGGCCAGGGAGCGGTGGACTGTTCGAAGAATTGCCCCATAGAAGAACCTTCTCCTCGAGGACGCATGGAAGACCAACAAGCATGGCCTTTTCCCAAGCCTGTTTAAGCAGCGTCTTGAAAAAGTTGGTGCAGGAAGCACCGAGTCTTGCGGCAGTGAGGACGTCGGAGAGGCGTGCGATTTCTCCTAGAGAATCATCGTCCAAGGTCTCCCAGCCCCGACGAGGAGGAGAACCTTCTGGCGAATCCATGGGAGCAGCGACGAACTGCCTTCTCTTCGGGGGGAGGGGAACTGGCAAGGAGGAGATAAGAGTGTAGTAACCGCAGGGCCTCGTCCCTTCCAACTGTAGATCGTTCCTCAGTGAAGGGGTGGGGCTATTATTTACTACTCTAAATAATAGCACTAGTAAGAAATTTTTGGCACTAGGTAGTAGTTTTTGGTACCATGGAGTACTAGTACTAGCATTATGGAACGTTATGGGATTGCATTATATTGTAAATAATAGCACTAGTAAGAAATTTTTGGCACTAGGTAGTAGTTTTTGGCGTGGATTAAGAAATTTTGGGTATGTTTTTGCCATTTTTTGTACACGCCAACTAGTGTCAAAAAACGTCATACATTATGTGACGGAGGAGTACGTACTCGTACTGTAGCAGTACTAGTACTACTTTTCTCAACTACTCCTCAAAAAAGCACCCAATTAATGCTCTTGTTTTCCTCAAAAAAGTATGTTTACCAATGCATTAATTGCAATGCATGCATGCATAAATTACATTCATTGGTCAATTTTCTCTTAATACTTGCATGCAATGATTTAATGCACCTTGGAATCTAAACATGTGATGGGAAGCAACCAAATTGAGCCTTATAAAATGGAAAAACTATAATTTTGAGATGAGTCCTACAAACCGGAAAGGAGGGAGTACTGTACTTCTAGTCTATTCTTGTATAGTGCACCAGTTTTGAACTCTTGAATCTCAGGGCCAAGGAGCTACAGTTGGAAGTGGAGGGTACTACTGTTCTCTAGAACCATCATTGTACTATCAATGCAGGGGAAGTACACCTGCATAGTGGCCTAGTGGGTACTCTTGGTGCTCTATTCAGCCGCTCCTCTCACGTAGCTGGCCTACTCAGCCGCTCCTCTCACGCACACACTAACAGCCTGTTTATCAGCGACGGTTACTGTGGGGGCAGAACATTTGAGTTATTTGATACAGCGAGACTAGGCTTTTCGCTTCCATTTGTGGAGGTGTAATGGATCTCGTCGAACTTTGTTAGTAGTTCCTTCTTTATGAATGAGATGAAGCAAAGCTTTTGCCTCCGTTTAAAAAAACACGTCAAGAGTAATTTATTTTATAGTAGAGCCGATAATGGAGTGAAGTCCATGCATGCAATGCCACAAGCTACAGAGTAGTAGTAGATCACTTTACGTACAGAGCCATATTGCACAGTTCCCAATGCCCCGCCAGGCTTTTCCGGCTCCTCGGGCTTAATTGGGAGGCGCTAGTTTGAATATGCTACTAGCTAGAAGCTGCAAGCGAGGTGCGGCTAGGGCGAGCACGCGAGCCACGGGATGCTGGGAAGGAAAACCCGTTCACGTGGCTAGGCTGTCCAGACTTCAGTGCACCCAGATTGTGGGGCCGCACGTCCGTTTGACTTCAAAACTCAAACTACCCGTGTAAAATATTGGCCCGCAACGAAGTGTAGTACTCCCTCCGTTCTGAATTACTTGTCGCGGGTATGGATGTATCTAGATGTATTTTAGTTCTAGATACATCCATTTCTGCGATGTATCTAGATAGTATACTATTTAAAAAAAAGGCCACCGTGCGTTCGGCTGGGATCGAACCCACAAAATGAGGTATACACTCCCACGACCACTAGTAGTACTCGTTGGAGTACAAAGCAACCTAGAATCACCTTTTGTCGCTAGTAGTACGTACATTGTTCCTTACAAGAAACCCCTAAGAGCATTGTTAATAGTATAGCCAGCTGCTGGATATAAGCCAGTGCATGTCATCTACAACCCATCTTATAGCCAACATGTAGTAGTAGTTTATTTCTTATAGCCCGCTGACTCGGCTCTATTGTACTTGCTCTAATAATGCAAGAAACCACCAAAATGCCAAGAAACTACTACCACTTGCATACGTGGCAGACTTAAGATAAGACTACCTTATCAACCATTGTACTCCTCTTACCAACAAAAATCCTCGAGTGACCTCCTACCTCCGGCCCGTCCACCTAGTCATCCTCGGCCATGGGACGCAGCTACCGCCGCCAGCAGAAGGCGAGGTCAAAACCGCCGGCGGTGCGGGCCCATGTTGCGGCAGCCCGGATGCCAGCTCCGTCCGGCGCTCGCGGCCGCTAGCTATCCAAGATAGCTCCATCCAGCTGCTTGTTTGTAAGGTTTGCTAGCTAGATTGGCATGGCAGCGTGGCGGCCTGCTCGCGCGCGCCGCGCTAAGGCCAGCCATCTGGCTCGTGCGAAGGCCAGCGCGGCGGCTTGCTTGCTCGTGAGTCACGCTCGGGCCAGCCTGCCAACCCGTGCGGAGGCCAGCGCGGCGTCCGGCCCGTTCGGCGGAGCGGCGGCCAACTCGCTCATCACCGGCGCCACCGACGAACACGCATCAGTACTGTTTGAAGTAATGTTTGGGAAAAATAATGATTTGAGGGGGAATAAAATGATAGAAGATCAGATGTGGGTCCCTCGTGTCAACGGTCAAACAAAATGTGTTGGTTTAAGCTGCCTCGTCAGCATGGACATGTGGGCCAACCCTGTCATAAATGGGTTAAAACGAACCTAATCGGTAGGAGTACTAGGTAGTTTTTGGCATGGATTAAGAAATTTGGGGTATGTTTTTGCTATTTTTTGTACAATAGATTCCTCCTAGGGCTGGTTGAAAGTGGTAGTTTTTTGTTAAATACTGTACATATTGTAAGTAGGAGCGGAAGTTAAGCTTTGGAAGCCAATAAGCAAGGCTAGTTACATAGTGCATATGTGTACATGATTGAAAGTAAATATCAACCATGAGTGACTAATATCTTGATGGAAAACTCGAAACTATGGAATACTAGGAAAAGAAATGCATGGTTGGAAATACTAGCAATGTTCATGTCCATTGCAATGAATTACAATTAGAATAATACTTATTCACAAACTTGGTACAAAACACTCTAATTTTGATATACCTATGTCACTAGAGATATATTATGTTTCAATTATAATATATTCCTTGGGCTATTTTGGTGAGGTCAGGGAGGGATGTGGTTGGTTTTAAGATACTAATTATGGGTTTTTCTGCAAATTGGTAGACAAGTGGGATGTTGGTGAGAAAAGGCAACAACTTACCTCACAATCGTTAGATGCAGATCTAATGGTCAGAAAGGACGGATGGCAGACACACCAGCATCACCAACTTAGTCTTGTGTAGGAGTACTAGCAAGATACGTGCATTGCACGGAACATCAAGATGCATTTTTTATAAAACACTTGTTGTGATTGACCCTTGCGGGAGTAATCCCATGTGTAAAAACTAATGATATCTCGAGAAATATGAGATAAGGTGAAGAGGAGTGGGGTGTGGTGGTGGTTGGTGGTCGGACTGAGCGAAGGCATGGGGATTGACGACGCCGGCTGCGGCCACCAGGCCAGTTTGTTCCAGAGGCTTCCTTTATTAATTGCTCAACAATGAGGTTTGTTGGAGATAAGGATGAACGAGGGAAAGCCTTGTCTGCAAATGTGGAGAGGGGTGCGGGTATCTTTTAGTTTAATTTCCATCCGTCAGATATAGATCGGACGGTCTATATTGCAAGATGGCACACGTACCATCATCACCAACTTAGTTTTTTATAAGAGAAGAAATATAAGTATGGAGATACAAACGTATTATCGATAGTTGCTTCCGTAAACTAGCATCTACATTCTATTCAATGCCTCGACATGTGGGGCCTTAGCACAATGACTTCTCGATTGTGTAAAATGAAGATTCTCCCGTCGCCGACAAGGAGGGGTGACGGCGGCGCGCTTTTTGGCTTGCTCTAGTCCTAGTAGTCATACTAGGTGGTCTAAGCACGTGTAGATTTATTCTTTTTCACGTCTCGTGTTCGCCATACTGCCATGACTGTTCATGAATAGACGGTAAGTTATTCACGGGGAAACCCTTGTTGAGCGTTTTTGCGAGAGAGAGAGAGAGAGGGAGAGAGAGTGTGTGCGTGTGTGATATGTTAGAGACTGAGGCAATGATAACAGATTCTTTGTGTCTATGTGTGTGGAAGATAGAGAGAGACATGTACATGGGGATTTGTGTTGTGTAACATGGAGACACATATACATAATTAGAGAGTGAGTGTGTGAGATACACATGCGGACATGAGGAGAGATGAGGATCCAGCTAAATTGGTGTTTGTGCATGTCTGTGTGTGTTTGTGCACGCGTTTGTGTGTGAGAGGCAGAGAGTGTATGTGGAGTAGAGAGACCACTGATGATGTAAACCTAGTATAAGGGAAGGGGGGATGGTGTGACATGTGTAGTAGCGAGATAGCACGGGTGCGGGCGGGGGGAGCAGACTATTTGGAAGAGACATCGAGTGTGTGTGTGGGAGAGGGGTGTGAGAGCAAGAGAAAGAGAGATCTAGCGACGGAGTGAGAGAGAGTGAGAGGAAGAGAGGGGTCGTTTGTGTCCATAAATGGCGTATAGATAGGGAGACAATGTTGATGTTGTCCAAAATTGGCCTATGAACGGAGACGCAAGGGAAGCAAGTCATCGTGTGTGTGTGTGTGATAGGGACTTCATGAGAGATCTAGAATAGATGGTGTAGAGAACAATGTGCGAAATCGAGAACGATTATACATTAGGGAGCTATGCAAAGAGTCACGACATATATGTATACGGGGAAAGAGCTGGGGCAGGTCCGCATGTGGGAGAGATAGAAAGAGGAGAGTGGTGCACAAGGAGACAAAGTGTGCTTGTTTGAAGTGGGGGTGGTGTGTGAGGTGAGTGCGCGAGAACCACATAACTAGGGAGATAGACGTTTGGGGATGACGTTTCGTGTGTATGGGAAATATACACTCTACATAGTGGGTGTGCTTGGGTACGAGAGATAGCGGGAGACCTAGAGAGTGAGGGAAGAGATGTGTGCATGCCCGAGAGACAAAGTGATAGAGACCTATGTTGGGGTCCGGACTTTACAAGAGAGAGGGGTGTTAATGTGCTCGTGTGTTGGTGTTTGGGGTAGAGAACGACTTCTCTCTCTGTGTGTGTGTGTGTGGTGGGGGGGGGGGGTTGACTTCAGATAAAGAGTGAGGTGTCTATATTTGAGGAACTTTAGCGTAATTGAGATATTGTGCACTCATGGTTGGTCAATTTGTTTCACAGTTTGTACTATGAGATAACAATACTTTTGAACATGCGTGATATACCTTGATGTACCAGAATTACAAACCTAAGATTGGAATTTTGGAATTCGACTCCATCATTAGCTTTTGTAATTCATTTAAACGAAGGTACATTTTTTAATCCGGGATTTCGTGATTTCAAATTCATATATCAAACCTAGAGATATACACATACGGGCATGTTCAAACTTTATAATCATCCACTTTATTCATACACATACACATTTTTGCTTTTATCATCATATTTAGGATAAACACATTTGGAATTTCATTTGAATTGGACCGTATGATGGTATTTGCTTGTAGTAGCTCAATGATCCATATTTGAATTGAATGGACAATCTAAGTTTCGAGTTGGAGACATTGATTTTCAAAACTTGCACATTTTTTTGCGTGCAAAACAAACAAATTGTCGGCCATGATATCATAGTCGGCCGTACGAGAGCAGAATACTTATAAATTTAGGCGCCAAAAGATTTCAAACTTCCCGCTCACATAGAAATATCACGCGCCCGAAAGTTTAGCCCTGTGATATTCCTGTTTTACCCCTGCCACATGAACGGAAAAGGGCTGCTTTGGTAACTCCATTGTTTTCCCCTCTTTGCCCCCAACATTCTTCCCCAGAGCCCCTCCCCTTCCCCTCCCCGACCCCCCTAACCACGGCAAGCCGCCGAATCTAGTCCTCCGCCGCAGCGGTGGACCTCACACCCCGCCGGATCTACCTTCCGCACCTTGGAACCCCCAAATGCCAACTCACCACTTCACCGGAGCCGCTTTAGCGACTGGCTTGTCCACCAGTCCAGATCTCCTTGACTGCCATCATGGTCCACCGCACCGGATCTGCTTAACCGGCGCCCTCGTCCACCACAGCGTACACCCTTCACTGACTCCCTCGTCCGTTCCTTCGCTGGCCCTTCATACAAGCCCTCGTCCGCCGCAACAGATCCGCCTCACCGAAAGCACTGTACAACGCGCCCGCTGAAGCCTTCGTCCACTGCACTGGACCCGCTCCATGGACGCCATATTCAACTCCACCGACCCTGCTTTACCGACGCCGCAGCTTCATCAGGTTATTTCGATTTGTACTCCTTTCGGTTTTTCTCTTTATCGTGCAACTGTTCACTTACCACAAATGAGCTTTCTTCTATGTCGACAGGCGCCGCAACCGTAGCACCGGAGCCGCTTCAGCGACGGCGACAACCGACCCAAACTCAACCGCAACACGAGCACCATCGACGATCCTTAGCTATCAAGTATGACAACGATACCCATACGCCGCCGAGAATCAGGTACTATTATCCAACGGCCAGCGCCTACGTTCACTTCTCTAGCATAAGCAGCGCACCTTTGAATTTCTTCAGGGCATCATTCAGTTTTTCATGAGACGCGTTATTCTGCTTGCACCTGTAGGGCCATACTTCTGGCAGTGAACATGTTACATGTGCTAAATTACATACCAGTGCACATATAGTTAATATGCTTTAGTTTTGTTTTGATGCCACCTTTGGTTCCATCAGACTGCTTAATGTTCTCTATGCTTAATTACACATCAGCAAACTAGCATGTGGTTCCGCTGCTTTTTTTCGTTTACCCTACATTTTCTGATGCTAGCTATTACATCACTGCTCCAAGCCTTTGTTCATTACTTGTTTGTGTGTTCTTGATCTTTCCAAGTTGCATGACTAATTTTATGCTTCTATTAATTATGGAGCTGCCAACCCCATCAAAAAAAATATTTGTTCTTTTGGGGCTAGCACCTCGAACAAGCATAAAAATATAGGGAAGAAGATATACTCCCTCCGATTCTATTTACTCTGCGCATAACTCTTGACCCGCATACCAAGGAGGGCACTGGTTTAATTTTTCTGGACTAATTTTCCAATTAATTAGGGCAGAGGCGGATGGGGCGGGGCACAAAAGGAAACCAGCGCTAGGAATCGGCAACGTGCAGACTAATACGAGAAAACTGAGAAAAAGTTATACGCAAAGTAAAAAGAATCGGAGGGAGTATTGTCGTGTATGCACACACCCTTCTTTCATTAGTTTAGATGAACCATTGATGATCAATTCGGACCAGTGCATGCGATTAAAATTAATTTTACCTAAATAGATGGTGCAGAATAAACTACAACAACTAGATTTGCAACCACGGGATGCTGACGATATCTTCAAAGAACATTGCATAAGCAGCTAGGTTTCACAGCAACATATGGTAAGCTAGTGTGTTTTAGTACATGTGAAATGTAATGCGAGTGGGCTACTTTCTTCGCTTGTCCCCTCAACGTGTAATCCTACCGAATTACAAATAGTTTAGTTGTCTGCTCTGCTGTATTGCTTGATTCGAATGCTTATTTGTTGTTACGCTATACCTGAGTTGGCCAATATGTCAGCAATGCCTGCTGTACTATCGTAAAGAAATGCATGCCTATTTCATTTGAGTCCTTAACTTTTCCTCTCAACTTCATCACAAGACTGTCTTCGTAGTTTATATGAGGCCATACTGTTAAGTGCTTTCTCAGATTATTTCAACTGCTTAGATGCCTTGGCAACTTAAATATAGAGCCTGTACACTCCCTTTCAACTAGGGATGTTAACTGGGTCCGGTTTAATCCCGATTAAAGTCCACTAGTGGTATGATAGTTCAAAAGAGTTTTTGTTTTTTGAGGAAAATGAACTAGGGAGGTAGAAAAAACTAACTAGATGGGACTGGCGGATTTCGTTTATTTGCCACTTACATCCCTAGTTTCATCTTACCATTTTAATTTCTTTTTGGCTGATGCTGCTTCGAACCATTTAAATATAGTTTTCCATGCTCGGCAATAATTCGTCCGTCGTTTACCATGTAAGCTTACTGCCTGGATCATACGATAACTATCTCTTACTAATGTCCAGCGGAAACCTTTCAGGATGCCATTCACACTAGGACACAATGTACAACCCCAGAATCTATTTGTGGAAGCAGTGCGCCATCCATGTTACCAGATGGTAGCAGTTCAGAGGCAACACCGCTGGAGAGCAGTCTAAGCACAGATATTATAGTGCTTGAGGCTCTACTAGAGGCAGAAAGAGATGGTGTGGCTGCCATGAATGAGGTAATCTTTATCTTGAGGCTGGAAATTACGGAATTAGCGGCACACATTATGCAAGCAACCCAAGAATTGGAGGAAGTAAGAATGTTGCATTTGAAGACGGAGGATGTCCTGCTGTTTCTGCTATCTGAAGCCCAAGATAATCCCGGTTCTTCTTTAGATACCAGTTGAAATTTTCATTAGATTATTGTACTTGCATGTTGTGTCATGTCTCTGAATGGATTATGTTGCAAGACCCCCTATGTTGTCCATGTGTTGTAATGATCCGAATTTTTTAGGCGAGGTAATCCTCAGTACTTGTATGATTGACATAAGGTGAACTGTTTTTCGTGTGAGCATATTATATTGGATGAAATAACTATTTGACTCAGAGTGTATCCAACCTACTGAATTCGAAGATCACGGCATTTCTAAATCATAATCATATATAAAGGTGGAATAAATCTTTGTTGTGGTTTTGAAGAAATAAATAACAAAACGTATAATTATCTGTGGATATTTGTAATCGAATACAAATTGGATTTGAATTTAGTTTGCCAGGTCCCAGGGCAAACATGAATGCTAATTCTCCCAAGTTTTGAACGAAGCGGCTAAACACCCACTATAATTTGTGGGCTGCCCAAAGCAAGTGATTGCGAGATAGAAATTACTGTCTACCCCTGACACTTGACATCCTTATCGACAGGATTTACACTGCCGTCGATAGGGGTAGACTAGTAACTTCAAGCAGATGTGACACGGCGGCCTCTGAGCCCATTCAGACACGGCGGGCGCCAAACGTGGGCGGCAAAACACATTTGATTCAAGCTCATCCGAAAGACATGTGTCTCTTCCGCCATTTCCCCATTCATACACGGTGGGCGGCAAAACAAACTCTCCTCGTCCGAAATCGATGTAGGCTTATATTTTAAATAGGGGCAGATGTGTAACTTCCATCAGACGTGACACAACTGCCCTACCTGTCAGCCCCGTTCATACACCGTGGGCGCCAACCGTGGGTGGCAAAACACCCTATCCTCGCCCGAAATAGTTACCGACAAATATTTGGGAGATTCGAGATTACCGTCCTATCCCCAACCGACGCGATGTCTGAAATTTTAAACGGGGGATAAGTTCGTAACTTTCCCCCATTTCAAAGAAGTGCGTCCCAAAGTTTGAGATCCCCCTCCCCTCCATTTCCCCATTCATACACCATCGACGGCACGACAACCTCCGCACTGCGGCCAGCCTCCTCCGTCCGCCACCCCATCCTCCACCTTGCCGGAGCCGCTACCCCCACCCCGTCCTCCACTGCAAGAGATGCACGTCTCTCATCCACGGCGCTGGACCAGGATCCTTTCATCGCCTCCTCTCGCTTCATCGGCGCCGTCGTCCACCTTGCCGTTGCTGCTCCAACGACCACCTCGTCCATGGCAACAGGATATATCCCCCGACCCGGTCGTCTGCCATCTAAAGTCTTCTTCCCCGCTACCGACAGCCATCGCACCCGCAGCACCCTCAACGTATCAGCATAGGCCTACATGGCGTCACAAGAGAGCTGGTACTCTTCCATATGTGCTTAAGTTATTGATCTCACCCGGAAAATAGATCGTAATTTGTTTACTGTACTTTTCTTGTCCGTACCAAATCGTAGTGGCTAGTTGAAAGCAAACATTGGTTGCGAAGTAGGTTTGTTCGGTTTGCACCTTCAGATCCGCCATGGCACGGGCACTATACTCATAAAGCTTATGGTTTCCCCCTTCATATTCACTACCATCATCGTAGGTGCTTCGTGTCATGCTAGCACTGCTCCTCAAGACCTCAACACAAAGCTTACGTGTTGAAATACGAATCTGATATGATGCTAATATCACTAAAACGGAGAACGTTTAATTGATCACCTAACGTTCCTATATTCGTTTCGAAAAGCATGTGCGCCACCCACTGGTCCAGCTAGTTTCACTTTCCTGATTTTCTCTTGATGCTTAGGGTTTTCCCCTTTTATATACTCTACTATGATCTACGTAGGTGCTTTCTGTCGTACTAGCATTACTCCACCCTTGAAGCTAAACAACACAACACTCAGAATTCGAAAGCTTAGTTGTTCAAATATGATTGTGATATGATACTGATATTAGTTAACTGACACATTTAATTGGTTAGCTAAAGGTCCCACTTGAGTTTCCAAATGCATGTCGCGACATATAGAGAGACAGCATAATTGCATTTCTTTGTCACTTGTTGATCGCACTTTCTTGTCCATACCAAATCTTAGTTGTTATTTCAAAGCAAACATCGGTTGCTAACTACCCTTTGCACGGTTTGCAGCTTCAGATCTGCCATCCCACTGCCACGGTCAACACTGTACTCATCATGCTTATGTTTTCCCCATTTTATGATGACCACAATCAGCCTACGTGGTTCCTGTCATAATAGCACTGCTCCACCCATCGAGCTAAACAAGCTTAGTTGTACAAATTCATATATGATATTATTGCTGATATTAGTAAAACTGAGAGATGTTTAATTGGTTAGCTAAATGTTCCTACTTTAGTTTCGAAATGCATGTGAGCCACATTCGGAGAGACCGGAAAGAATAGTATTTCTCTGTGCGCTCTGGTTCATCATGGGTGGCCAACCGACATTGTATTAAAAGACTTGTAATATCTTCAATCTGCTTTCTCTTCTGCTCTTCTTTAAGATGATACTCTTCTCTTGCGGTCGACTGGTCAGGTCAAGTTGTTCTCCCTTAGTATATTTTGAATCTGTCAGGTCAGGTCAACTTGTTCTTCTTTACTATATGTTGAAGCTATCATCTGTGAAGTGTCATCACTTCTGGAGCTCTCATATTTTGAGTAGGAGGCCACATTATATTAATGCACACAACAAATTACAGCATGCATGGCATCTTTTAAAAGAATTGCAGAGATAGCACAAAGGGTTTTACAGGGAGGCAGTATTGGATTAGAATCACTTCTGCATTACAAAGAAAATCTCACTTGTTTTTATGTTTTCATGCATGTCAGATATTGAACATTATCAAAATGAATATGAGAATGGGAGCATGAGAGGAATATTGCGGAACGATCCACTGGCTATCAAACTTGGCATTGTGGAGGATGGCCTATCTTATTCACCCATCAAGGTGCTTGCTCTAACTTTGCAAAGTTGTATTGGTCGCATATATTTTGCATCTGACCTCTTGCATTACTTCTACTTTGTTACACCAACTGCTTAGTTTAAGCATCATATATGAGTATATGCCATACCTATCCATTTTCTGTACCTATTCCATGTGTCGTCACACTATGTTTTTCCAGTCAGATGTTGTTCTTTCGTAATAGGTGTCCAAAAGGAAGAGGGTGAGTGTAGGTCGTCAAGGACTACAAACTAGGTATTTGGAAAAGGTAGTGATACCTGTTAAATCAGATAGATCAGCAGCCACAGAAAACACAGGCCCAACTGTACCACACTTTACCCCTACTCTAGTGGCCAAACCCCTATTAGAACTGCTAGGAGCCCAGCGTCAGGTACTATCTATGATATCAATTCAAAATTTGAACTCCTAAATTTCTGCTTGTGCCTTACCTTCTCTCTTGTATGAAAACTAATTTCAGATGAATCTCCTTGCTCAAAGGATCATATGATCTCAAACCAATAATGGGCTCTGCATTGCTCTTGTCAGTACCTCTCTCCCTTTTGCCTTGTGACGCTGTACTTAATTAATTGCTATTTGATTATGTATCATCAGTCTGCACCTGAGCTTCATTATCCTCTGTTTCTTCCAATATTATTTGATCTATATTTACTCTTTGCAAAATGTAGAATAATGGCAACGCTTATAAAGAATTTTCTTTGGGGAATTTATTGAATTACCCTTCCATCAACATGGAGAAGGGCTTTGTCCAGCCCGTGTTAACATGTAATGTAAGTTCATCCTTCTCAAGCCTTCAAACTTTGTTCTAGTATAGATTAGGATAGGCATCATTTCCTCCAATGCTATTTGCTTTGTTGTTTACATCTGATTGGATGTTTGCAACAACTACCAGTTTCAAATTGTAGTTGTAAAAACATGTTCCTTATGCAGAACAGATCCATTTATTTGCTTATATAATGGTGAAACCTGTTACGTGTCTCCTTGTTTCTCTTTCAGACTCGTATCTCTTACGCCAGGCAGAACTTTAGGGAAGATAGTGAGCCAAACCATTTTGGGGACAGCGAGATGACCCCAAGGTCCTGTCTTGATGAAGACAGTGAGTTGAAGCTACTCACCAGCAGGTGTGAGACAACCTCTGTGCAGTCGCTGCCTCAATCAGTTCGACTTCCTCAGACTCAACTTAAAGCGGAAAGGCTTGCTTTAGCTCAGCTCTGACTTGAAATCAAAGATGCAATGAAGATGTCAGAGGACTGCCGTGCGCACCATCATGCCTTAAATCTAGTGTTGATGCATCTATCATTCACACAACTGAGGTCTACTCAGCTTCTTTAGCTGATTGGGGGGGCCCGACCTGGCCAGGCCTAGTGCCTTCTGAAGTGCTCTCAGTTTTGTATATTCTTTTGTCGACGCGTTTATTTGCACTAGTGGCGAACTTTGATGCCTAGTGGATGTAATATGTGTGATAGCCGTGATAGCCTAGCGTAAGTTGCTTGCTTATTTATTTCCTTGTTGTCTTGTTTATTTGTTTGCTTCTAGTCATTGCAGTTCTTTTTCCGCGGTTTGCTAGTGGCTGCATTAACCTATTTTTTAAAACTAGGCCACAATAACCATGGGCTAATATTTACTGTAGTGACACTGGGCCTCCTACGGGCCGTAGAAACAATGGGCCTTCTACGGGCCGTATCATCAATGGGCCTTATACGGGCAGTATGATCAATGGCCAAACATGGGCCAATAACATGCCGCATTATGGCCGTAAACGGGCTAGAGTTGGAATCGTCCGTTCATCGGCCGACCATAACGGGCCATCGTTAATAGGCCGTATTTGATGACGCTATGAAAATGGCCCAACGTATTAACGGACCACAAACGGGCCGACTGTAACCACGAGCTGAATTTGGCCCACAAGCAGAAAATGACAGTAATGGGCCGTAAGTAAACGAATGCTGGAAATGAGCCCAAGATAAATGGGCTCTGAGAAGGCCGAAAGATAACATGGGATGGAAACGGCCCAATGGAATAACGGGCCGTTAATGGGTATAAAGTGATACACTGTTCATCACGGGCCAGTTTCACCACGGGCCGTTAATGGGTGTAAAGTGATACACTGTTCATTACGGGCCAGTTTCACCACGGGCCGTTAATGAGTGTAAAGTGATACACTGTTCATTACGGGCCAGTTTCACCATGGGCCGATAATGGGTGTAAAGTGATACACTGTTCATTACGGGCCAGTTTCACCACGGGCCGTTAGTAGGCCAAGAGTTACATAGGGCCTCATATGGGCCGAAAGACGTCATGGGCCATACATGGGCCAGAAGTGAAAACGGGCTGGAATCATATTGGATGGACCAGATGACGCTACTAGGACTAATTCGGATAGGGCGTAACGGGCCTTGGGTTAGCGGGCTATAAATGGGCTATATTAGAAAGGCCGTTAACATGCTTTCCATTGGCCGGCCCGCCAGCTTTTGACCAAGTCAAACGGGCCAGCCTTTACACAGGAATAGGCCTCTATTGGGCCGTCCCACGTGTCGACGTATCATAGGCGCCTATCTGACCCACTGACGAGCTGACACGTGTTTCGTCCGGCCAATAAGAATTTTACACGTGGAAATTTCCCATTGGTCGGGGCTGTTAATGGGTTATCGGATCCAAAACCCGACCCGATAGCTTAACGGCGTTCCGTTATAGTGGATGCCATGTGTCGGTCACCCTTGACGAAAGCACTTCTGTGACGCGCGATTTATCGTCATGGAAGTGGACACTTCCATGATGATAATTTTGGTAATGTCATGGAACACTTCTACGACAGCACAGGTATGACTATCTTGATTCTGTCATAAATTTGTCATGGATGTACATGCATGACAAAAAAAGCGACCTACTATGACAAACACGTATCATCACGGAAGTGTATTTTTTTTGTAGTGCCAATATTCTGATCTTGCATGTCATATAAAAGTTTCTTAAATTTTTGTTCGAATTGTTCAATTTACGTTTCAGACATAGCGGATGTTTCTTGCATGCGGTTGGATGACCGGCTTCACTAACGTTGTCCACGGACACATCTGGACGTATCCATACATTTGGAGTGTCCATTTGAATGGATGGCGTACCCTATCGACAAAGTTTTGTTTTCAGCAGCCATCCATCGACTGGCGGGCGGCCGGACCATGGCGCGGCTCCTTGACGAGATCGGGTCCAAGTCTCATGTTTACTTCGACGTCGAGCAGGCACGTCCCAACGGCTTTAGCTCGGCTGATCTTTTGATTGTTATTTCATGATGAGTTTTAGCAAGCCTGTTTGACCATTCTGCAGCTAAAGTAACCACTGCGAAGCCGTGGTATATGCAGCTTGCATAATTGTGTGCAGAAGGCTAGCAACTTCTTGCATGCATGCTCCGACTCGTTTCCAAGAGATTCATGTTTTTTCTTTCTTTTATCACACTAGGGATCAAAATAGAGTAGTAGATTGGCTGGTATTGCAGAGTCATACTGAGTGTAACGCTACGCTATGACTGCAAAGACGATAACCTTGTACTAAGAAACTTTTGCCTCTTGACCGTAACCCCATAATTATAGATGTAAACTCTATTGCCCTTGAAGAAAAATGAGATTCTTATTTAAAAAATTCTAGATTTACTATAAAACTACAAGCATCTTTTATTTTTGCTGGGGAAAAAGTACAAGTCACCTCGAACATAATAAACATTACATCAAGGTCTATAAACTACCGAACAACCACTACCTCCAGCAGAATGAGCCGCCGACACGTCACTGTCACAGCTCCCCTATTAGAGTTGGCTTGAACTTTTCAATACAATCGGAAATTCTTTGTGCACATGCCTGAAGGACATGCGCCCTGAAGCCATAGTCATAGTTTTTGAACCATTGAATAAATCTAAATCAACTGACATCAAATCTCACCATCGCGCACAAACAACAATAAACCCTAATCTGACAGTCCAAAGAGATGGTAGGAATCAAAGGGGCTAGTAATGAAGTTAAAGTAGCTTACTTGCTATTTGTGCACACATGTATCTACGTGTGTGGCAGCGATCACATATAATAATTAAAGTTCATGTGCTTTTTTGGCTTAGCTAGGGCATATGCAGGCAGAAAATGAGCCATGCTTTGAATTGTTAATCGTTTCAGCACTGCGTGATCCCTAATCTCGCTCCTTTGCCGGTAAGGATAGCTGGCCACGCACGCCCTACCTTTATGTTTGTGGGGCTGGACAGCAAAGATGCATTGTACAAATTCATCGACACGGTAAATATGCACACTATACAGCCTCCTCTACTTGTAATGAACTTTGAGTGCAGCTTCGACCAACAAGCAGCGGAATAACATAAACAACATACACATATGACACGGGATTTAATGTGAAAAAACTCCTCAACTTGAGGAGTAAACAACCACAGTTGTGGACCGACCGGTCCACAAAATTTCACTATGAGAACTGATACGTCTCCAATGTATCTATAATTTTTGATTGTTCCATGCTATATATTATCAAACTTGGATGTTTTATATGCATTTATATGCTATTTTATATGATTTTTGGGACTAACCTATTAACCTAGAGCCCAGTGCCAGTTTCTATTTTTTCCTTGTTTTAGAGTATCGCGAGAAAGGAAAATCAAACGGAGTCCAATTGACCTGAAACTTCACGGAACTTATTTTTGGACCAGAAGAAGCCCATGGAGTATCGGAGATGGACCAGGAGAGTGCCGGGCTGCCCATGAGGGTGGGGGGGGGGGCGTGCCCACCCCCCTGGGCGCGCCCCCCTGCCTCGTGGACAGCCCGGAGATCCACCGACGTACTTCTTCTTCCCATATATACCCATATACCCTAAAAACTTCGGGGAGGACAATAAATCGGGAGTTCCGCCGCCAGAAGCCTCCATAGCCACCGAAAACCAATCTAGACCTGTTCCGGCACCCTGTCGGAGGGGGCAATCCTTCTCCGGTGGCCATCTTCATCATCCCAGTGCTCTCCATGACGAGGAGGGAGTAGTTCTCCCTCGGGGCTGAGGGTATGTACCAGTAGCTATGTGTTTGATCTCTCTCTCTCTCTCTCTCTCTCTCTCGTGTTCTTGAGGTGGTACGATCTTGATGTATCACGAGCTTTGCTATTATAGTTGGATCTTATGATGTTTCTCCCCCTCTACTCTCTTGTAATGGAGTGAGTTTTCCTTTTGAAGTTATCTTATCGGATTGAGTCTTTAAGGATTTGAGAACACTTGCTGTATGTCTTGCGTGGGATACCCGTGGTGACAATGGGATATTCTATTGATCCACTTGATGTATGTTTTGGTGATCAACTTGCGGGTTCTGCCCATGAACATATGCATAGGGGTTGGCACACATTTTCGTCTTGACTCTCCGGTAGAAACTTTGGGGCACTCATTGAGGTTCTATGTGTTGGTTGAATAGATGAATCTGAGATTGTGTGATGCATATCGTATAATCATACCCATGGATACTTGAGGTGACATTGGAGTATCTACGTGACATTAGGGTTTTGGTTGATTTGTGTCTTAAGGTGTTATTCTAGTACGAACTCTAGGGCTGTTTGTGACACTTATAGGAATAGCCCAACGGATTGATTGGAAAGAATAACTTTGAGGTGGTTTCGTACCCTACCATAATCTCTTTGTTCGTTCTCCGCTATTAGTGACTTTGGAGTGACTCTTTTTTGCATGTTGAGGGATAGTTATGTGATCCAATTATGTTATTATTGTTGAGAGGACTTGCACTAGTGAAAGTATGAACCCTAGGCCTTGTTTCAACGCATTGCAATACCATTTACGCTCACTTTATCATTAGTACCATGCTGTTTTTGTATTTTCAGATTACAAAAACCTTTATCTACTATCCATATACCACTTGTATCACCATCTCTTCGCCGAACTAGTGCACCTATACAATTTACCATTGTATTGGGAGTGTTGGGGACACAAGAGACTCTTTGTTATTTGGTTGCAGGGTTGCTTGAGAGAGACCATCTTCATCCTACGCCTCCTACGGATTGATAAACCTTAGGTCATCCACTTGAGGGAAATTTGCTACTGTCGTACAAACCTCTGCACTTGGAGGCCCAACAACGTCTACAAGAAGAAGGTTGTGTAGTAGACGTCAAGCTATTTTCTGGCGCCGTTGCCGGGGAGGTTAGCGCTTGAAGGTATATCTTTAGATCTTGCAATCGAATCTTTTTGTTCCTTGTTTTAGAACTAGTTTAGTTTATAAAAGAAAACTACAAAAAAAACAGAATTGAGTTTGCCTCATACGCTTCATATTTTTCATATCTTTCGTGAGTATGATGGAAAGGAAAATTGTGCCAAAGTGTTAGAAGAAGAATGCATTAAAATGTTTGGCACTAAATCTTTGAATGATGAGCATGACTGCAATGCTGTTAGTATAAATTCCTTGAATATCTATGATGCTAATGATATGCAAAGCCACAAGCTTGGGGATGCTATGTTTTATGAAGATGATATTTTTTGTCCCCCAAGTTTTGATGAGCAAATTTATTATGATGATAGCATGCATCCTATTTATGATGGTTATATTGATGAAAGTGGGTTCAGAAGAGTGTCAACTTTAGGAAGTAATGCTCCCACTATTTTGGAGGATGTTGAATCTTATTTTGACAATTATGAAAGTGGATTTGGAGAGGTCATGACTTTATTTAGTAATGATTCCACTATTTCGGAAGAGGTTCCAACAGATTGTGAGAACAAAGTTGCTATCTATGATGATTATTGTGATGACATGTATGCTATAAAGAATAATGATATCCCTAAAACTTGTCATCATGATTTTAACTTTCAATTGGATTATGCCTCACATGATAGTTATTTTGTTGAGTTTGCTCCCACTATTATGAATGAGAAGAATTTAGCTTATGTGGAGAGTAATAAAATTTCTATGCGTGTAGATCATGAAAAGATTGCTTTCTGTGATAGTTATATTGTTGAATTTATTCATGATGCTATTGAAAATTATTATGAGGGAGGAATATATGCTTGTAGGAATTTCAATAATATCAAGTTTCCTCTCTATGTGCTCAAAATCTTGAAGTTATGCTTGTTTTGCTTTCCTATGCAAGTTGATTCTTATTCCCACTAGTTGTTTGCTCACAAAATCCCTATGCATAGGAAGTGGGTTAGACTTAAATGTGCTGGTCATATTCTTCATGATGCTCTCTTTATGTTTCAATTCTTATCCTTTATGTGAGCATCATTGAAATCGTCATGCCTAGCTAGGGGCGTTAAACGATAGCGCTTGTTGGGAGGCAACCCAACTTTATTTTTATTCCTTGCTTTTTGGTCCTGTTTAGTAATAAATAATTTATATAGCCTCTGTTATGATTGATTTTTATGTTTTAATTAGTGTTTGTGCCAAGTAGAACCGTTGGGAAGACTTGGGGAAAGTCTTTGCGATCATGCTGTAAAAAAACAGAAACTTTAGCGCTCACGAGAATTGATGCCATTTTTTAGTGGAGAGTGATATTTAGTTAATTATTTTTGCAGATGATTAATAGATAAATTCCTCACGTTCAGAAATTTATTTTAGAATTTTTGGGGTTCCAGAAGTTTGCGTTAGTTACATATTACTACAGACTGTTCTGTTTTTGACAGATTCTGTTTTCTATGTGTTGTTTGCTTATTTTGATGAATCTATGGCTAGTAAAATAGTTTATAAACCATAGAGAAGTTGTAATACAGTAGGTTTAACACCAATATAAATAAAGAATGAGTTCATTACAGTACCTTGAAGTGGTGTTTTGTTTTCTTTCGCTAACGGAGTTTACGAGTTTTCTGTTAAGTTTTGTGTTGTGAACATTAGTAGAAAAAGGGCCTATTGTCCCGGTTCGTAAGGGCCTTTTGTCTCGGTTCGGACTAAAGGGTCGGTACTAATGCCCTGTCCCTTTAGTCCCGGTTCAATCCAGAACCGGGATAGTTGGGCCTCCACGTGGCCTGTGCGCGGAGCCCAGGCAGGAGGGCCTTTGCTCCCTATTTAAATGAACAAAGTTGCTGATATGGTGGATAATGATCGATTTAACTTACTTCTGGAGTATTTAAGTCATGTCTGCATAGTCCTCGGGATCTTTTCGTCTTGAGTCTAAGACGGTTACTAGTCCCTGCTCAAGCTTAATCTCTAGGAGAATATAGTGGAAACTGCACACGCATGCATAACTCATCAATTACATTACTATAACCTTGACTAATATATAAGGGAAACCGAATATGCACAAGACAGTAACACTCACTTGAAGTTGTAAGGAAATAGTATTATATCTTTGTTTTCATTTATTACCAATGATCGTAGCAAGTTGGCCTCGGTACCTGCGGCATGAAATTTAACCTGAGTTGCATCTATGAGATTTGTGTTAATGAACCCAATATCACCGATTTGTCTTTTCTTCAATTCGATGATCTTCAATCTGCATAATATAGTGAGGATAATTATAAATACATGCAATGAAAGAGCTGAGCTATATAGAGAGACTTAATGACAGAAGTAGTACTACTTACAGACAGTAGCAGGTGGCCGTTGCTTTATCGAGGGCCAATTGATTGAAAAACTGAAAGAACTCCTCAAATGGAACATGCAACAGTTCAATTCCAACGAGGTCATTCTCCTTTTTAACTCTCACATACAAAGTACTCCTCCCCCTAGACTCTCTGCAGATTTTCATGTACCAATCATGCAATCTTCGCATCATCATTGATAGAGACCTTTCATCTTTGACGAGAGGCTTCCCGTACTCATATCTTTGTATCTGCACCTCCATGAAATCATAATGTACATCGTCGGGCAGGTAATCTCCAAGATTGCTATAACCGGGCACCATCCTCGGATCATTAGCATCGATGTCACTAGGCGCCTTGAGCGGGGGGCACGATTGCTTCGCTTGTTCGCCGAGCTGGGCAATTTGTTTCCCAGCTCGTCGTTCTTTCAGCCTTTGATCACTAACAGTACTTCCCGACCGCTCCGCTTCGACAAATTCCTTTCCAATAATGCGCTCATAGTTGCCTTTCGGCAGAGTCTTGGGTGGTTTTGTCAGGGGAGCCAGAGTGCACTTCGCTTTCACTGGATCTACCTTCTCCTCCGGAGGTGGATGTTTCTTTGCTTTCACCCCTTCAAAGAAGTTCCTCACTTCTTCTCGCGCGATCTCGGCGTTCTCCTCCAGGGTCCTCTCGTATGGTAACTTCTCTGGAGTCTTCAGAGAAGGACCGAATCTGTATGTCCTCCCGCCTCTGGCTGTACTGCTAGACGCCGGCAGAGCGGACAGAGCGGTTGTCTTGTTTACTTGCTTACGAGGCGGAGGAGAAGGACTACGACGTGCCGGAGCAGCCGGAGCGGCGGCAGGTCTCTTCTGCCATTGCTGATGAGGCGGAGAATGAGGAGGTTGGCTGCTCGGGCGCGCCGGCGCAGGCGGAGAAGGAGGCGGAGTGCCGCCACGCGCTGGAGAAGGAGCCGGCTGAGTGCCCTGATCGTCACTCGCCGGAGGAGGAGGCGGTGGAGGAGGCGGAGTGCCCTGACTCGCCAAAGGAGGAGGAGGAGGCGGAGGCGTCCAGTTCGGAAGGTTGATGAGCTCCTTCCGCCATAGGCATGGAGTCTTCAGAGCAGAACCCAGCCGAGTCTCCCCTTCACTGGTATGGTGGTCAAGCTGGAGGTCCTCAAATCCCTCTGTTATTTCATCCACCATCACCCTAGCACATCCTTCTGGAATCAGCCGGCAGTGAAAAGTTGCGCCGAGTTCAGTAGGAAAAACAGAGCCAACAGCCGCCTTGACCTTCACATTAATCCATTGCGTCACAAGGTGGGAATTTTGAGACTCCGTGATAGCATCCACGGGATAGCTGGCAGGAGCCGTCAAGACATGCTCCGGCTAAAGCAGCTCGGTGGAAGCCACGCTGCTTCTCCGCTTAGATGGCGGGGTAGCTTCGGGGGAAGCTTCGGCAGTTCGTTTGCTGCGATTTTCTTCTCGTTCCTCTATCGCTTGTACCCTAGCGTGAAGCGCCTGCAGTTGGCTCTGCTCCACTTTCTTCCTCCTCTCGTGGCATTTGTAACCGCCTGCATCTGGAAACCCAACCTTCCACGGAATGGAGCCTGGTGTGCCTCGTGTCCGTCCAGGGTGCTCAGGATTCCCGAGGGCCATTGTGAGCTCATCGTTCTCTCTGTCTGGAACAAACGTCCCTTGCGGCGCTGCCTCGATATACTGCTAAAGCTTCTTGACTGGTATGTCCATTTGATCGTTCGTCCAAATGCACTTCCCTGATACAGGGTCCAAGGTTCCGCCAGCCCCGAAGAACCAAGTCCGGCAACGGTCTGTCTAGTTAATTGTCTCTGGTTCGATCCCTTTATCAACCAAATCATTCTCAGTCTTGGCCCACTTAGGTCGGGCCACGAGGTAGCCGCCTGACCCCGTGCGATGGTGATGCTTCTTCTTCGCAGCATTTTGCTTGTTTGTCGCCGACATCTTCTTACTCTTTTCCGATGTCTTGTGGGCCACAAATGCGGGCCAGTGATCTCTAATCTCATATCTGCCCTTGAATTCTGGTGTCTCTTTATTTTCGACATACTTATTCAGCTCTTTCTTCCACCTCCTGAATAGTTCTGCCATCCTCTTAAGAGCAAAAGACTTGATTAATTGCTCTTTAACTGGCTTCTCCGGATCATCCTCTGGCGGTAGGGTGAAATTTGACTTCAGCTCAGTCCAAAGATCATTTTTCTGCATATCATTCACATAAGACACCTCAGGGTCTTCTGTAGCCGGCTTTAACCATTGCTGGATGCTGATCGGGATCTTGTCCCTAACCAGAACCCCGCACTGAGCAACAAATGTGCTCTTTGTCTGGAGGGGTTCAATCGGTTGGCCGTCGGGCGTGATTGCTATGATCTCAAACTTTTCATCCGAGTTCAACTTTTTCTTCGGGCCTCGTCTCTTTACCGAAGTTGTGCTCGATCCGGAGGGCTAGAAAAAAGAACAAAGACTTAATTAATATGTGTACATACCAAAACAATGAATGCATCAATTAGCTAGTCAGCACAAGCTTAACTAATATATACCTGGCCGGACTCGGTTCGGTCACCGGAGATGTCATCACGGTCTCCTTCTTGCACCGGCATTGGGTCACCGGAGCCGTCCTCACGGTCTCCTTCTTGCACCGGCCTTAGGTCACCGGAGCCATCATAATCATAGCCAGCTGCTTCCAGACCATCGGTGTCGTTGAGAAACAACGAGCAGACGGCATCACTTCCTCATGCGATTATGTCCCCCAACAACTCTTCTTGTACTTCGTCTCAGGCGGTGTCCATAGTTTCTACAAATATTTACAACATGGCAATTATTATTCAAACATGAGAGATGGATATATTAGTGGCAAACATAGAACTAATATTAATTAGTGGCCTCGACGTTGCTTCTCTAGGGTTTGGGGTGGCCTCGACGCTGCTTCTCTAGGGTTTGGGGTGGCCTCGACAATGCTTCAAGGATAAAAAAGAAGAGGAAGAAGAAAAAAAGAGGAGAAGAAAGAATAGAGGAGAAGAACTCCTCTATTCTTTCTTCTCCTCTTTTTTTTCTTCTTCCTCTTCTTTTTTTATCCTCTTCTTCCTCTCATGTTCGACGACCCTCGACCCCTCGGCGACCCTAGACCCCCTCTCGACCCTCGACACCTCGGCGACCGTCGACCCCCTCTCGACCCTCGACCCCTCGGAGACCCTAGACCCCCTCTCGACCCTCGTTCCCGATAAAGAAAGAGGAAGAAGAAGAAGAAAAAGAGGAGAAGAAAGAATAGAGGAGAATAACTCCTCTATTCTTTCTTCTCCTCTAGAACTCCTCTATTCTTTCTTCTCCTCTTTTTTTTCTTCTTCCTCTTCTTATTTTATCCTCTTCTTCCTCTCATGTTCGACAACCCTCGACCCCTCGGTGACGACCCCCTCTCGACACTTGTTCCCGATAAAAAAAAGAGGAAGAAGAAGAAAAAAAGAGAGGAGAAGAACTCCTCTATTCTTTCTTCTCCTCTTATTTTTCTTCTTCCTCTTCTTTTTTATACTCTTCTTCCTCTCATGTTCGACGACCCTTGACCCCTCAGCGACCCTAGACCCCATCTCGACCCTCGACACCTCAGCGACCGTCGACCCCCTCTCGACCCTCGACCCCTCGGCGACCCTAGACCCCCTCTCGACCCTCGTTCCCGATAAAAAAAGAGGAAGAAGAAGAAAAAAACGAGGAGAAGAAAGAATAGAGGAGAAGAACTCCTCTATTCTTTCTTCTCCTCTTTTTTTCTTCTTCCTCTTCTTTTTTTATCCGCTTCTTCCTCTCATGTTCGACGACCCTCGACCCCTCGGCGACCCTAGACCCCCTCTCGACCCTCGACACCTCGGTGACCGTCGACCCCCTCTCGACCCTCGACCCCTCGGCGACCCTAGACCCCCTCTCGACCCTTGACCCCTCGGCGACTGTCGACCCCCTCGAATGAACAAAAATTAAACTAATAACAATAAAAAAACATATAGCAACATATGAACAAAAACATATAGCAACATATGAACAAAAACATATATCCACATACATACACATATACATTATATATATGAAAAAATTAAGCTAATAAAAAAACAGAGCCGGGCGGCGGCTCACAGCGCGGGGGAAGGCGAGGGCGCCGGCGCGCGGGGTTAGGGCGGCGACGGCAACGAGGAGCGGGCGGCGATGGCGACGGCGACGAGGCAGGGGCTCGGGGCGCCGGGGAGGCGCGCGCGAGCAGGGGAGCTCGAGGCGACGGCGGGGGCGGCGAGGGCGCCGGCGCGCGGGGCGGGATGGGGCAGGGGCAGGGCGACGGCGACGAGGAGCGGGCGGCGACGGCGAGCACGGGGCAAGGGCGCGGGGTGACGGCGAGCACGGGCAGCCTGGCGGCGTCGAGGAGGTCGGCATCGTCGGGGGCAACTGGCGAGGGAAATCTGAAAATTTCCCAAGTGTTGCTTATATAGCAAAGGCTTTGGTCCCAGTTCGTGGCACAAACCGGGACCAATGCCCCCTTTAGTCCCGGTTGGTGCCACCAACCGGGACCAAAGGCCTCTTTTCAGCAGCCCAAAGGGCGGGAAGCGGCGGCATTTGCTCCCAGTTGGTGGCACCAACCGGGACTAAAGAGGGGCATTGGTCCCGGTTGGTGCCACGAACCATGACCAATGCACCCCTTTAGTCCCGGTTGGTGGCACCAACCGGGACCAAAGGTTGTGTGCTAGAACTGGCGCAGTGCGGTGGGATGTTTAGTCCCACCTCGCTAGCCGAGAGGGGCTTGGAGTAGTTTATAAGCTCTGCCGAGCCGACCACTTCGAGCTCCTCTCTACTGCAGGCTTACGGGCCTAAATCCACTGTCTGTGCCTGTGGGCCCACTGGGTCTCCTGCGGGCCTGAATCCTGGCCGTGCGGGCTCACTAGGAGGCACTTTTTTGTTTTTTTGTTTTCTTTACTTATTGTTGCTATCTTTAATTTTTTTTCCAGTTTTTTGTTTTGTTTTTTGCATTATTTATTTTGTTTTGTTTTTTGCTTTATTTTTTAATTCTTTTTGCTTTTAGTTTTAGAAAAACTATAAACTTTCTGTTAGTTCCATTAGTTTTCAAATTTGAAAACACTTTTTTAGTTTTTTTTGCTTTTAGTGCCTATTTTTCCAGTTTTTTTGTTTTTTCTGCATTATTTATTTTCTTTTGTTTTTGCTTTATTTTTAATTCTTATTTCTTTTAGTTTTAGAAAAATTATAAACTTTCTGTTAGTGCCATTAGTTTTCAAATTTGAAAACACTTTTTTAGTTTTTTAGTTTTCTTTGTTGCTTTATTTATTTTATTTTGTTTCTACTTACAACAAAATACTTATTGTTGCTATTTTTAATTTTTTTTCAGTTTTTTGTTTTGTTTTCTGTATTATTTATTTTCTTTTGTTTTTTGCTTTGTTTTTTAATTCTTTTTTCTTTTAGGTCAGCAAAATTGTAAACTTTCTGTTAGTGCCATTAGTTTTAGAAAAATTATAAACTTTCTGTTAATGCCATTAGTTTTCAAATTTGAATAGTTAAAATTTGAATTCTTTAAAATTTGTGTGAATCACAAGTTTGTGATTAACTTTACTAAAAAAATGAACATAGATGCACCTATAGAGAAAATTCGACCTAAATTCATAGTTTTCAAATGAACTCTGAAAAAGTTGGCATAGCATATTCTTGTGTTAGAAAGTTGGCATGGTATCATCATAATAGTTGCGGGAGAAAGTTTTCACTTTCTTCGCTTGTGTCATTTGCTTATTGCGCCGTAACCATGGATAATCTTCATCGTTTATTAGGATGCTTGGGTCAGCCTTGACATTGACGGGAGGAATTTCATGAAACTTTTCATAATCTTCAGACATGTCTGTCTTGCCCTCCACTCCCAGGATATCCCTTTTTCCTGAAAGAACTATGTGGCGCTTTGGCTCATCGTATGATGTATTCGCTTCCTTATCTTTTCTTTTTCTCGGTTTGGTAGACATGTCCTTCACATAGATAACCTGTGCCACATCATTCGCTAGGACAAACGGTTCGTCAGTGTACCCAAGATTTTTCAGATCCACTGTTGTCATTCCGTACTATGGGTCTACCTGTACCCCGCCTCCTGACAGATTGACCCATTTGCACTTAAACAAAGGGACCTTAAAATCATGTCCGTAGTCAAGTTCCCATATGTCCACTATGTAACTATAATATGTGTCCTTTCCGCTCTCGGTTGCTGCATCAAAGCGGACACCGCTGTTTTGGTTGGTGCTCTTTTGATCTTGGGCAATCGTGTAAAATGTATTCCCATTTATCTCGTATCCTTTGTAAGTCAATACAGTCAAAGATGGTCCCCTGGACAACAAGTACGACTCATCACAAACAGTGTTGTCACCTCTGAGACGTGTTTCCAACCAAATCCTGAAAGTCCTGATGTGTTCACATGTAATCCAGTCGTCGCACTGCTCCGGGTGTTTGGAGCATAGACTGTTCCTGTGTTCATCGACATACGGGGTCACCAAGGTAGAGTTCTGTAGAACTGTGTAGTGTGCTTGAGACCTAGAATATCCGTCCCTCCTTATTATTGAGTCACTTCCAAGAGTGCCTTTTCCAGTCAGTCTCCCCTCATACCGCGATTTAGGGAGACCTATCTTCTTAAGGCCAGGAATGAAGTCAACACAAAACCCGATAACATCCTCTATTTGAGGGCCCATGGAGATGCTTCCTTCTGGCCTAGCGCGGTTATGGACATATTTCTTTAGGACTCCCATGAACCTCTCAAAGGGGAACATATTGTGTAGAAATACGGGCCCCAGGATGACAATCTCGTCGACTAGATGAACTAGGACGTGCGTCATGATATTGAAGAAGGATCGTGGGAACACCAGCTCGAAACTGACAAGACATTGCGCCACATCACTCCTTAGCCTTGGTACGATTTCTGGATCGATCACCTTCTGAGAGATTGCATTGAGGAATGCACATAGCTTCACAATGGCTAATCGGACGTTTTCCGGTAGAAGCCCCCTCAATGCAACCGTAAGCAGTTGCGTCATAATCACGTGGCAGCCATGAGACTTTAGGTTCTGAAACTTTTTCTCTGACATATTTATTATTCTCTTTATATTCGACAAGAAGCCAGTCGTGACCTTCCTACTGAGCAGGCATTCAAAGAAGATTTCTTTCTCTTCTTTCGTAAGAGTGTAGCTGGCAGGACCTTTATACTGCTTCGGAGGCATGCCGTATTTTTTGTGCAAACGTTACAGGTCCTCCTGTGCCTCAGGTGTATCTTTTGTCTTTCCATACACGCCCAAGAAGCCTAGCAGGTTCACACAAAGGTTCTTCGTCACGTGCATCACGTCGATTGAAGAGCGGACCTATAGGTCTTTCCAGTAGGGTAGGTCCCAAAATATAGATTTCTTCTTCCACATGGGTGCGTGTCCCTCAGCGTCATTCGAAACAGCTAGTCCGCCGGGACCATTTCCAAATATTACGTGTAAATCATTGACCATAGCAAGTACGTGATCACCGGTACGCATGGCGGGCTTCTTCCGGTGATCTGCCTCGCCTTTGAAATGCTTGCCATTCTTTCAACATTGATGGTTGGTCGGAAGAAGTCGACGATGGCCCAGGTACACATTCTTCCTGCATTTATCTAGGTATATACTTTCAGTGTCATCTAAACAGTGCGTGCATGCATGGTATCCTTTATTTGTCTGTCCTGAAAGGTTACTGAGAGCGGGCCAATAGTTGATGGTCACGAACAGCAACGCCTTTAGGTTAAATTCCTCCTGTCTGTGCTCATCCCACGTACGTACACTGTTTCCATTCCACAGCTATAAAAGTTCTTCAACTAATGGCCTTAGGTACACATCAATGTCGTTGCCGGGTTGCTTAGGGCCTTGGATGAGAACTGGCATCATAATGAACTTCCGCTTCATGCACATCCAAGGAGGAAGGTTATACATACATAGAGTCACGGGCCAGGTGCTGTGATTGCTGCTCTGCTCCCCGAAAGGATTAATGCCATCCATGCTTAAAGCAAACCATACATTCCTTGGGTCCTTTGCAAACTCATCCCAGTACTTTCTCTCGATTTTTCTCCACTGCGACCCGTCAGCGGGTGCTCTCAACTTCCCATCTTTCTTCCGGTCCTCATTGTGCCATCGCATCAACTTGGCATGCTCTTCATTTCTGAACAGACGTTTCAACCATGGTATTATAGGAGCATACCACATCACCTTCGCAGGAACCCTCTTCCTGGGGGGCTCGCCGTCAACATCACCAGGGTCATCTCGTCTGATCTTATACCGCAATGCACCGCATACCGTGCATGCGTTCGGATCCTTGTATTCACCGCGGTAGAGGATGCAGTCATTAGGGCATGCATGTATCTTCTCCACCTCCAATCCTAGAGGGCATACGACCTTCTTTGCTGCGTGTGTACTGTCGGGCAATTCGTTATCCTTTGGAAGCTTCTTCTTCAATATTTTCAGTAGCTTCTCAAATCCTTTGTTAGCCACAGCATTCTCTGCCTTCCACTGCAGCAATTCCACTACGGTACCCAGCTTTGTGTTGCCATCTTCGCAATTGGGGTACAACCCTTTTTTGTGATCCTCTAACATGTGATCGAACTTCAGCTTCTCCTTTTGACTTTCGCATTGCATCCTTGCATCGACAATGACCCGGCGGAGATCATCATCATCGGGCACATCGTTTGGTTCCTCTTGATCTTCAGCAGCTTCACCCGTTGCAGCATCATTGGGCACATCGTCTGGTTCCTCTTGATCTTCACCAGCTCCCCCGGTTGCAGCATCACCGTATTCAGGGGGCACATAGTTGTCGTCGTACTCTTCTTCTTCGCCGTCTTCCATCATGACCCCTATTTCTCCGTGCCTCGTCCAAACATTATAGTGTGGCATGAAACCCTTGTAGAGCAGGTGGGAGTGAAGGATATTCCGGTTAGAGTAAGACCTCGTATTCCCACATTCAGTGCATGGACAACACATAAAACCATTCTGCTTGTTTGCCTCAGCCGCATCGAGAAACTCACGCACGCCCTTAATGTACTCGGAGGTGTGTCTGTCACCGTACATCCATTGACGGTTCATCTGCGTGCGTTATATATAATTAAGTGTCCAAATTAATAGAAGTTCATCATCACATTAAAACCAAAGTACATACATAGTTCTCATCTAACAACATATAGCTCTCCAGAGCATCTAATTAATTAAACCATACATTGAAGCTATGTAAAACATTTCAATGCGAAAACAAATGAGATCATAATCGCAAGCAAGGTAACAATTGATCCAACGGCATAATGATACCAAGCCTCGGTATGAATGGCATATTTTCTAATATTTCTAATCTTCAAGCGCATTGCATCCATCTTGATCTTCTGATCATCGACGACATACGCAACATGCAACTCCAATATCATCTTCTCCTCCTCAATTTTTTTTATTTTTTCCTTCAACAAATTGTTTTCTTCTTCAACTAAATTTAACCTCTCGACAATAGGGTCGGTTGGAATTTCTGATTCACATACATCCTACATAAATAAAATCTATGTCACGTTGGTCGGCATAATTTTCATAAACAATAAATGAACCAATAGTTATAAAGATAATATATATATACCACAAACGAATCATAGACAAGACGAGGGCCGACGGGGGCGGATACCAAAACCATCGCACTATATAAGATGCTATAATAAAAGTAAGAAAATAATACAAGTAACTATGTAAACATACAAGTAAGAATATTTTTTCCTTTCAAAAAGAAGATAAGAACAAGAGGCTCACCACGGTGGTGCCGGCGATGAGCTCGGCGCGGGTGATCGACGGCGGTGAAGACGGGGACGTGGCATGATGGACCGCTAAACCTAGACAAATATTGAGGAAAATGCAGCTTGAAGGTCGAGCTTGGAGAGGAGAAAGCTTAAGTAGTGTGGCTCGGGCATTCCATCGAACACCTTGTGTGCATAGGAGGTGAGCTAGAGCACCACCAAGCCCTCTCCCCCTCGGCCAGAAAAAAACAGAGCAGTGTGCTCTGCTCTTACGCGAGGGGGTATATATAGGCACCTCATTGGTCCCAGTTGGTGGCATTAACCGGGACTAAAGGGGAGCCTTTGGACCCGGTTCATGCCACCAACCGGGACCAATGGTGGTGGGCCAGGAGCGAGGCCATTGGTCCCGGTTCGTCCCACCAACCGGGACCAAAAGGTCCAGACGAACCGGGACCAATGGCCCACGTGGCCCGGCCGGCCCCCTGGGCTCATGAACCGGGTCCAATGCCCCCATGGGTCCTGGTTCTAGACTGAACCGGGACTAATGGGCTGACCCGGCCTGGACCATTGCCCCCTTTTCTACTAGTGGAAGCTTTCAAGTTTTGGGTAAAGATTCGATGGACTATGGAATAAGGAGTGGCAAGAGCCTAAGCTTGGGGATTCCCAAGGCACCCAAAGGTAATAATCAAGGACAACCAAGTGCCTAAGCTTGGGGATGCCCCGGAAGGCATCCCCTCTTTCGTCTTCGTTCATCGGTAACTTTACTTGGAGCTATATTTTTATTTACCACATGATATGTGTTTTGCTTGGAGCGTCATTTTATTTTATTTAGTTTTGCTTGCTGCTTGAATAAAATAACAAGATCTGAAATTCTTTAATGTTAGAGAGTCTTCATATAGATGCATAATTATTCAACTACTCATTGATCTTCACTTATATCTTTCGGAGTAGTTTGTTGTTGCTCTAGTGCTTCACTTATATGTTTTTAGAGCACGGCGGTGGTTTTATTTTGAAGAAATAGATGAACTCTCATGCTTCACTTATATCATTTTGAGAGTCTCTAAACAGCATGGTAATTTTCTTTGGTTATGAAATTAGTCCTAATATGATGGGCATCCAAGAGGGATATAATAAAAACTTTCATATAAAGTGCATTGAATACTATGAGAAGTTTGATACTTGATGATTGTTTTGAGATATGGAGATGGTGATATTAGAGTCATGCTAGTTGAGTAGTTGTGAATTTGAGAAATTCTTGTGTTGAAGTTTGTGATTCCCGTAGCATGCACGTATGGTGAACCATTATGTTAAGAAGTCGGAGCATGATGTATTTATTGATTATCCTCCTTATGAGTGGCGGTCGGGGACGGGCGATGCTCTTTCCCTACCAATCTATCCCCCTAGGAGCATGCGCGTAGTACTTTGCTTCGATAACTAATAGATTTTTGCAATAAGTATGTCAGTTCTTTATGACTAATGTTGAGTCCGTGGATTATACGCACTCTCACCCTTCCACCATTGCTAGCCTCTCTAATACCGTGCACCTTTCGCCGGTATCATACACCCACCATATACCTTCCTCAAAACAGCCACCATACCTACCTATCATGGCATTTCCATAGCCATTGCGAGATATATTGCCATGCAACTTTCCACTGTTCCATTTATTATGACACGTTTCATCATTGTCATATTGCTTTGCATGATCATGTAGTTGACATTGTATTTGTGGCAAACCCACCCTTCATAATTCTTTCATACATGTCACTCATGAGTCATTGCACATCCCGGTACACCGCCGGAGGCATTCATATAAAGTCATACTTTGTTCTAGTATCGAGTTGTAATCATTGAGTTGTAAATAAATAGAAGTGTGATGATCATCATTAATAGAGCATTGTCCCCAAAAAAAAGAAAGGCCAAAAAAGGAAAGGCAAAAAAAGGGAAAGGCCAGATAAAAAATATTAAAAAATAAAATAAAAGGGACAATGCTACTATCCTTTTTTCCACACTTGTGCTTCAAAGTAGCACCATGATCTTCATGATAGAGAGCCTCTTGTCTTCTCACTTTCATATACTAGTGGGAAATTTTCATTATAGAACTTGGCTTGTATATTCCAACAATGGGCCTCCTCAAGTGCCCTAGGTCTTCGTGAGCAAGCAAGTTGGATGCACACCCACTTAGTTTCTTTTGTTGAGCTTTCATACATTTCTAGCTCTAGTGCATCCGTTGCATGGCAATACCTACTCACTCACATTGATTTCTATTGATGGGCATCTCCATAGCCTGTTGATATGCCTAGTTGATCTGAGACTATCTTCTCCTTTTTTATCTTCTCCACAACCACCATTCTATTCCACCTATAGTGCTATGTCCATGGCTCACGCTCATGTATTGCGTGAAGATTGAAAAAATTTGAGAACATCAAAAGTATGAAACAATTGCTTGGCTTTTCATTGGGGTTGTGCATGATTTGAATACGTTGTGTGGTGAAGATGGAACATAGCCTGACTATATGATTTTGTAGGGATAACTTTCTTTGGCCATGTTATTTTGAAGAGACATAATTGCTTAGTTAGTATGCTTGAAGTATTATTATTTCTATGTCAATATTAAACTTTTGTCTTAAATCTTATGGATCTGAATATTCTTGCCACAATAAAGAAGAATTACTTAGAGAAATATGTTAGGTAGCATTCCACATCAAAAATTCTGTTTTTATCATTTACCTACTCGAGGACGAGCAGGAATTAAGCTTGGGGATGCTGATATGTCTCCAACGTATCTATAATTTTTGATTGTTCCATGCTATTATATTATCAACCTTGGATGTTTTATATGCATTTATATGCTATTTTATATGATTTTTTGGACTAACCTATTAACCTAGAGCCCAGTGCCAGTTTCTGTTTTTTCCTTGTTTAGAGTATCGCAGAAAAGGAAAATCAAACGAAGTCCAATTGACCTGAAACTTCATGGAACTTATTTTCGGACCAGAAGAAGCCCACGGAGTATCGGAGATGGACCAAGAGAGTCCCGGGCTGCCCACGAGGGTGGGGGGCGTGCCCACCCCCGGGGCGCGCCCCCTGCCTCGTGGACAGCCCGGAGGTCCACCGACGTACTTCTTCCTCCCATATATACCCATATACCCTAAAAACTTCGGGAAGGACAATGGATTGGGAGTTCCGCTGCCAGAAGCCTCCATAGCCACCGAAAACAAATCTAGACCCGTTCCGGCACCCTGCCGGAGGGGGCAATCCTTCTCCGTGGCCATCTTCATCATCCCGGTGCTCTCCATGACGAGGAGGGAGTAGTTCTCCCTCGGGGTTGAGGGTATGTACCAGTAGCTATGTGTTTGATCTCTCTCTCTCTCGTGTTCTTGAGGTGGTACGATCTTGATGTATCGTGAGCTTTGCTATTATAGTTGGATCTTATGATGTTTCTCCCCCTCTACTCTCTTGTATTCGATTGAGTTTTCCCTTTGAAGTTATCTTATCGGATTGAGTCTTTAAGGATTTGAGAACACTTGATGTATGTCTTGCGTGGGATACCCGTGGTGACAATGGGGTCTTCTATTGATCCACTTTATGTATGTTTTGGTGATCAACTTGCGGGTTCCGCCCATGAACCTATGCATAGGGGTTGGCACACGTTTTCGTCTTGACTCTCCAGTAGAAACTTTGGGGCACTCTTTGAGGTTCTATGTGTTGGTTGAATAGATGAATCTGAGATTGTGTGATGCATATCATATAATCATACCCACGGATACTTGAGGTGACATTGGAGTATCTAGGTGACATTAGGGTTTTGGTTGATTTGTGTCTTAAGGTGTTATTCTAGTATGAACTCTAGGGCTGTTTGTGACACTTATAGGAATAGCCCAATGGATTGATTGGAAATAATAACTTTGAGGTGGTTTCATACCCTACCATAATCTCTTCGTTCGTCCTCCTCTATTGGTGACTTTGGAGTGACTCTTTGTTGCATGTTGAGGATAGTTATGTGATCCAATTATGTTATTATTGTTGAGAGGACTTGCACTAGTGAAAGTATGAACCCTAGGCCTTGTTTCAACGCATTGCAGTACCATTTACGCTCACTTTTATCATTAGTTACCTTGATGTTTTTATATTTTCAGATTACAAAAACCTTTATCTACTATCCATATACCACTTGTATCACCATCTCTTCGCCGAACTAGTGCACCTATACAATTTACCATCGTATTGGGTGTGTTGGGGACACAAGAGACTCTTTGTTATTTGGTTGCAGGGTTGCTTGAGAGAGACCATCTTCATCCTACGCCTCCTACGGATTGATAAACCTTAGGTCATCCACTTGAGGGAAATTTGCTACTGTCCTACAAACCTCTGCACTTGGAGGCCCAACAACGTCTACAAGAAGAAGGTTGTGTAGTAGACATCAAGAACGGTGAGTATAAAGGTTTCTCTAGAACCTCTAGAGAGATTTATAACACACTCTTCATGTTGCCAACCGGCAACAACAACAACAACAACCACAAAGAGGCAAGATTTCAGCAAAACAGAGTTTACACAGCTTTTGTCCCCTTCATTGTATTGTAAACTACTCTTAGAACGCCGAAGCACACATCACCAAATATGGAAGATGAGTAGACACACGAGTTCCCAACACCCCTCAAATTTTCATCTCAATCAAATATTGTTTGCCTACCCAAAATTTTTGTCTCCCAAAACTACTCTCTTCTGAAACTACAGCAGTCTGAGCTAATAAAATCACTACCAAATCTGATGCTCCACTGACTCAATCCTCAAACCAGCTAAGAATATCGAAGTACTCAAAGTAAGGAATAATCTCACCAAGTTTGGGTCAATCCAAGCATATTTGAGCCTCCAATCACCAGCTTCAACCATGTCTAGTTTGATGTGGCTGATCTGGGCAAAACCTCCTCTTCCTCTTCTTCCTCTCTCTCACAGGTTTTGTTTTTCTTCGTATGCTTTCACATTCACAATGGCAGCCACCACCAGAAGAGGTGGAGTGGGTAGGTGATACGTATCCGTCGTATCTACTTTTCCAAACACTTTTGCCCTTACTTTGGACTCTAACTTGCATGATTTGAATGGAACTAACTTGGACTGACACTGTTTTCAGCAGAATTGCTATGGTGTTATTTTTGTGCAGAAATAAAAGTTCTCGGAATGACCTGAAAATCAACGGAGAATTATTTTGGAATATATAAAAATACTGGAAGAAGAATCCATGTCAGGGGGGCCTCCACCTGTCCACGAGGGTGGGGCCGCGCCTGCCCCCTGGGCGCACCCCCCTGCCTCGTGGGACCCCTGACGCTCCACCGACCTCAACTCCAACTCCATATATTCACTTTCGGGAAGAAAAAAATCAGAGAGAAGGATTCATCGCATTTTATAATACGGAGCCGCCGCCAAGCCCTAAACTCTCTCGGGAGGGCTGATCTGGAGTCCGTTTGGGGCTCCGGAGAGGGGAATCCGTCGCCATCGTCGTCATCAACCTTCCTCCATCACCAATTTCATGATGCTCACCATCGTGTGTGAGTAATTCCATCGTAGGCTTGCTGGACGATGATGGGTTGGATGAGATTTATCATGTAATCGAGTTAGTTTTGTTAGGGTTTGATCCCTAGTATCCATTATGTTCTGAGATTGATGTTGCTATGACTTTGCTATGCTTAATGCTTGTCACTAGGGCACGAGTGCCATGATTTCAGATCTGAACCTATTATGTTTTCATAAATATGTGAGAGCCCTTGATCCTATCTTGCAAGTCTATAGTCACCTATTATGTGTTATGATCCGTTAACCCCGAAGTGACAATAATCAGGACCACTACCGGTGATGACCGTAGTTTGAGGAGTTCATGTATTCACTATGTGTTAATGCTTTGGTCCGGTACTCTATTAAAAGGAGGCCTTAATATCCCTTAGTTTCCAATAGGACCCCGCTGACACGGGAGGGTAGGACAAAAGATGTCATGCAAGTTCTTTTCCATAAGCACGTATGGCTATATTCAGAATACATGGCTACATTACATTGATGAACTAGAGATAGTTCTGTGTCACCCTAGGTTATGACTGTTACATGATACTAAGTTCTTTGCTACTAAATACCTTGCTGCAGATATTAAGTTTCCAGGTGTGGTTGAATTGACAACTCAGCTACTAATACTTGAGAATATTCTTTGGCTCCCCTTGTCTTGAATCAATAAATTTGGGTTGAATACTCTACCCTCGAAAACTGTTGCGATCCCCTATACTTGTGGGTTATCAAGACTATTTTCTGGCGCCGTTGCCGGGGAGCATAGCTCTATTCTTTGAGTCACTTGGGATTTGTATCTGCTTATCACTATGACGATCTTGAAAGATCCAAGAACTAAAATTTATTCCTCAACTACGAGGGGAGGTAAGGAACTGCCATCTAGCTCTGCACTTGATTCACCTTCTATTTTGAGTAAGCTTGCGGCACCTAAACCTGCTTCTGCTATTAATTCTGATATGTTGCATGTTATTGATGATGCCACTTCTACTTTGCATGATACTTATGATGAAACTACTTCTATGCTTGATACTACTGTGCCACTAGTTGAATTTCTTGATGAACAACTTGCTAGGGCTAGAGAGAATGAAATTATTGAAACTGATAATAATGATGAAAGTGATGATGAAGATTCTCCCCCTAGATATGAATTACCTATTGTGCCTGAGGGCTATGTTATGGATGAAGAAACTGCTAGAGACTTTCTTGCTTGCAATGATAGGAGTGATCTTAAGAAACTATTAGCTAAGCTGAAACAAAAATCTCTAAATGCTAGAATGAAATATGATCCTGCTTATGCTACTTCACCTATCTTTGTTACTAATAAGGATTATGATTTCTCTGTTGATTTAATTACTTTGGTTGAATCTGATCCTTTTTATGGCTATGAATCTAAAACTGTTGTGGCACATCTTCCGAAATTAAATGATATAGCTACCCTGTTCACTAATGATGAGAAAACTCACTACTATTATATCCTTAAGTTATTTCCGTTCTCATTAAAGGGTGATGCTAAAACATGGTTTAATTCTCTTGATCCTGGTTGTGTGCGTAGTCCCCAGGATATGATGTATTACTTCTCTTCTAAATATTTCCCGCTCATAAGAAACAAGCTGCTTTAAGGGAAATATATAATTTTGTGCAAATTGAAGAAGAGAGTCTCCCACAAGCTTGGGGGAGGCTTCTCCAATTACTTAATGCTTTGCTTGATCATCCTCTCAAGAAAAATGAAATACTTGATATCTTTTATAATGGACTAACCGATGCTTCCAGAGATTACCTGGATAGTTGTGCTGGTTGTGTTTTCAGGGAAAGAACTGTTGATCAAGCTAAAATTCTATTGAATAATATGCTGACTAATGAAAATAATTGGACACTTCCTGAACCAACTCCTAAGCCAACTCCGAATAAAATGGGTATTCTATTTCTCAGTCCTGAAGATATGCAAGAGGCAAAGAAATCTATGAAAGAAAAAGGTATTAAAGCTAAAGATGTTAAGAATTTACCTCCTATTGAAGAAATACATGGTATTAATTTGCCGCCTGTTGAAGAAATACATGGTCTTAATTTGCCACCTATTGAAGAAATACATGGTCCTGATAACCCGACACAGGTAGTAAAGGTAAATTCTCTCTATAGATTTGATGAAGGTGATATTCCTCGTTATAAGTCTGCTAGCCAATGCTTAGATGAGTTTGATAATTTTATTGTTAAACAAGAAAACTTCAATGCTTATGTTGGTAGACAATTGAAACATAATGCTTATATGATAGAACACTTGAGTGATTATATGGCTAATGTTAATGGTGAACACTTATTAGTAAACATGCTTCTATGGTTACCACTCAAGTAGAACAAGTACTTAAAGCTCAGAATGATTTGCTCAATGAATTGAATAGTAAAAATAATGATTTTGCTGTTAGAGTTGCAACTAGAGGTAAAGTGACTCAGGAACCTTTGTATCCTGAGCGCCACCCTAAGAGAATTGAGCAAGATTCTCAGAGAAGTAATATAGATGCACCCAGTCCTTCTAAAAGGAAGAAAAGGAAAAATGATAGGACTTTGCATGCTTCTAGTGAACCTGTTGTTGACAAACCTAAGAATCCCAATGATATTTCTATTTCTGATGCCAAAACACAACCTGGTAATGAACATGAACCTAGTGATAATGTTCATGTTTATGCTCAACCTAGTAATGACAATGATGTAGAAATTGAACCTGCTGTTGATCTTGATAACCCACAATCAAAGAATCAACGTTATGATAGGAGTGACTTTGTTCCATGTTATACGGAATGAGTTTGTTAACAAGACTTGATCAACCTTGTTAGTGGATTCCTTTTGATGAGCATGAGATGGATGAAGTTAGAAAACACAACTATCTGTACCCTCTTTTTACTTTCTGTTATTTATATTAAATAAAGCAAAAATAGTATATTCGGTCTCTTTTCTGAATTCTCCATGCAATAAAAATACCCTGAAAATAAAAGTTCTCCAAATGCCCTGAAATTTAAATGTGATTTTTTGGAATATTTGAGAATATCTGGCACTGAGAACATAGCAGGGGGAGCAAGCACCTGGCCACGAGGGTCCAGGGCGCGCCCACCCCCCTGGGCGCCCCCCCTGCCTCGTGGGCCCATGGTGGCTCCCCTCCACTTATTCCAGCCACCACACACTCCTTCCTCCCAAAAAATCACCAACCAGCTCAAGCACGAGTTCTAGCTCATCTTGCTGCCATTTTCGATCTCCTAGCTCAAAGCTCCATTCACAAAACTGCTTTAGGGGATTGTTCTTTGGTATGTGACTCCTCCAATGGTCCAATTAGTTTTTGTTCTAGTGCTTTATTCATTAGAAATTTTTGTTGCTTGGGTGACCCTGTTCTTGAGCTTGCATGTCAAATTTATATGGTCAAAAGTAGTTTTAATGCATGATATATCCTCTAGGCACCTGTGGGAGTAGTTGCTATCAATTTTGTTGAGTTTGGTTCACTTTTATTTTAAGGTTACTAAAAATTTCAGAAATTTTTCAAAGAAAGAAATATGTTTAGGAAAATGTACCAAGGTGGTCCTTCAAGGAAGCAAGGACCCAGGTTCGCAATACGCGATGCGGACAAGGAACCACCGAGGGAAGTTCAAGTGTGGGCTTGTGAATGACCGCCAGGGGACATTATGGTTCGAGCAGGAATCAAGGAGGAATTTGACTCATGTGTGCGTACCACTGATCTTGAGAGCTTAGAGGCAGATAAGTGTTGTCAGTACCACTATCTCACTGATTCCTTTGTGAGAAGGTTTAAATTTACATCATCACGCAATTCTCAAACTGTCCTGTTTGATCTTTATGAAAATTCTTATACTATGTACTTAGAGGATTTTAATACTGCTTGCAAACTTCACAATGGGGTAGCACTAGTGAACCTCGCAAATCTGAGTTTAGAGATTTTCTTGCCAGTATAACTGTGGGGGAATCTAGAGATATAACACAAGCTACCATAGGGAGCATTCATTTTCCTGCTATACATTATTTTGCTCTCTTCATAGGTATGTGCATAAATGGTAAGGATGAAGCATGTCATATGTGTGTCCCTGACCTCAGTGTTCTCAGGAGTGCTGTATTAGGAGATAAACATTATAATTTGGGAGCTATTGTTGCACGTAGGTTGCATAATAATAGAATTAATGGGGATTTCTTCGGTGGAATTTATGCAACCCATCTAGCTATTTTTCTTGATATACCCATACGTGGGTATGATATTGAGTTGCCTCCTGTTTATTTAGATTATGAGGCTATGGTTCGTCATCAGTTTGTTGAGAGGAACGATCAGTTCCTCCAGTACCGACTAATCTTTGACAGACGACGCACCTATCATGTCGCTCTCCCTGCTTCTACGTTCTTTGACTTTCAGGCAAAAGGGAGATATGTTATAACCAGGGAGGAGGCGGACAAGTATAAGAGGAGGACGGAGACGGCTCGCCTCTAAGCAGCAGCTCATGAGGCAATAGTTGCTGCATCACAGTATGACCCAAGTTACAACTTTGGATATCTGCCAGGCCAGCCGGGGCCATAGACCAACTTAGGACAAAAGCCTAAGCTTGGGGGAGTATGTATTTCTCATCGACATTACATTCCTGTTCACACACTCATGATAGTTGTCGGTGCTCATACTTTTTCATTGTATCATCCATGCTAGTTTGTTTCCTTTTTATGCTTTTTTCTTGTGTGTTTGATAAACCTTAATAAAAAAAATTAGGTGTAGTTTTTAGCTAGTTTACTTTTCATGTTGTAGTAGTAATAATTAAAAACAAAACCCAAAAAGATTTCCCGTTCTTCTTTTGCTTGTTGGGAGCTTTCCCATGTAAATAGTTTTATTTCCTTATTGTTCTTTGGGGGTTGAGAGGAGAAGACCATGATTAAAATGTTAAAGTGGCTCTTATATGCATTATTATTGATCTAACAAAGAGCCCATATTACCTTGTCTTCTCTCTTGAATTGAATGCTTGCAAATTCCAGCTTAGTCCAATGCACGTACACTATTATTATTATCCTCACTATTCGGTCGTGCAAGTGAAAGGCAATAATGATGATTATATGATGAACTTATTGAGATGAGAAAAGCTGGTATGAACTCGACCTCTCTTGTTTTTGTAAATATGATTAGTTCATCGTTCCCGATTCAGCCTATTATGAACAAACATGTTTGCAATGACAACTAGAGATTATAGTTGCTTATGCCATGCTTAATTAGCTAGGAGCTTATAATGATTTACCTTGCGTGCCAACATGCTATTAAAATGGTTGTGATGTGGTATATAGGGTGGTATCCTCTTTTGAACGATTCGAGTGGCTTGTCTTGGCACATGTTCACGCATGTAGTTAAAACAAAATCAACATAGCCTCTACGATATTTATGTTCATGGTGCATTATATCCTACTCATGCTTGCATTCGGTGTTGATTAATTTTAATGCATGTTCATGACTGTTGTCGCTCTCTAGCTGGTCGCTTCCCAGTATTTTTCTAGCCTTCACTTGTACTAAGCGGGAGTACTGCTTGTGCATCCAATTCCATAAACCCCAAAGTTATTCCATATGAGCCCACCATATCTGCCTATACACGGTATCTACCTACCGTTCCAAGTAAATTTGTATGTGCCAAACTCTAAACCTTCAAATAAACATTCTGTTTTGTATGCTCGAATAGCTCATGTATCAACTAGGGCTGTCTATATCTTCCATGCTAGGCGGGTTATTCTCAAGAGGAGTGGACTCCGCTCCTCACTCACGAGAACATGGCTGGTCATCGGGATGCCCAGTCCCATGCTTTAAGCAAATCAAATCAAAATAATTGCAAACAAAACTCCCTCGGGACTCTTGTTAGTTGGAGGCACTCGTTGTTTCGAGCAAGCCATGGATTGATGCTTATTGGTGGAGGGGGAGTATAAACTTTACCATTCTGTTTGGGAACCGCCTACTCACCCCGGGCATAAAAACCGAAGACCGAAGACCGAAACCGAAAAGACCGAGACCGAACCCGAAAAGACCGAAACCGAAAAGACCGAATAAAAAACGGTCTGCAGAATGCTAAGACCGAACTAAATATGGTCTATTCGGTCATGATGTATTGAGGACCGAACAACCCGTATAAACCGAATAGCCCAACCGTGCAAGATATTTGTTAACCTAAAGCCCATCTAGCAAGCCCATCTAGCTCCCGTCCTCACCTCACCTCTCAGAGACAGAGGCACAGAGACGCCTGCCGCTTCACTCGCCTCCTCTTTTCTCCCCCTCGACGAACCCTAGCCGCCACCCGCCGGCCGCCGCTCTGGCCCGATGCCCCGTGAGCCATGAGACGTGACGACCGCCGCAACGAGGCGCACATCACCTGCGCCTCCCCGACCGATGAAGAACGACATCCTGAGCCATGGCCCGGGCAGGGACAGGTGACGACCGGTGCCCTGTGCGTGTCGCTGTGCCCTCTGCTGCTGTGCGGCAGACTGCAACCCCGACCCTCCTGCTCGTTCTCCGAGGCACGTCCATCCACCGCCAGTGTAGCAGCTGGCTGCTACTATTCATCACCACCACACCACCCGTCCTCTTCCACGTCGGTCGCCGGCTCGCCATCTTCTGTCCTCTTCTGGTGCTCAACCTCGCAATTGAAGGTGAGAAAGCTACTACTTCTCCTTGTGTGCATCTGTGATGTACAGATTGTTGTTTATTTAAGTGCATCAATATATTGTTCATGTTCTATGATGTTCAGCTTTTGTGATGTTTAAATTCAAGTAGATGTAGTTGTTGTTTGGAATGCTCAATACCTTCAAAATGTTCTGATTTGGAGGACATGATTATATGCACTTTATGTTCTGATTTGCTCATGTCAATGTTGTTTGACAAACCAATCTCCTCTTTTTTGTAGATGTTTTCTATATCGGAATTTGAACATGATGAGTTGAACGAGAAAGATGACACATTTATGAGTATAGAGGCAGAGGCGGATGTAGAAGCAGCTGCTGCAGCAGGAGGTGACGAGTCCGTCTTACGTAGTATCATTGAAGATGAAGATGCCGAACCAAATATTGTCGAAGGTGCCAATCTAGAAGCTACTCAAGATGACAAGCGAAAAGGACGGAAGCAAATGGCGTCAAGATCAGAAATCGGGGAGCATTTCACCAAAGTTTTTGATGATAAGGGGTTAGTTAAGGAAGGAATGTGCAAGTATTGTGACCGACCAATTCAAGCTACTACAACATGCAATGGGACAACAGCAATGCGCAGGCACTTTGGTATATGCAAGCGCAATCCGGATAGGAAATTGGATCCAAATCAGACCACTTTGCAAGCAACTCCGGGAGATGCCATTAGCACTTGGAGATATGATGCAGATGTAGTTAGGAAGGCATTTGCTGTAATGGTCATAGAGGATGAGCTACCTTTTGCATTTGGTGAAAAATCTGGATTCATCAAATTCATTTCAGTTGCTTGCCCCCGCTTTAGTCCACCATCAAGAAGAACTTGTACCAGGGACACTGTGAAAATTTATCTAGATGAGAAGTCCAAGTTGAAAAAGTTTTTCAAAGAGAATTGTGGAAGTGTGTGTGTAACCACGGATTGTTGGACTTCTCAGCAGCAAGATGGCTATATGGTAGTGACTGCACACTTTATTGACGAACACTGGAAATATCATGAGAAGATTATAAATTTCATCATGGTGAAGGGCCACAAGGGGAAGGATCTTGAGAATAATTTGCAGATATGTTTGATGGAATGGGGGTTAGAGAGAGTTATGACAGTCACCGTGGATAACGCGAGCAATAATGATGGCTGCATTGTTCACTTGAGAAAGTGTTTGGTTGAGGCTAAAACTAGCATAGCTGATGGAAAGTTTCTGCATATGAGATGCGTGACACATATTGTCAACCTTATTGTACAAGATGGCCTAAAAGAAGTTAAACTTTCAATCAAACGTGTCCGAGATGCTGTCCGATACATCAAGAATGGGACTTCCCGGTTGGTAAAATTCAAGGAGCTAGCATTGGAAGAGATGGTTCAGAGTAAGGCATTCTTGAACCTAGATGTATGCACTCGTTGGAACTCAACTTACATAATGTTGAAGGCTGCCATCATCTATGCAAAGGTGTTTACAAGGTATTGTGAAGATGACCCATTGTATGCGTTAGACTTGTCTGAAGATAAAGGAGGATTTGGGTATCCAGATGAGATGGATTGGGAAAATGCTAGGAAAATGGCTGCCTTTCTTGGGAATTTTTATAATCTTACCGTTTGTGTGTCAGCCTCACTTCATGTCACTTCCAACAACTTTATTTTCGAGGTTGGCAATGTACACATCTTGGTTCAAAATTGGATGAGTAGTACAGATCCTTTGCAAAAAGCTATGGCAGAGAGGATGAAAGAAAAGTTTGATAAATATTGGGGGTCTTGGCATGAGAATGAAAAGGTGAAGGAGCAGGGTCCTATTGTGAATGAAAGAGGGAAAGGGAAGAAGAAGGAGAAGGAGAAGGATAAGGAGAAGGAAATCTCAACTTGCTAATTTTTGTTGCTGCAGCTCTTGATCCAAGATATAAGCTATCTGATTTCACTAGGCTGACTACTTTGGAAATTTTTGGTGCTGAGTGTGGAGAGAAGGTGTGGTTTGGTGTTAACAAATGTGTTTGTGATTTGTTTGAAGAATACCGAGTAAGATTAACTACACCGGAACCAATAACACCAGCCTATAGCCAAGTACCACTAGAAGGAGGAGGAGCAAGTATAATGAAGCAACTAATTGCAAGCAGGTTGAGGCAAAATAATAGTGGAGGAAGTGCAAGTAGTAAATCTCAGCTTGAAAAATACCTTGCTGAAGACTCTGAAGACCCTGACAAAAAAATTGACATCCTAGGATGGTGGAAAGAGAATTCATCTAGGTTCCCAATCTTGGCAAATATGGCTCGTGATATTCTTGCTATCCCCATTACAACGATGGCTTCCGAGTCAGCCTTTAGCACAAGTGGACGCATACTTGATGACTTTAGGACATCTCTAACTCCATTTATGGTACATGCTTTAGTTTGTACGCAAGACTGGCTGAGAAGGTCAACAAATCCTGTCGACATCAAGGGAACCTGGAAGAATTAGAAGTGCTAGAAAAAGGTAAATCAATTAGCCAACTTGTCCATACATGATAGCAGATTACTTGTACCAAACCAATCACATACTAGCAGATTACTTATATGCACGACATACTAATATATATGCATGACTTGTCAACTTTAGTAGATTGAAGATTACTTACCAACACTAAGATTATGAATTTGATTGAATATACTTATTGCAGAGTTGATTGAAGAATTTGGTGACAAGGTGAAGCGAAAGCGCAAGGTCAATGGTGGTGTTGTTGCTTCTTCCATGGCTAAGTCGACCAACAAAGTGAGATCCACATCCACTCATGGTTGAACTGAAATCATGTGGAATGTGTGCTATGTTCGTTATCTTGTGCTTGTAATTTGTGACCAGACTTGAGAATTGAGAACTGAGAGTGAGAGTACTTTGTTGACGTCAAGTACTATGTGGTTTGCTGCTTATGTCAAGTATTGAACTTATGTGGAATCTTATGTTTGATGTTTGCTGTTGCATCGAAATCATGTACTGAACTTGATTTGTATGATGCCAAGTACTATGTTGTCAAGTACTATGTGGTGGTGTTACTTGCCTGTTTGCTGCTGCTTGTTATATTCTTACTTCCTGTCAAATATAAATGATTATGCATGCATGAATCTTGTTGCTGGACCATGAATCATGTCTTCTTACTTTGTGTCGTATGAATCTTTTTACTTGCTGTCAAATATAAACAAGTTTTGGTACTTTGTTACTTGCTGTCAAATGTAAATTACTGCCAAATGTAAACATGTATTGGTACAGCCATACAGGAAGTAACATGAGGAAGTAATATGAATGTAGTGGTGCAGGAAGTAACACTGATATTAGTTGTAGCAAATTAATTTGGTCTGTTTGGTCGGGACCGAAGACCGAATAGTAAAGACCAAAGACCGAGTAGTGAAGAACCGAAAAGACCGAAATTATTTCGGTCTTTAATTCTGGAAGACCGAATTCTTGGAAGACCGAAAAGACCAAACCGAACAAACCGAAAAGACTGAACGCCCGGGGCTACCGCCTACAATGTGTGTAGCATGGAAGATATCGAGATATCTCGGTTGTTATGTTGACAATGAAAGTATACCGCTCAAAATATTATTCATATCTATTTCAAAACTGAGCTCTGGCACCTCTTCAAATCCCTGCTTCCCTTTGCGAAGGGCCTATCTATTTACTTTTATGTTGAGTCATCATCCTCTTATTAAAAAGCACCAATTAGAGAGCATCTCTGTCATTTGCATTCATTACTGTTAGTTTACATTGAGTATGACTTGACTGGATCTCTTTTACCATGAATTACAATGTCTAGCCAGTCCTTGATCTTCAAAGGTGCTCTGCATTTATGTTTTGCGGTCTCAGAAAGGGCTAGCGAGATACCATCTTGTTATATCATATTATGATTGTTTTGAAAAAGTGTTGTCATCCGAGATTTATTATTATTGCTCGCTAGTTGATTATTCCATTGATATGAGTAAACATGAGACCTAAGTGTTATTGTGAATATGGTTAGTTGATAATCTTTGCTGAAAAAATTGAATGCTGGCTTTGCATATTTGCAACAACAAGAGCAAACAGAGTTTGTAAAAGTTTTTGTTTATCACTTTCAGTTTATCAACTGAATTGCTTGAGGACAAGCAAAGGTTTAAGCTTGGGAGAGTTGATACGTCTTTGTCGTATCTACTTTTCCAAACACTTTTGCCCTTGTTTTGGACTTTAACTTGCATGATTTGAATGGAACTAACCCAGACTGACGTTGTTTTCAGCAGAATTGCCATGGTGTTATTTTGTGCAGAAATAGAAGTTCTCAGAATGACCTCAAAATCAATGGAGAATTATTTTGGAATATATATAAAAAATACTAGAAGAAGAATCCACGTCAGGGGGGCCTCCACCTGTCCACGAGGGTGGGGGGGGGCGCGCCTGCCCCCCTGGATGAGACCCCCCTACCTCATGGGCCCCCTGACGCTCCACCGACCTCAACTCGAACTCCATATATTCACTTTCGGGGAGAAAAAAATTAGAGAAAAGGATTCATCGCGTTTTACGATACGGAGCCGCCGCCAAGCGGAGGGCTGATCTGGAGTCCGTTCAGGGCTCCGGAGAGGGGAATTCATCGCCGTCGTCATCATCAACCTTCCTCCATCATCAATATCATGATGCTCACCGCGGCGCGTGAGTAATTCCATCGTAGGCTTGCTGGACGGTGATGGGTTGGATGAGATTTATCATGTAATCGAGTTAGTTTTGTTAGGGTTTGATCCCTAGTATCCATTATGTTCTGAGATTGATGTTGCTATGACTTTGCTATGCTTAATGCTTGTCACTAGGGCCCGAGTGTCATGATTTCAGATCTGAACCTATTATGTTTTCATCAATATATGAGAGTTCTTGATCCTATCTTGCAAGTCTATAGTCACCTATTATGTGTTATGATCTGTTTACCCCGAAGTGACAATAATCGGGACCACTACCGGTGATGACCGTAGTTTGAGGAGTTCATGTATTCACTATGTGTTAATGCTTTGGTCGGGTACTCTATTAAAAGGAGGCCTTAATATCCCTTAGTTTCCAATAGGACCCTGCTGCCACGAGAGGGTAGGACTAAAGATGGCATGCAAGTTCTTTTCCATAAGCACGTATGGCTATATTCGAAATACATGCCTACATTACATTGATGAACTGGAGCTAGTTCTGTGTCACCCTAGGTTATGACTGTTACATGATCGATCGCATCCGGCATAATTCTCCATCACTGATCCATTGCCTACGAGCTTTCCATATATTGTTCTTCGCTTATTTACTTTTCCGTTGCTATTGTTACAACCACTATAAAACACCAAAAATATTACTTTTGCTACCGTTACTTTTGCTACCATTACCACTATTATCATATTACTTTGCTACTAAATACCTTGCTGCAGATATTAAGTTTTTAGGTGTGGTTGAATTGACAACTGAGCTGCTAATACTTGACAATATTCTTTGGATCCCCTTGTGTCGAATCAATAAATTTGGGTTGAGTACTCTACCCTAAAAAATGGTTGTGATCTCCTATACTTTTGGGTTATCAGTAGGGTTTTCTCCTTGCTGCCTTCACCAGGGAACACTCACAACCATTGGATGCAAAATACATTAACGATTCACATGTGTTGCATATGTGTGGGCTGATGTTGGGCTACCAACACACTTCCATATGAAGGGACATAGCCCAACAATTTTTACTTTTGCTAATTCTAAGAAAATGTAAAAAAAAAACTGACATTGGATTTAACGGTTTTTCAGTAGAGGTCCAGAATTGCCATACAAAAACAGATAAAATTGTCATGCCGTTATAAGGGATTGTCATGCTCTAAAGCAAAAATTGCCATCTAGTACAAAAAGATGACAAAAAATTGTCCCATGATCCTGTTGGGACAAATCCTTATCATGGGGCTACCCTGGGGGAGGGGAATATCGTCAATCACCAAATGGTCATGGTGCGGTTCCCTGATCCATGAGGTTGAGGGCATGGCTGCAGCGTGTGGGATACCGTCGCCCAGGGAGGATGATTCCTCCTCCTGGGACCACCACTCCCTCTGCTGCCAAATCTTGACACAAACCTCAAGACCGTTGCATAGCCGCCACAATCACAACAAGAAAATGAGGTGGAGCTACCCATTTTGCAATGTCTGTCGGGTATGCGGTCACTCTCCGGAGGATGTAGCGAAAGTCTTCTTTGCAATTCTCACCTTCATGTGTGTGTGTGTTGGTGGGTGGGGGGGTATTCCGTTAACACCACCACTGATCCTTGCCGCCAACCCCAAGGAGGCCCATGTAGTGGCCACCACAACTATATCAAAGAAGTGAGGTGGAGAGCCCAATTATAATGGTTCTGGTGGGTATACGGCCGCTCGCCGAAGGATCTTGCGATGAGCAAGAAAGCCATGATCATATAGGTAGAACATTGTTTCACACTGCCTCTAGTATTTTCACTAGTATACTTGAACTATAATTAGCAATCTCAGAAGTTGTTATCTGATCTAAGTAAATGGTGTCTCAAAATGCAATGTCTTTTCCGATGTAACAGTGACATTGAATTCACTTTATGAGAATAGTTTATGCAATTGATGGGATGAATTTGAGAAGTCTTTGTTTTATTGTGATCTTTGATACATGTTATGTAGTTACAATGAAAATTGAATTGCAGGGCTGGCTGCAAACATAATGTAATTTAGCTATTGAAGAAATATAGGAGGTGATTTTGTACGAGAGACTACCTCTAATCCTCCATAACACTAAGCTCCCTAGTTTTAAAGACCCCACATCCAATTGAAGTCTCCAATTAAAATTGGGTCATTCGATTTTGACCGGGTTAACAATTTCGCAAAGCTCTCTCGTTCAATTGTTTTATACTACACACTATGCTTTCTAATTTTAAGGCCTTACAGTTAATTGAGGTATTCAATTTAAAATTGTCTCATCTGATTTTGACCGGGTCAACAATTTCTTAAGCTCTCCCATTCAATTATTTTAATTCACCATGTTCCTAATTCTAAAGCTCTTTTATTCAATTGAGGCATTCAATTTTGGATTTGATTTATGATTTTGACCAGGCCAATAATTTTTCAAATCAATCAGCAGCAACGGACCTATAAAAACATATCAATACCACACACCCTCTAACCACCTAGAAAAAAGAAGCGCCGCCTTGTGATATTATAGCATCAATATACTCCCTCCATTCCAAAATATAGTGCGCCCGCGCTTCCCGAGATCCAACTTTGATCATAAATTTAATCAATGAGACCAACTGCGGCGGGAGAAAAAATTATATAATTGAAAACTTCTTTCGAATACGAATTCGCTGACATAATGTTTGCTCCCGCCGCAATCGGTCTTGATAGTTAAATTTATGGTCAAAGTTGAAGCACGAGGATAGAGGAAGCACTATATTGTGGAATGGAGGGAGTAGTATATGTAACCACCGACACAAAAATTTCTCCCCATAAATATAGTTTGGCTAGCGGATAACATAGAATCAAACGCCCACCAAATCAATGCGTTATAAATAAAAATAAAACACACTCTTTCATCTCCCCACCCGCCAAACTAAATATTCCATCAGTTCAAAAATATAAGGGGTATTAGTTTTTTAGGAAGTCAAATTTCTTTAACTTTGACCAAGTCCAAAGCAAAAATTTCGACACCAACAATATTAAACAAAAAAATATGGAAATTCATTTCATGATGAATCTAAAAATACCGATATGATGGATTTTGATATATTTGTCTACAAATTTGATCAAACTAAAAGAGTGATACACCTTATATTATGAAACATAGTGATTTTTATTAAGAAACCCAACAACACCAATGGCGCAGCAAAGCGCGCCCAAGCCTTCTAGTACTTGATTATTGGAGATGGTTACAGAGGTGGATGCATATAACTTCATGTAGTCTTTGGGTGCATGCATATAAGATGGTGTTAATATGTGTCATGAGCCATTGTATCACAAATAATACTCTCGTACTATTGATCTTCTATGCTTTTTTTGTCGTATATAACTGTGTTTAAATTTTAAGAAAGTACAATATGTTCGGATTAATTTATGTCGGTAGGAAAGCATGGTCGGATGAAATATGTACTCTAAAATTTGACATTATGGAAGTTTAGCCATTGTTTTTCCTTGAGAACTCATAGTTAGCAAATCATGCATCACACGCTGAGATAACGAGAAAGGTTTTTTCTGAACTTAGACTTAAGTGAGATTGCTCAGATTCGTTATAGCCTTATAGGAGGTGAATAACTATAGCATGATTTGAACGCAAATTACTGCATTTTTACTTACAACACATGGTTTTGCAGCGGGAAAAAAATCAAAGCCCGTGTTCCCATGAAATTCACATTCTCAGTGATGAAAGAATTTGATGGCTTTTGGAAAGGCGGTGAAGGAGCGTGTAGAGATGTAGAATTAGCAAGAAGCAGTCAAAACCTTCGGTGCTATCTTTTCTCATGCATTTCAACGCGCACGTACCGAAATGTATGCACAGGCGCGTTGCTAGTTAGCTAGCAGTGTATCGGCGCAAGAGCTAGTCAGGCAATGGACTAGAAAGACTAGAGATTCCATTCCAAGATGCCTTTATAAATTATTAACAATTGAGCTCGCGCCTCACGTGTGCATGCATGGACTAAGGCTGGTCACAATGGGCAAGAACATAGTCTAGTAACTTACACACTTCTCTAAACTATGTTACTACCTCCACAGTGGATAAGAACATCTATGTAGTGTCATGCAACAATGTATTTATTAGGTTATAGACTCATTGTTTCTTGAAGTGTGTGATGTTCCGGTAACTTAGCTAGTTACCACAAGCACCTCTCTCTTCATTAAATATGTGACACATAAGCAAAGTTGTATTGGAGTGTGTGATGTTACTTCTAAGTTCCTCCCCATTGTGACCAGCCTAACTAGGTGAACAAAGTCTCGAGAATGTCTTGGGAAAATGTACCAGCATGCAATGCAAAAGTTGCGAGGGTACTGCAACACAACGTGTCCCAGCTTGCAAAGCTCATGGAAATAACAGAAGATGCGAACAAAGCCGGCCGTCTAACCGATTCCTGTAGCGATGAAGACCGTCTCCTCACCGTTTCCCATGAGTACGTGTCTGTACGCACATACACGCGCGTACGTGTAGAGGCAGGGGCGCGGTTGCTCCATCGCACTATATATATTTGCATGCTTAGTTCTCCCATTCCACCAAGCTTGATCTAACCAGAAGCTACACACAAACGCAAGCACTAAACATACTACTGTCCGTCGTAGAGAGATCGAAGACCAGAATCAGCTGTAGTTAATAAGGTCATCATGGCGTTGCTCAAGTTTCTATGCACCTTCGTCATGGCGATTCTTGTGATCATGTCGAGCAGACATTCCCTTGCTTCTGTGGTGGCGAGGCCGTTGCCACTCCGCGGTGCAAGCAGGGAGGCATTGCTCGGTGAACGCGCTGGCCGCCGGCTCGTGGTGTCGCCAAGGTCGACGACCAGGAGGGATACTGACAAGCTCAGGGTATTGGCAGGCGCTGGTCATTCCAAAGGTTCGCACGACCCCAACAAGGGTGGATGATCGTCGATACACTTCTTCTTCGGTACAACACTCCCTGGACACATCAAGGTCCAGATTAAAAGATACCCTTTCGTGAAAATAAGTGAGTAGGGGTAGGATGGGAAATTAAGGTGGGGGGAGGCGTACCGCGGCGTACCACGGCGTAGCGAGGCGTGTGTCCATAGTTTGAACTGTCGGATCGAGCTGAAATTTAGAGGGGTGGTAGATATGGGAATTCCGCAGTAGATGAACGGTTGGATCTTCCAAAGGACCTCCGAGCTAGGCTCTGGAAACCATGCTCTAAACTCGTCCAGATTCCCGTCCAGATTTGACAGGGCTCCGGTATATCGTAGATTGTCGGAGATTCCTCCATCGAAACTCGACGAAATTTTGCATGGCTGTTGTAGACTCAATTCCGCACAATTCCACCAAAGGGATCGTCAAAGCGATGCTCTAAGAGGTGGTGGCAGTGGATACAAGTTTGTTGTTCGGAAAAATAGCACGGTCGCCCGAGGGCAATGTTGACGTTGAGCCCCCGAGCTCCATGGATGATTCCTCCATGATCTTGATAGAGATCGGAGTTGATGTTGATGAAGGCCCTCATCCGAACATGATGATCGGAGGTTGGGCACAGTCCTTGGTCCAGCCAAGGTGACCAGTCAAGCTGGTGACGAAGATGCCGAAGTCGCAGTTGATCTGCAAGCAAGCCATCGATCATTTTGCCGATCACACGGCGATACTCTCAATTAAATCACCAATGTCGGTGTCAAAACCGGAGGATCTCGGGTAGGGGGTCCCAAACTGTGCGTCTAAGGCGGATGGTAACAGGAGGGAGGGGACACGATGTTTTACCCAGATTCGGGCCCTCTTGATGGAGGTAAAACCCTACGTCCTGCTCGATTTATTCTTGATGATATGGATATTACAAGAGTTGATCTACCACGAGATCGGAGAGGCTAAACCCTAGAAGCTAACCTATGGTATGATTGTATGTATATATTCATCGACTAGCCTGGCCTCGGTTTATATAATGCACCAGAGGCCTAGGATAACAAGAGTCCTAGCCGAATACGCCGGTGGGGAGGAGTCCTTGTCTTGATAACCAAGTCTTGTGAAATCTTCCATGTATGCGGCAACTGTCCGAACTGGCCCATGAGTATACGGCCATGGGTGTCCTCTGCCCAATCTAACAGATCGGGACACGACGTGGTGAGTACCCCCTAGTCCAGGACACCGTCAGGGCCCAAAGAATATTCTCAAGTTTAGCAGATGATTTGTCAATTCAACCACACCTGAAAACTTAATATCTGCAGCAAAGTGTTTAGTAGCAAAGTAATATGATAGTGGTGATAACGATAGCAAAAAGTAACAGTAGTAAAAGTAATATTTTTGGTATTTTATAGTGATGATAGCAATAGCAACGGAAAAGTAAATAAGCAAAGAACAATATATGGAAAGCTCGTAGGCAATGGATTAGTGATGGAGAGTTATGCCGGATGCGGTTCATCATGTAACACTCATAACCTAGGGTGACACAGAACTAGCTCCAGTTCATTGATATAATGTAGGCATGTATTCTGAACATAGTCATAATATAGAAAAGAACTTGCATGAACATCCCGATTATTGTCACTTCGGGGTTAACAGATCATAACACATAATAGGTGACTATAGACTTGCAAGATAGGATCAAGAACACTCATATATTGATGAAAACATAATAGGTTCAGATCTGAAATCATGGCACTCGGGCCCTAGTGACAAGCATTAAGCATAGCAAAGTCATAGCAACATCAATCTCAGAACATAGTGGACACTAGGGATCAAACCATAACAAAACTAACTCGATTACATGATAGATCCCGTCCAACCCATCACCGTCCAGCAAGTCTACGATGGAATTACTCACGCATGGCGATGAACATCATGAAATTGGTGGTGGAGGATGGTTGATGATGATGATGGCGACGGATTGCCCTCTCCGGAGCCTCGAATGGACTCCAGATCAACCCTCCTGAGAGGTTTTAGGGCTTGGCGGCGGCTCCGTATCGTAAAACGCGATGCATATAACTTCATGTAGTCTTTGGATGCATGCATATAAGATGGTGTTAATATGTGTCATGAGCCATTGTATCACAAATAATACTCTCGTACTATTGATCTTCTATGCTTTTTTTGTCGTATATTACTGTGTTTAAATTTTAAGAAAGTACAATATGTTCGGATTAACTTATGTCGGTAGGAAAGCATGGTTGGATGAAATATGTACTCTAAAATTTGACATTATGGAAGTTTAGCCATTGTTTTTCCTTGAGAACTCATAGTTAGCAAATCATGCATCACACGCTGAGATAACGAGAAAGGTTTTTTCTGAACTTAGACTTAAGTGAGATTGCTCAGATTCGTTATAGCCTTATAGGAGGTGAATAACTATAGCATGATTTGAACGCAAATTACTGCATTTTTGCTTACAACACATGGTTTTGCAGCGGGAAAAAAAATCAAAGCCCGTGTTCCCATGAAATTCACATTCTCAGTGATGAAAGAATTTGATGGCTTTTGGAAAGGCGTTGAAGGAGCGTGCAGAGATGTAGAATTAGCAAGAAGCAGTCAAAACCTTCGGTGCTATCTTTTCTCATGCATTTCAACGCGCACGTACCAAAATGTATGCACAGGCGCGTTGCCAGTTAGCTAGCAATGTATCGGCACAAGAGCTAGTCGGGCAATGGACTAGAAAGACTAGAGATTCCATTCCAAGATGCCTTTATAAATTATTAACAAAGTCTCAAGAATGTCTCAAGAATGTCTTGGGAAAATGTACCAGCATGCAATGCAAAAGTTGCGAGGGTACTCCAACACAACGTGTCCCAGCTTGCAAAGCTCATGGAAATAACAGAAGATGCGAACAAAGCCGGCCGTCTAACCGATTCCTGTAGAGATGAAGACCGTCTCCTCGCCGTTTCCCATGAGTACGTGTCTGTACGCACATACACGCGCGTACGTGTAGAGGCAGGGGCGCGGTTGCTCCATCGCACTATATATATTTGCATGCTTAGTTCTCCCATTCCATCAAGCTTGATCTAACCAGAAGCTACACACAAACGCAAGCACTAAACATACTACTGTCCGTCGTAGAGAGATCAAAGACCAGAATCAGCTGTAGTTAATAAGGTCATCATGGCGTTGCTCAAGTTTCTGTGCACCTTCGTCGTGGCGATTCTTGTGATCATGTCGAGCGGACATTCCCTTGCTTCTGTGGTGGCGAGGCCGTTGCCACTCCGCGGTGCAGGCAGGGAGGCATTGCTCGGTGAACGCGCTGGCCGCCGGCTCGTGGTGTCGCCAAGGTCGACGACCAGGAGGGATACTGACAAGCTCAGGGTATTGGCAGGCGCTGGTCATTCCAAAGGTTCGCACGACCCCAATAAGGGTGGATATACATTTCTTCTTCGATACAACCCTTCCTAGACACATCAACGGTCCAGATTAAAAGATACTTTTTCGTGAGAATAAGTGAGTCGGGGTAAGATGGGAAATTAAGGTGGGGGAGGCGTACCGCGGCGTACCACGGCGTAGCGAGGCGCGTGTCCGTACGGCCCGCTGTACGCCCGTACGTGGGCGATGTACGCCGCGTGAGGAGGAGGGCGGGCCCACGCGTACTAAACCTAATCCATTAATTCAGCGCGGATTAGGCGAACCATTAACGCCGGCGCAGTGAGCCGTCCCCTCGCCGGCGTTGGTTCGCGGGCGGCGCGGATTCACACGCCACCGCCTGCCGCGCGCCTGCGCACGCCACCGCTTGACCGCCCGCGCAAGCCGCCCTCGCGTACCAGCCATTAATCGTCGGCGCCGATTCACACGCTCTGCCTGCCCTTCTGCGCCCTTGACCGCTCGGCTGCCCACCGGCATTGATCGCCGGCACCCCCGCCCCACCCACCACTACGCCCTATAAAAAGCGCCTCGCGCCCTCCGTCGGCTCGCACACCACCCTCGCCTCGCCTCTCCTTCTCCCCTTCTCGCCGGCGTCGTCCTCTTGCGCCCTTCACCACCTCGCGCGCCGTGCCTCTCCCCTCGTCGACGATGGCCCGCCCCAACTTGATGATCGAGGAGGCGGAGGAGCTCTCCCACTTCGGCATCCCCGCCGCGCCCGATGTGCGCCTGCCGGCGAGGTGGCGCCTGAGCGTCGACGGCGTTCCCGTTGCGCCGGTGCCCGAGGTCGGCACCCACCTCTTCGCCCGCGCCGTCGGCCTGTACAGGGCTCGCCTGTCGCCGGAGGAGCTCGCCCACCCCCAGTACGCCCCAACAACCCCGACTGGGCGTACCGCCTTGCCGACGATCACCTGCGGCGCCTCCACGCCTACGCCGGCCCGCGCCCGCCCACGAAGCACAACCGCGCGCGGCGGCATCAGCTCTGGGATAGCCGCACCTTCGAGGAGGTGGTCGCGCTGTACCGCGCGCAGGCAGTCGCCGGCGTCGTGCCAGCTCCGACGGGGTACGGCTTTGAGCTGTACCGCCGCGGCAAGGCGCGCTCGACCCACGCCCGCCTCGCCATGCACCCGCCCGCGCCCCGCGGAGGCCCAGGTGGTGACCGCGGCGCTGTCCGCCTCGGTCCCTGTGATCACCATACGGCGGGCAGAAACGGCGCCGGGTCCAGCCGTACCGCGGGCAGGAACGGCGCAGGGTCCAGCCGCGCCCCTCCGGCCGAGCCGCAGTAGCCGCCAGAGCCGGCATTGGTGGCGGAGTACAGGCGGCTGGCGGCGGAGGCCGGCGACCCGAATGACATGCCGGGCTACTTGACGGCGCTCCGGGAGTCGGAGAACATGCCGCAGCCGCCCCCGCTCATTCAGGAGTACCTTCAGGTCGCCCCGGGCGCCGTCCACCCGGAGGACCCGGAGGACTTTCCCGGGTATCACGCCGCGCTTGAGGACTCGATGGCTGCACCGGCCGTGCCCGTGGTGCCCCTCGACGACAGCAGTAGCAGAAGCGACGACAGCGACCACGGCAACGGCCTCTATGACGAGGCAGACTTCGGCCGCGTGGAGGACGAGTAGTTTAGGGTTGATTTGAAAATGTCGTTTAGTAATGTTTAATTATTTTCGTAATGTTCTTTAGTTAAGTTTTATTTCTAGTACTATGTAAAATATCTATGAAAACTATAATGAAATATCGAGTGTTTGAATGGATGGTTTTTAAATGTTGTTGAACAATCAAGTGTTTAAATCGATACTGTTATTTTTAGTTTTAAAAAGAGTTGTATTGTAAAAAAATAAGATAAAAATTAAACTTGAATTGAAAAAAACCTATGAAAACTAGAAAAGTAAATATAAAACCAAACAATAAAAATTGACATAATATTCGCAAAACAAGTTAAGAGATTTTTTTTAAAGAACGCCGCCACGGAGCCGAACGAGGCTTAGTAAGTCGCTCCCGATCAAGCCAATCGGCGAAAGGGAACGCTTTTCGGCCCCGCAAGGCCCACGGGCCCAACCATGCGGCGTTGTGAAAGTAGGCGGTCTATTACTTCGGATCACGTTGGTGTAGGGCGGGGCGCGCTATTTAAACTGGTGCGGGCGAGCTCCGGCAGGCGAGGTGGGACTAAAGATAGCGCTCGCCTATCACGGCGCTGCGCGTGGACCGCCTAGGTGGGCCGATTTCTGTGGGCCGCTGTAAGGCGCGCGTGCGAGCGGCCTGTCGCGGCGCTGCGCACTGCCTAGTGGGCCGCTGGAGGCGTGCCTGCGAGCGGTCGAGGGCGCAGGGGCGGGGTGGATGGTTTCGTTTAGTCCCACCTCGCCCGCCGAAGGACGCCCAGACCAGCTTATATAGGCAGATTCATGCACCCTAGCAGATAAGATAGATAATAATAATGTGATTTGACTTTGTATTGCCCGGGCAGCTCTGCCGCAGCTGCCCGGACAGAACACTGTCCGGGCAGTTGCGGTAGTGCTGCTAATGCATTGTAAATTCAGATCACATCATTATTACATATCTTATTTTTGATAGTTTAGCATTTTATGCAAAGTTTGTTTATTAATACATAAAGTTTTGTAATATTTTTGTCCGGTCAGCGTTTTAGTTGTTTCAAATTCATGCATCATATTCATGCATCATATTAAGAAGGTCAATTTTTTGACATCTTCAGAATGGCCTGAAATTTTGCATGTGACTTAGTATGCCCACTCCCACACATAATCCTAAAATTTATGGTATTTCGATACGAAGAGCACGTTGCGTCACGTCCGGTCAGCATTTAAAGTGTTTCGATACGAAGAGCACGTTGCGTCACGTACGGACACCTCAGGTTTGTACTGTGAGTACATGTCAACATGGATGGAACGCACCCAACTTTTGCATGCGCGTGTGAGTGACCCCCACGATCTCGCACGTCAGATTACGACGGAATCGGAGTACGAACAGAAGTCGCGTCACGTCGGGAGACGTTTTCTGGGTATTTTCACGGAGAAAATCGTAGTAAATGCATCGAGTGTCGAAACACACCCAAATTTTGCAGGCGTGCTTGTGTGCCACACTGTAGCGTGTGAAAAAAATCCCGACGTTTCATGGCTTTGCGAAAGGAAACACATACTGAATGCATGTCACACCCCATACCGACACCTCAGGTTTGTAATGTGAGTACATGTCAACATGGACGGAACGCACCCAACTTTTGCATGCGCATGTGAGTGACCCCACGATCTCGCACGTCAGATTACGACGGAATCGGAGTACGAACGGAAGTCGCGTCACGTCAGGAGACGTTTTCTGGGTATTTTCACGGAGAAAATCGTAGTAAATGCATCGAGTGTCGAAACACAGCCAAATTTTGCAGGCGTGCTTGTGTGCCACACTGTAGCGTGTGAAAAAAAATCCCGACGTTTCATGGCTTTGCGAAAGGGAACACATACTGAATGCATGTCACACCCCAGACCGACACCTCAGGTTTGTACTGTGAATACATGTCAACATGGACGGAACGCAGCCAACTTTTGCATGCGCGTGTGAGTGACCCCCACGATCTCGCACGTCAGATTACGACGGAATCGAAGTATGAACGGAAGTCGCGTCATGTCGGGAGACGTTTTTTGGGTATTTTCACAGAGAAAATCATAGTAAATGCATCGAGTGTCGAAACACGCCCAAATTTTGCAGGCGTGCTTGTGTGCTACACTGTAGCGTGCGGAAAAAAATCTCAACGTTTCATTGCTTTGCGAAAGGGAACACGTACTGAATGCATGTCACACCCTAGACCGACACCTCAGGTTTGTACTGTGAGTACATGTCAACATGGACGGAACGCATCCAACTTTTTCATGCGGGTGTGAGTGACCTCCACGATCTCGCACGTCAGATTACGACGGAATCGGAGTACGAACGGAAGTCGCGTCACGTCGGGAGACGTTTTCTGGGTATTTTCACGGAGAAAATCGTAGTAAATGCATCGAGTGTCGAAACACACCCAAATTTTGCAGGCGTGCTTGTGTGCCACACTGTAGCGTGTGAAAAAAAATCCCGACGTTTCATGGCTTTGCGAAAGGGAACACATACTGAATGCATGTCACACCCCAGACCGACACCTCAGGTTTGTACTGTGAATACATGTCAACATGGACGGAACGCAGCCAACTTTTGCATGCGCGTGTGAGTGACCCCCACGATCTCGCACGTCAGATTACGACGGAATCGAAGTATGAACGGAAGTCGCGTCATGTCGGGAGACGTTTTTTGGGTATTTTCACAGAGAAAATCATAGTAAATGCATCGAGTGTCGAAACACGCCCAAATTTTGCAGGCGTGCTTGTGTGCTACACTGTAGCGTGCGGAAAAAAATCTCAACGTTTCATTGCTTTGCGAAAGGGAACACGTACTGAATGCATGTCACACCCTAGACCGACACCTCAGGTTTGTACTGTGAGTACATGTCAACATGGACGGAACGCATCCAACTTTTTCATGCGGGTGTGAGTGACCTCCACGATCTCGCACGTCAGATTACGACGGAATCGGAGTACGAACGGAAGTCGCGTCACGTCGGGAGACGTTTTCTGGGTATTTTCACGGAGAAAATCGTAGTAAATGCATCGAGTGTCGAAACATAGCCAAATTTTGCAGCCATGCTTGTGTGCCACACTGTAGCGTGTGAAAAAAAATCCCGATGTTTCATGGCTTCGCGAAAGGGAACACATATTGAATGCATGTCACACCCCAGACCGACACCTCAGGTTTCTACTGTGAGTACATGTCAACATGGACGGAACGGACCCAATTTTTGCATGCGCGTGTGAGTGACCCCCACGATGTCGCACGTCAGATTACGACGGAATCGGAGTACGAACGGAAGTCGCATCACGTCGGGAGACGTTTTCTGGGTATTTTCACGGAGAAAATCGTAATAAATGCATCGAGTGTCGAAACACACCCAAATTTTGCAGGCGTGCTTGCGTGCCACACTGTAGCGTGTGAAAAAAATCCCGACGTTTCATGGCTTTGCGAAAGGGAACACATACTGAATGCATGTCACACCCCATACCGACACCTCAGGTTTGTAATGTGAGTACATGTCAACATGGACGGAACGCACCCAACTTTTGCATGCGCATGTGAGTGACCCCCACGATCTCGCACGTCAGATTACGACGGAATCGGAGTACGAACGGAAGTCGCGTCACGTCAGGAGACGTTTTCTGGGTATTTTCACGGAGAAAATCATAGTAAATGTATCGAGTGTCGAAACACAGCCAAATTTTGCAGGCGTGCTTGTGAGCCACACTGTAGCGTGTGAAAAAAAACCCGACGTTTCATGGCTTTGCGAAAGGGAACACATACTGAATGCATGTCACACCCCAGACCGACACCTCAGGTTTGTACTGTGAGTACATGTCAACATGGACGGAACGCACCCAACTTTTGCATGTGCGTGTGAGTGACCCCCACGATCTCGCACGTCAGATTAGGACGGAATCGGAGTACGAACGGAAGTCGCATCACGTCGGGAGACGTTTTCTGGGTATTTTCACGGAGAAAATCGTAGTAAATGCATCGAGTGTCGAAACACATTCAAATTTTGCAGGTGTGTCAAAAAACATGGCGGCGTTTAATGAAAAAAATAATACAAAATAAACAAAAATATAAAAAGTCCCATATTGCGGACGGACTCATTTAAGAAGATTAAAGTGAATTATTGCTGTGACACTCCATGATTATGGAGTGCCAGAGCATAATTTACGTTAACCTCCTTAAGTGATACCGCCACACTAGAGGACTTGACATTACAAGCAGACTACGGTATTTAAACAGGTGAATTAGCACGACGAGAAGCAATGTGGGACTAAACATTAGCATGTTCGGCGGTGCGCACCATCGCTATAGGTTGGGCGCTATAGGTTCGGCGGTATCGGGTCTGGGCCCAGATGGCGAACGAATAATTGTTTTTTTCTTTTCCATCGCCGTATACCGCCACGCACGGCGGAACCCTATCCACACCATTCGCCCCCCGTACGCTGCCCCGTGCCCCCAGTCGCCCTACCACGATCGCCATCAGGCGCGCAACGACCTCGATGCACGTGCAGCACTGTCCATCGCCGTTCACAGTCAACGGCGCTCGTTGGCACAGACTGCCCCATGCCCGGCACAGATTGCCGACGCTGGGCAGCCCGCTTTCGGCTCCGCCACAGTTGTTGTTCGGCGGCTGTCGCCCGGATTAAGGTCATGTTTCCCAGCTCAAACTATTTCTGTCGATGCTATTGCGTAATCATATGTATTAATAGGAAAAAAATTAACATGCAGTATGGACATCGATGGTGTGATTCCTTGTTCCATAGAGAAGTGGATAAGTCTCGTTGAAAAATTTACCACCGCTCAGCGATTTAGGTTCTACGAAACAGGCTTGGAAGAGATGTTGATCATTCCGTCAGTACAAATGAGAGATTTTTTGCTACATTTTATGTTGTTAGGTTATAACCCAAACAGCAAAAAATTCATGATACAAGAACATAGTGGCAGTAAAGGCCTTATTTCACTTAGACCGGACGATGTGTTTTCAATATTTGTGTTTAAGAATGAAGGTGAGGATGTTTTTGGCATTCTTGCGACGGAAGGAAAATAGTTAATAAAGAAAATTCCTATTCAGTACGTTCACAAAAAAATGGTCACATAATGATAGATGACTTGATTCAAAAAATTGTGAGGAATAAATCCGCCGACGATGAATTTCTTTGGATGGCTGTTCTTGTTTTGCTGGGGACCATTATTGCACCCATGTCGGCTGTCTCCATACCAAAGGAGTACTACGCGTTGGTGCATGACGTGAAGCGGATAAGCACGTTGATTTTAACGTGTTCACTTTGCGAACTTGTTTGACGGAGATTGGTAAACTAAAGCAGGACGGTCGTGTGAGGCAATGGCCATGTGGCAACCTAGCCCTACTCCAGGTATGCTATTAATTAATGCTATTTCATATTCCTTTAATCTATGTGTTCGTAACTTATTTTGTCATTTGTTTTGTAGTACTTATATTGGGAGAAGGTGCAGCCAACCACCGGCCCGAAAAATGACCCGTTGTCGTTGCAAGTTCCCCTAATGAAAAATTAGACTGAATCTAAAGCGGAGAAACGAGACAAGTACGACCTGGAAAATGGTCGTGGCAATGGATTGGTAATATTATAATGTTTATTTAGTTATACATTGATTATGCATTGAGAATGTTATGTACTCATGTTGTCATTGCATACTCACTTTGCAGATTGATGACTGCATTATGAAGGAGTATAGAATGAAAAAACTTGCAGATGAACAAGCTGAAAGCAGTAAGAAACATAGTAGCTGAAAGTCATCTGTTACGGGAAAAAAAGTGGACAACGTGTCCGAGGTCCCTGCTAATCTAATGCCTTTTATGGACCGGGTTATGAATGATATGAAGGAAATTCGTAAGGAATTGTTTCGTATGCCGGAGTTATGCGCACAGGTAAAAATGTAACAACTCTGGTATGCACTTTATTAAACTCGTTAAATTAATAAAAAAATATAACGTGTGACTGAGCTTACTTTTGCAGAGAGTGTTAGAGAAAATGAATAAAACAGGTGTACGGTACAAACCGGGCACAATGGCAGAGGAGGAAGAAAATCTGTATGGACAGAATAGTGAGTCCAGGTATGAAAACAAGTATCCTCAAAAAGAATTTCAGTATGATGACAAACACACACCTAATGGCCGAAATGGCAGTGGGCATCATGATTTGGATTCTGAAGAAGGGGATTCGTTCAAATTCAGTATTGGTCACTTGAGTAGCTTTAAAGATGAGAAGGAGGATCCTATAAATGTCCCGGAGCAGTAAGAAAAAAAGAAGCATCATCTCTAAAAACCGATGAAATAGAAGCTACAAGATGGCAAGTCCCTCAAAATGAGCAAGAAGTGTCACAGGCCTTGTCAGATGGTAATAGCGAGGTAGAACAGAAGAAGGTGGTGATTCCAGCGAAGCGAAAGCGGTGTGCATCAAAGTACACTAAATCTCCTTATGTTAAAAAGACTCCGAGAAAACGTGCGAATCGTTCCGCGAAAACGAGTAAGTTAAACATGCTATGAATATATTATTGGAAATTATGTACTATAAATTTGTACTTTAACTTTATTGACTTGTGTTGTAGAACTGTTTAATAAAACAACCCCTCAATTTGATCATTCTGTGGATGATATGGTGCGTGTCGCTGTGCAGTACGTGAAAGCGTACGAGCACTCACCAAAACATAAGAACCATGAAATATTCAACAATGGTAAAGATGAAGGACTTTCTGCGGACCGAGTTTGCCAGATACTTAACCATGCATGGATATCCGGTGATGTATGTATTTTTATTGTCATGCTTATGTCATGCGTTAAGTATGTTGCATCCATCTTAAATTTACTCATTTATTTCAGGTAATTGACGCTTATGCGACGTACATATCGGATTCAAGTATCGTCAAAGACAGGTATATTGTACCCACATATAGATCTTACTAGTTATTGAACACTCGGTCAAAGTCAGTAAGACAAGGGAAGTCGGTAGACGATCCAGAAGGCTTAGCACATGCAAATGAACCTCTCAACAGATGCATGACAGAATATTTTGCAAAACTGAAAGTACCGTTTCTATTACAGAATTGCATTTTCATTACTATCTTATGTGAAAGCCGAGCTTACTAACAATATTTAAGTTATGAAATAGGCTTATTTTGCGTTAAATAAGGATAAAAACCATTGGATTACATGTGTTTTGCACACTAGAAAGAAAGAGTTTTAAATTCTTGATTCTTTGAGGGGGGAAGTAAATATCTCTGAAGCTACCAGGAAACTCATTAAAAAATTTGTAAGTTTCGTATTCATGTGTGTACAATTAACCATATAATTTATTTACCGTATATAATCAACGTGTTCATATTTTTTTGTCAGAGAGAGCAACTTGCAGGAGATATTCAAGATGCAAATGACAGTGCTATTATGTCGTTCCCGGATGTGTCCGCATGGCCTATAATCCCCTACGACATGCCTCAACAAGAAGATGGGTGAGTTACATGTACCACGTACTTTTGAAATACATTAATTGGTCAAGTGCTATCTTACTTAACATGCTTTAAAAATTGCACTTATGTTTTTTTAACACAGAAACTCATGTGGACTGTTCGTCCTTCGCTGTTTTCAATACTGGGACGGAGAAAAATTTATTACTCCTATTTCTCAGGTGGGTACATTTTAAGTATAAAAATGTGTACATTATATGATATATAAGTGATGAAAATAATATTATTTTTATTACTTTTCAGAAATCTATTGATAGTTCGAGATAAAGAATGATAGCTGGAATTATTATGTCCCCCGAAAATAAGCTTACAGAAGTGAAGAACAAAGTAATTCGACTTGCGAAGAGGAAACAAAAATAAAAATATCATACGACAATTCTATGTGATTGTCGAAATATTATTTGTTCATGAATGAGAATTGTGTGTGGATGCTTTATTTTTTGATGTGAGTTTCAAATATTTTTAGCATGTCAAGTTTATGTACCCTGGCAAATTTATTAAAAATACATTTTATCATCTCTTATTTTACTATTTAATTTATATTTTATGTTCAATGAGTGTTCTCGCGAATATATGATTTGGGGTTTTAAAATACTCCAATGATATATGATGACGATATCTCAGAGGCGAGCGCCGCCCGCGCCGCACGTTCGCCGCTACATGGCGCACGTGGGCCGTGTCGTCTGGCCAGCGGGCCCGCACCGCGCGTCGCCGCAGAGTTGGCCGTTGCCGGCACCGAGGCTGATCCTACATCGTCCCGCGTGCGCCCCTCTGCGCCCGAGGGCGGGGTCAGCCTCGGGATCGCCCTCCACGGCGCCTACTGGCGGCTGTGCAGCGCCTCGGAATCGCCATCCGCGGCGCCTACTGACGCCTGTTAACGTTATTTTTTTTAAATTAAAGCAACCGGCGGCTATGCAGCGCCTCTGAACGCCCAACATGCATGATTTATATACAAAACTATATATATATACGAAAAAAATATAATACATATCATGTTAAATTTGTATAACGCATATCATATTATAACGTAAAATTTGTATGTCGCATATCATATTAAGAACAACGAGTATAGTGCCAACAAATATGACATAAGTAAACACCGATTACAAGTCTTTCGTACCAATGTAACGAAACAAATATGTAAGTACTATTCTTTAAGATAACCAAATAAATCGTCAACTGTAATCAAAAGTTGTTCTTTTTATTCAAACATTTGTTTGCTATGATCATCCTGCCATGTTCCTGCATAGAAAGATTGCAATATACGTCAAAAATTTGTAAGGTATTAACTAAACAAGAAAAGAACAATAATGAAAAAATGTGCACATACTTTGGATTCTGAGGACAATTGTTTTTGAAATGACCATTTTCTCTGCATAAACCGCATAGACGTATAGGTTTCTCATCAAAACCTTTGGGTCTACCGTTTGTAGTCACGCCAGGTTCCTTACCACGGCCTTTGTTATTCTGCCCTTTCGGTGCTCCTTTTGTATTGATTTTTTGTGGATCACCAACAAAAACATGATTTTGATTCGGCACAAAAGCATCATCATGTGCAACTGTATGCTGTCTCACATAATCTTCCTCCTCAACATCGTTATTTGCTATCACATCCTCCAGAGCAGCCTTCAGTTTATCAAATAGAAATGGTTTATTACATGCCGCATGATTTGCTTCCGCAGACAAAATAGTCAACTGACTGTACTTAGTTCTCTCCTCAGTACCTGCCCATCCCCATGCGAAGAGATCACTAGTGCGTTTCACGGGCAGTCCACCTCTAGCATTCTTGCTGAATCTTCGCAGCACTAAGCACCTAGGTAAGTCCTGCATGTTCAACCTGGTTAAAACATAAAGAACATGCTTGCATGGAAGACCTTTATGTTTCATACTATCACAACTGCACTTTACTGTTTCTTCTGAATTACTAGGTGTATAGTCCACTTTGAATCTCAGTTGCCTGTTATTTTTCCATGCCACTATGAATCTCCTACTGACGGCTCCACTCAGTCTATCTATGATCTCAAGATCCGCTACCTTCTTCATTTCTTTCTGCAAGAGGTAAAAGTTCACCGCAGTGAAGTCACGGGCAGTGGCTTTTCAATGCATTTGAAGTCGTCGAGTACTGCTACAGGGAGTGTCTGTGTGGACAGGCAGTCGTCGTGTGACTCGTTCTCACGGAGCCGAACAATGCAGTTCTCATAATGCACAACCATATCAACAATTGTCATGCCAGAGTCAAGATGCATATGAAGGCAAGAGTTCAGACTCTCGCTCCTCTGGTTACTCCGCATACCAAGGAAGAACCCACCGGTGAGATATGACGCAGCCCAAAGCCTTTTCTTCCGGTACATCCTACGCAACCATGTTTCAGTTTTCTCCGACTCCCATTTAGCTCTAAAAGCTGCCCATCTTGCCTCAAACTCATCATGTGTAGTGGCATAATAAATAAGAGACCTGAACTCCTTAAGGGACTTGTGGTGGAGGTGTTTCTGCATGTTTTTCTCAATATGCCACGAACATAGTCGATGCCACACGTCAGTAAGGACCTTCCTGACGGCCCTTATCATGGCTGCATCTCCGTTAGTAATTACAGACCTCGGCTTCTTTTGACAATGAGCTCTTAAGAAGGTATGCCACACCCAAACGTATGTATCCTCCATCTCATCTGACACAACTGCACAACCGAACATAGTGGTGCAACGATGATTGTTTAGACCAACAAAAGGTATGAATGGCATTCCGTACCTATTCATCTTGTAAGTGCTGTCGAAGACGATTACATCACCAAAGTCAAGGTAATCCCGGCATGACTGAGAATCACACCAAAATATGTTCTTCAGCTTTCCTTCTGCGTCGACAGTGTGCTCAAAGAAAAAGTCTGGATCCCTTGTCTTTCTCGTCATCATGATACCAATTGCAGTGTCCGCATCACCCTTTGCTAGCAACTTAATTTTCTTCCTATAACACATGTTATAAAGCTTCCTCCTCCCGAAACCAGCCAGTGCATATGATCCATACCTACTAACGAAGTTGTCATAAATCCAATGTTTTTTGAGCCCAGCACCTGCCATTGCTAAGATCTCGAGCTTCTGGTATTCCTTTATCTGATTATGAGATCGAAGATATATAAATTCATCTAGTCTAGCAAGAGTGTGACTATGATCATCGCTGAAACTGCTGACATACCAAATGGAGCGCTCTCTGTCAACCTTCACAGTTAGATGGGCCTCGCAATAGCACCGAGTCTCCGCTCTCAGCCTGCGCTTCTTCCCTTCCATGGTACAAAACTTGGCTTGTCGTTTCCCAGACCTTAAACAGAGAAACCTCCTCAACCGCCTACGTGCGTCGATACCCTTACTATATTTCAAGTTGTCCCTCGTAATGCTGAAGCCACGCTTTTTCGCATAGTCGTTATAGAAATCATATGCCTCCTCGTCTGTCCTGAATGTCGTGGACATCACCGTCCAATGCTTGTCCAGTGATTCTTGCCGGTATTCATCGTACCCAGTATCAAAATTGCACTCATCACCATCGGCATCATCATCGTTTTCGCACACGTCACCATCCTCTTCCTGAAAAAAATACAAACAACGGTATATGTCAGTAAGCAGTTGTATAAGGACTATCATATGTATTCACTTTCCACTACTTACTTTGCTCGAGCTGTCATTATAGGATGCATCGATATCGTTTTCGTCATTGGCATCATTGAAAAAATTCCACTGATAGTACCCTTCCACTTCCATCTGCGCAAATTGTAAATATGATATGTAAGACTTGATGCGTATTTAATTTCACTTTAAAATAACGTACATAATTCTAAACCTACATGGCTTCCGCTTTCAGCATATGAATCATCTACATCCATATCCTCATTGTCATCATCCCCTCCTATCTGTTCACAGTCAAACATGTTATTGTCATCGCGGATGCTTGTATTTAATATGGTTGAGAACATGCAGACCACTTACATTGCCACTGTAAGACTCATCCAAACTCATATAATTTTCGCCGTCATGTTCGTCTTCATCCAATGACAATGATCCGTCCTCGCTACCGCCATCATCACCGTCATATCCTATTTCAGCCTCAATCTATACATGTTCATATATAATCAAATATCCATTCAAACATCACGTAACATCTTGTCAATGAAAATCCGTTCTTAAATTACTATGACAACGCCTCGCGTACCTCGTTGCCTTCGTCAGACATGAGGCGGTTGTCGCCGGATACGAGCCGCCGGCGGCGGAGGCGTCTGCCTGACCGAGGCGGTTGTTGACGTAGCGCACAACGCGTACGTTTTTTTTCGTCGGCCAGGTACTGCGGGAGATGGCGGCGGCGGCGGCGTGGGAGGAGGCGGGTCAGGCGTCTTGAAGATAGGGTTCGCCGATAGTTTTTTTTAATCACTCAGGTGTACGCAGCGGGCACGGGTGGGCGTGCATGCGGGACGTGGGCGCCTACGGGCGGCCGTGCATGCGGACGTGGGCGCGTACGGGCGGCCGTGCATGACAGCGCCGTACGGCGACGCGGGCGTGCCTACAGCGGGCGCACTACAAGAAATATGTCAGCTTGTGACCACCACTATTGGTCACTGAATGGTCACAAATTTCCATTTGTGACCAAAAACATAAGGTCAAAAGTTGGCCGTCATAAACTGACTATAGCGACCTTTCTTCTGGAATGGTCGAAGACGTTTATGACCAAAATACGTCTACTGTGGCGTTTTGGTCACTAGCAACATCCCCAGGCCACGTAGGCATCCAGCGTGGCAATCTGACGTGGCACAAGATTCAGCCCGGTCCAATTCAATTTTCTACATGGGCCTAGCCCAACAATTCGGCATTTTTAATGTATTTTTTCTATCAATTTTTGATCAGCTTCATGGGCCAAGCCCAACATTGCAGCCTTTTTTATTGTTGGGTTGTGGCCTTTTTGTCTAAACGAATTTAGTTTTTATTTTTTTCCCAATAGAAGGGTCCACTAGTCATATGGGTCCCAATTGTCAGGTTCTAATAACATCATCATTTGGCTGTAGCCTTTTCAGGCGCAGTACAAAGGAATACAATTTTGCCCATATATATTGTTGAGAAATTTTCATAATTTTGCTATCAAAGCAGCATGTACACAGGAATACAATTTTGCTATCAAAGCAACATTTCAAACGTACATCTTCATGACATCGTACATAAAAACCAGCAATAAAAAGATTACAATATGCCATTTGGCTCAGATCTTGCATGCGCAGCATCTCACATTCATGTACAGGAGAGGAGGAGGGGCTTGAGTTGTCCTGAAGGATACGCATTCCTGAAGGACACAAAAATTAGAGGTATTATTTTGGACAATAAGCTCCAAGACAACATTGTAGGCTATTAATGTAAAATAAGTTATTATCAGGTTAAGCCTCCTTAGTTTAGTGATCACCATGAGATAGATAGCAGTACATTTGTTATACAGAGCAGCAGCAATGAAAATAACAGAAAATTAAAATATAAGTGTGGCAGCGCCTAGAACATTTGCTAGAAAGAACATGCTTCCACCTTGTTTTAACAGAACTTTAAACCTTAATAGTAATGTGAATATCCATGGCATCATCAGTCTTAACCAAACCAGAACAAGTAAAGGAGCCAATAGTCCTAATTCAGGTCATGTTATCATATCAGGTATTGCATAAAGACATGATTCACACTTTCACAGATGTGGTAGACAGAGATGCGGAAGCCTTTAAAAATTGGCGCAGCTCCAATTAAATTAAGCTTAGAGGAAGGCAATAAGCGAACAGTCTTAAGATGTAGTACCAAACAACAGTGAACACTAATGGGAAACATCAACCTCTCTTTTGTTTGCGAATGGGAGATATCAACCTCAGTTTGCAGCAAGACATAGTACATAGTTATCTCTTTTCTATGAAGACATGCACATTTTGATAGCCAAATGAGATAGATAGCAGTACATACGCCAGCAAAAGTGTGCACATGTGGTCTACTGAATTCAAGTAAAAAATGCATTCCAGACTTGAAAAGAAGAAGGGATTGCTAAGGGATTGCTAGGTGTCAGTGGAACTGATTAAAATTAAGTGCATTCTGCCCCTGATAATGTGTGGTCGGTTATGAAAACTGCTGCACATACCCCTGTTCCATCCTTCGTGTTGTAGTCGGTCCCATAAACCGTCAGCGCAGGCCGCCTCCCAACAGCGACTTGCTGCACATAGGGCATCAGGTTGTTGGGGACTCCAAGTGGGTCATCCCCGATGTAGCCACTCGGGTGAGCGTCGACCGCGTTGAAGTACCTCAGCAGTATGATCTTCCAGTCAGGGTCCGAGCACTGTAGGTCATGGCAGATGTCTTCAATGACAAGCTACAAAGGCAAAATCATCGACAGTCACCAGATCAGATTCTCTCAATGTACTTAGTGAGCAGCCACGCAAGAGAAATATCATTGAGATGCGAAATAAAACAAGCGCTACTACTGGCTCTGGGTGGTACCTTTGTTCGGCTGTAAGGGTTGGTCGCGGAGAGTGGGAACTCCTAGGTGCAGGGCACTTCCTTGGGCCACCCGTAGACAGTGGTTGATGAAGAGAACACAAGCTGCAGAGATGAAATGAAAGCAGTTTATTAGCATTCAGATCAGATGATGATGACAATCATTCGATCCGGTGTACTTAATCATATGCCTATACTTGTTCCTTCACCAAGTTGCCAGCATAATTAATTTGTGCTAGTGGGCTGCAAATCTGCTACATTTTATTGTGCAATGTCAGTCAGTTTGTGTAACAGAACTGATAACAATGAACCGAGCAAGTGCATATATACTGATTGTGGGCATGACCGATGTTTTAATTAGACTAAACAATTTCTAAATTGCTCTCACTCGCTGACTACCTTTGTAAGTACCATGCATCGATCTCTATCTACTTAATAAATCTTTCTTATTTGACTGGTTAAGACTAAACTTTGTCAACTAATTGCTTCCATAGCTCATTAACACTACCTATTACGTATTTGGAATTGCACCTGCAAGCATTATCACAAACACCTACCAGGCAAAATCCCTTCCACGTGTGAAGTCGAACACGCACTTGGAAAATCACACGACAACTACTACTTGTCAACAAGCAGCCATCGTTGCATACATCCTCACAACATCCAATCTACTACAGCAGGCGCTCATCCGACACAGGAATCGGGAAAACAAAAATTGAACTAATAGAGGATGCAGGAGGAAGGAGGACAAGGGAGGAGGGAGGACGAACGGCGGGCGGAGGAAGAACTTGGGCCGCACATATCAGTAAGGTCTCTGTGGCTAGCACCTTGTCCATGTCAAAGCTGGTGTGGCGGCAGCACGACGGCCAGGTCCCGTCATTGTAGTCCAGACACAGCCCTTCTGTTCCATCAGCAGAAATCGAACCACACCAGTGAGGAATTCACATTGACCAGGAACCGAGAAAACACAAAATTAAGCATGATGTTCACCGTGCACTTACGGATCGTGAAGGTGTGGAGTGCCTCCAACCTGCAATGAGGAACATGGAGGATAAACGGTGTAAGCACATGTGCGCAGGAGGGGAGAATCGAATCAAATCGAATCTCCAGAGCAACAGAAACCGCACCCCATCCGACCCAAATGAGAGCCCCCGCACGCACGGATGAGGCCGTGGTGGGGAGAGAGGAGAAGAGGAGGCGGAGCACGTACCGGCAGCAGCCGTTGACGGTGCAGCAATGGCGGGCGACGCTCTTGGGCGTCCTGCGCAGCCCCTCTCGGCGGTCAACATCGCCGATCCCCACCAGCAGCGCGCGCACCGTCAGCTCCATGGTGTCCCCCGGCGCCTTCCCGCCGCCGATCTCCACCAGAAGATCCTCCTCCTCCTTGTTGTCGCACACGCATGCGGCGATAGTGGCGAGGTGGGCCTCCTCGAGCGCTCCCATGGCGGCAAACGGTGTCCTCCACGCGCGCCCACCTAGTGCTGGATCTGGCCGCTGGTGCTGGATCTGGCCGCTGCTGGATCTCGCCATGGCTGTGCGGTGCGGCTATGTTTAGGGCGCAAGCGAGGAGGGTCCGACCGCGGCCGTGGGAGAGGAGGGGAGGGGAGTGGTCGCCGGTGGCCGGGGTTGGCGGAGAGGATGGAGGTCAGCGGCGGCGGGTTGGGTGGGTGGGCTGGGAATCGAGAGAGACAGAGGAGGAGCGGCGCTCTCTTCGCCTCTGGTGGGTTTCTAGCCACTTGAGGGGGGAGGCGTGGAGACTCGGGCTCCTCGCCGTCGACGCAGGGGTGGAGGCCGGCCATGTTGCGGGGGCAGGGGCAGCTAGGGTTTTGGCCAAAGGGGACGGCGGCGGCTAAGGGTGCGGGAGAGAAGGTGGAGAAGGTTGCAGTGGGGAAGTGGGGAAGTGGGGGGTTGTGTTAGGGGTAGGTGGGTGAGAGGGTGAGGGGGCGAGGACTACCGTTGGATCCAGGAGCATCCAACGGTGCTTGATGCATGATCCGCGTGAGATGGTTATGGCCCAATTAGAACGCAGCGCGCGTGTATGACGTTATGACCATTTAGTATTAGATGTTATGACCATACAAAATTTGTCGTGGTCAAATAAAAATAAACTGTAAAATCATGTCACATTTTATTTTTTTATGTTTTGAGTTTCCAAAATGAATTTTTTTGTGAAGAAGCTATCAAATATTTACACGAGGTGCATCTTGGAATTCCAAACAATGTTGTCTAAGAGAGTTTTCATTTTCTTTGCACGGAAAATTCATTTTCCATTTTCCGGTGGCCCGAAATGAGTTTTTTTTGTGAAGGACCGACCATATATTTGTTGTAAAATTGGACCTAATCAATTTTATAAAATACTAGGCCATATTTAATGCACAATTGACAAAATGGTTGGGTGTCAAAATTTTTGATCCACCTCTGGTGAAAAAGACAAATTTTCGCTGATTCAGTTGGAAGCGGGTCAAATTAGGACTGTAGCTACCTTGTAGTTTGCTATTTATTTTTTCAGAAAATTATTTCTAGGTACATAAGTATCTATTTAATCAGAGAAACACCAAAAGAATTATAAGATTCAACCACTAGCTAGAAACGGTCATTCCCGCCGTTTTGACCGCATTTTGAAACGTGCATAAAAAATTCAAAAAAATCAAAAAATTGGAAAACCTCCGCATTGTGTCATTATATGTGACCAAGTTTCCCGAAAAAATAATAAACTTGTAATACGGTAATTATTTTAAAAAAGTGTTCTCAGAAATGAGATATCATGTGTGAAGATTCATGGCTTTCAAGCCAAATGATCAATCTTATGGCCACATTCATGGCATAGTTTGTTCAAATGACCTCATATCGTGCATAAGGGTGCATCTTGGAATGACAAGCAATGTTGCCTAAGGAAGTTTTCATTTTCTTGGCACGGAAAATTCATTTTCCATTTTTTTGAGTGCCCAAAATGAGTTTTTTTGAAAGACCTACCATATATTTGTTGCAAAATTGGACGTAATCAATTTTCTAAAATACTAGGCCATATTTAATGCACAATTGACAAAATGGTTGGATGTCAAAAGTTTTGATCCTCCTCTGGTGAAAAAGACAAATTCCCGCCGATTCAGCAGGAAGCGGGTCAAATTTGAACTGCAGCTACCTCGTAGTTTGCTCTTTATTTTTTCCAAAAATCATTTCTAGGTACATAAGTATCTATTTAATCAGAGAAACACTAAAAAAATTTCAAGATTCAACCACTAGCTAGGAACGGTCATTCCCGCCGTTTTGACCGCATTTTGAAACGGGCATAAAAAATTAAAAAAAAATCAGAAAATTGGGAAACCTTCGCATTGTGTCATTATATGTGGCCAAGTTCCCTGCAAAAATAACAAACATGCAATCCGGCAATTATTTTAAAAAAGTGTTCTCAGAAACGAGCTATCACGTGTGAAGATTCATGGCTATCAGGCCAAATGATCAATCTTATGGCCACATTCTTGGCATAGTTTGTTCAAATGATCCCATATTGTGCAAAAGGGTGCATCTTGGAATGGCAAACAATGTTTCCTAAGGAAGTTTTCATTTTCTGTGCACGGAAAAACCATTTTCCATTTTTCGATTGCCCCAAATGAGGTTTTTTTGTGAAGGACCTACCAAATAATTGTTGCAAAATTGGACCAAATCATTTTTCTAAAATACTAGGCCATATTTAATGCACAATGAACCAAATGGTTGGGTGTAAAAAGTTTTTATCCACCTCTGGTGAAAAAGACAAATTCCCGCCGATTTAGTTGGAAGCGGGTCAAATTTGAACTGTAGCTGCCTCGTAGTTTGCTCTTTATTTTTTCCAAAAATCTTTTCTAGGTACATAAGTATCTATTTAATCAGAGAAACACTAAAAAAAATTCAAGATTCAACCACTAGCTAGGAACGGTCAAGCCCGCCGTTTTGACCGCATTTTGAAACGGGCATAAAAAATTCAAAAAAATTAAAAAATTAGAAATCCTTCGCATTGTGTCATTATATGTGACCATGTTTCCAAGAAAAATAATAAACTTGTAATACGGCAATTATTTTAAAAAAGTGTTCTCAGAAATAAGCTATCAGGCGTGAAGATACATGGCTTTCAAGCCAAATAGTCAATCTTATGGCCACATTCTTGGCATAGTTTGTTCAAATGATCTCATATTGTGCACAAGGGTGCATCTTGGAATTCCAAACAATGTTGCCTAAGAGAGTTTTCATTTTCTTTGCACGGAAAATACATTTTCCATTTTCCGAGTGCCCGAAATGAGTTTTTTTTGTGAAGGACCTATCATATATTTGTTGCAAAATTGGACCAAATCAATTTTATAAAAGTAGGACATATTTAATGCACAATTTACAAAATGGTTGGGTGTCAAAAGTTTTGATCCACCTCTGGTGAAAAAGACAAATTCCCGCCGATTCAGTTGGAAGCGGGTCAAATTTGAACTGCAGCTGCCTCATAGTTTACTATTTATTTTTTCCAAAAATCCTTTGGAGTTACATAAGTACCTATTTAATCATAAATACATGGTTTGGTGGCGATACGTCGAGGTTTGGGCGGTGGCCGAGGCCCCCAACTCTAGAGCGTGTAAACTCGCATGCCCGCCGCGTGGTCACCGCGTGACCGTGGCATTGTCATGTGTTCTGGGCAGCCTAGGCATGTCTAGTGGGTTGGTCACTCCCGAGGTAGGTGCTAGGAAGAAAATTACAACATAAGATTCTCACGAGGGGACCGATCGATGCTCAAACATGAATTAACAGCCAAGTGTTTGATTAGCGGTACGGGAAATGTACATGGATAATGGGCGTGAGTTTTGGCTGAGGATGATCAGTTACTAAGAAGACCGTCTTCACAAATTTTCAGCTCAAAAGGAGGAGCCTAGGTGGTACTTTCTTTGCAAACTACCACACTGGACAAAAATATAAATGTTGAAGCTGGGCTCAAAATAATGAATGGATTGAGCTGAAATTTGGTGGAGGATGGTTATTTGGGCATAGGAAAGCATTGTAGAAAATTGATATCATTTTGACATGCCAAAGTAGTACTTCCTTCACAATGCTCTTCTATGGACAAAAACTTGGGAAAACTAGTGAGAGAGATTGGATGAATAAAATGAGCTAAAAATTGGTGTAGGTAAGTTACATAGGTATGGTCATGCGCTGGTAAATTTTCAGATCATTTTGGTAAGCCTAGCTAGTACTTACTTCACAAAGCTTCTCTCGAGGTAGAAACTTTGGAAATTTTCTGAGAAGGATTTACTAGGAAAATTGAGCTGAATATTATCATGTGTCAATGATTTGGGTATGGAAGAGTGCCCGAAAAGTTTGAGGGTAATAGGAGGGGTCTATATAACACTTGCTTTGCAACGTGCCAATTTGGCCATAAAATATAAATTGAACCTGGGCTCACATAGATGATTTGACTGAGCTGCAATTTGGAGGAGGGTGATAATTTGGGCATATGAAGGAACTGTATAAATTTCATGTCATTTAGAGATATAAAAAAGGTACTTCCTTTACAATGCTTCTAGGTGGATAAAAACTTTGGAAATTTGCCGAGGAAGATTTGCTAGGTAAATGGAGCTGAATTTTGTCATGCGGTAATGATTTGGATAGGAAAGAGTGCCCAAAAATTCCGAGGGCAATCAAGAATATATAAATAGCACTTCCTTCATAAAGTGTTGTTGTGAACAGAATAGGAAAATGAATATTGTTCAATTAGTTCTGAACTAGGCAAGGAAGGGTTTTTACATATTTGATGAAGATATGCCCCAAAGAATTTATGAGATTTTTTTGGAAATTTTGGGAATGATAGAAATATAGGTTGCTTCATAACCTAGGGCAAAAACTACCGCATGGACATGACACATAGGCAAAACTGATGAGATGGCGCCTAGTCATCACAACCCACCACAATCTACAAGGCTATGACCATCTATATTGGTCATTAACAACTAGAAATAAGGCAACGGACTAGCACTGTTTGCTTTGTGACCATTTCGTGTAAGGAAATTACGACCTTTCTCACCAAAATGGTCGCAACGGTTTAGGGTTTGGAGCCCCCTGAACAGTTTTTGACCAATTGGTCTAAAATGGTCATAAATTTATGACCAATTCTTCGAGGGTCACTGACAGAAGGTCATAAGTTGACATATTTCTTGTAGTGGCGGGTATTATTATACGGCGTGTGAAAATGACCGCCCCTGCCCTTTATACGTTTGGGGGGGGGGGGGGGTTGTACCGAAGACCACCTCTCGTCGATATAGATCGTCTACGTACTTTGGCGCGGTCGGCTCAACACTTACCTGCATGATTAAGTATATTGATCCAACCTAATTACCTATATAATCGTACTATGCGTGCATGCTTAGAGTTTATATATAGTGGCATATATTGTGTTGCTTTTGCTTCACGTAAGGTCACGCTCACGCATGCATGGGCAAGTACAACTATCGGACACATTATAGTATGATTTGCTGTAAGAAACTTTGTGTGATATACATCGATCACGAATGTACATTTTGTTTGACTATTTGGGTGATGAGCTGTCTCAACCGTTACCATGATAATTGTTCGATTTGAGGAGTACATGGCATTGCCGCCACAACATCAAGTGAACCACCAATCAACATTTTTCCGACAAAAATGTAATACATTAGTATCATCAAGATGATATTAATTACACTCGGCCTCTGCGATGATAGAATATCAAGCAAAAAATGAGACATGGAGGATGCACACGAGCATAAAAATGAAAATGCAAAACAAAATACAACAAGAGTTGATGCAACCTACAGCTATTTCACAAGAATTGACACGAAGCAGGTCCTCATAAACTTGAGCAAAATCATGACCGCAATTACAGCTAACTCTGGTCATCGATCTTACTGCATGACGTGTGCATGCGCTTGTGTTAAAGTACATGGTTAGCTTATGGTGATCTAGAATATGATGGGATAACTGAGCTCCAAGGAGGCAAATATATACCCTTATTTAATCGGAATGAATAAGTCTACATCGCCAAATTCCCGACCATTGCTTCTGCAAGCTCCTGGGCAAGGTAGTCAGAATCGCGATTCTTCAGCTTGCAACTCCGATGGTATGATTACATATCATATAATGTTTACTATTACAATCGTAGAAACATAGGTTGTACTAGCCAAAATCGTAAAATCAGAGAGGTTAGCTTGCATTGTAAAGTCGTATAATCATACAATAGGATAACAATTCTGACTACCTTGCTTCTGGATTTAAACAAGTTTGTTTCACCGAGACTGAGATCCAAAGGCGTCAACAAGCTATATCCACAACGCGCCGCTGATGGATGCATTAGGAATAAGACTTTGGCACCCGAAAAGATCTAGAGTAATTTTCTTTTTCTTGTAAAGATGTGTTTGTAGGAACATGTGATAGTTAATATCTGACCTTAGTCTTTCCGAAAGAAAAACAAAACTAAATTTATGAACGGCATACAGATATCCATGCTTTATTATGGAAAAGCGAGATTAATCTCACTCACATAAGCGAAACATATATTTGCAGCAAAAGAGCAAATGGGACGGGTTTACGAACAATATCATAGTGCTAATATAGTACCGCTCCGTTCCGTAATTCTTGCTTTGTTTCATAATTTTTGTACTGGTTTTGGACTAGGAAGTATTAATTTAGGCAAGTGATAAACAAATTATGAACTACTTCTTCTATAAAAAAATATAAAAGCGTTTAGATCACTACTTTTATGATCTAAATGTTCTTATATTTCTTTCTTTAGGGAGGGAGTACTGTTGATGCGACGCAGCCCCCTTGAAACGTGGTTGCATGGTTGTACTTATTATTTTAGGGGACCTCTTGGTCTGTTGAATGTACTCACATACACTAGACTGACTACTCGTGGGAAGGCGAGGAGATAAGCCGGGCAATGTTTTCGTTGCAGCAGCCTATTGATAGAAGCCATCGATCGGCGGGCGGCTGGAAAATGGCGCGACCCTTCGACGTTGACGAGATCGGGCCGGTCCAAGTTTAGCGTTTACGTCAGCAACGCTTTAGCCTGGGTGGCATGTCGTTTCATGATGAGTTTCAGCAAAGCTTGTTTTCACCCTTCTTGCAAAGCCGTGGTACATGCTGCGTGCAACTTCTTGCATGCTATACGCACGTCGTCTTCAAGAGATTCCATTGATACTTTGTTGATCACTGGGCTAGTTAAAGTAGCTTGCTATTTGTGAACATAGGTCTGTATGTGTGTGGCATTTCAGCTCAGGATCAGACTGGCACTTTCACGACGGATTAGTCCGTGGGCTTTTTTGCTTAACTAAGGCATGCATGCACACATGAGCCACGAGCTGAATTGTTAATCATACAGCATATTCTGGAATCCCTAATCTCACGATTTTTTAGTAGCTCTTTTGTTGCCGATAACGATAGCTGGTTATGCGGCCCTGTTGGTGCCCTGTCCTGTTGCTGCTTTTGCTAATTCTCCACCTCTGCACGGCCGTCCACCGCCTCTCCGCTCCGACCTTTCTCTTTTTTTTTCATGAAACATGTGTTTGTAAGAACATGTGTTACTTAATTATGACCTTAGCCTTTTTAAAAAAAATAACTGAATGTATGAACTAAATCATGCAGATATCCGCAATGTATTATAAAAAACTGAGATTAATCACACTCACACAAGCGTAACACACATTTGTTGCAAAAGAGCATGCAGGATTGGGTTACGGACAATATCGTAGTACAAATATAGTATTAATTTTAGGCTGATAAGAAAATTACGAGCTAAGTGATGAATTTGGGGATGAAACAGACGCGGCTTGCACCCATGCGATGCAGCACACACTTGAAGCGTCACCGTTGCACGTGTCTTGCCCTAAGGGCTCCTTTGATTTAAAGGATTTTCATTGGAATTTTAGAAGTTAGAATCCTTATTTTTTTTTTATTCTATGTTGGTCGTTTGATTCATAGGACCGAATCCTATAAGATTTTTTTAAGGATTTCTTTGTACTACTCCCTCCATTTACTTATGCAAGGCCACTATAAAATATAAATATTGCATCTATACAAGGCCACCAACAGTATTCGAGGCAAAATTAATGGTATTTTTGTCAACAATGATGAAGCGTCTCAATCACCATACAGGGAGACCCGCGATGTATATATTGATTGGGTGGAGTTTGGTACAGGGTGCCGCAGCCTCTGGCTAACCATAGAGAGGATTACATGGGAGGTTACATGAGATAGAGAGATAGAGAGATAAGAGAGGACTCCTAACAAACTCAATCTTCTACATACATGACTCTAACAATACCCAACACGTTACATGTCTAACACCCCCCCTTAATCTGAACTTCGCAAGTTTAGATTACGTTTGAATTCTTCAAATGGTCCTGTGGACAAGGCCTTTGTAAAGCCATCGGCAACTTGGTCTCTGGATGGCACAAACCGTACTTCCAATTCTTTCCTAGCAGCTCTTTCTCTGACAAAATGATGGTCAATCTCAATGTGCTTGGTACGAGCATGAAAGACAGGATTTGCAGAGAGATATGTAGCACCCAAATTATCGCACCAAAGACATGGAGTCTGTGTATGATATATGCCAAGTTCCTTGAGGATAGACTTAACACATATAATTTCTGCTGTTGCATTTGCCAATGCCTTATACTCTGCCCCAGTACTTGATCGTGACACTGTTGCCTGCTTCTTTGCACATCATGAGATTAGATTAGGTCCATAAAACACTGCAAAACCACCTGTTGGTCTTCTATCATCCAAGCAGCCTGCCCAATCAGAGTCAGAAAAAGCACTGACTAGAGTAGAGGATGACTGAGTGGAAGTGATACCAACACTTAGGGTATGCTTGATATATCTCAGAATGCATTTAGCAGCAGTCCAATGACTGGAAGTGGGTGCATGAAGAAACTGACACACTTTATTTACTGCAAAGGAGATGTCAGGCCTAGTAAGTGTCAAATACTGAAGTGCACCTACCAAACTCCTGTATTTTGTGCCATCTTCATGACTCAAAGGTGTACCCTCCACAAGTGATAATTTATCATAACTAGATAATGGAGTTGTGGATGGTTTACAACCTTGGAGCCCTGCCTTGCTCAGAAGATCGGTTGCATATTTTTCTTGAGAAAGATGAAGACCACCTTCTTTGTTGCGTTTGACCTCAATGCCAAGAAAATAATGCAAATATCCAAGATCTTTCAGAGCAAACTCAGAGTTCAAGTCTTTGAGCAGAGCTGTAACTGCCTCACCAGATGAGCTTGTGACAATAATATCATCAACATAAATGAGCACAAAAAGGACTGTGTTGCACTTATTGTAAATAAACAACGAGGTGCCAGATTTAGAGGAAACAAAGCCAAGTGTTTGCAACTTGGAACTCAAGCGAGAATACCATGCTCGGGGAGCCTGTTTCAAACCATAAAGCGATTTGTCAAGCCTGCAGACATGAGTTGGTTTGTCTATGGAGGAAGATGGTCAATATATTTCAACACTTCCCCTCACGTCTAGGATATTTTAGTCCTTAGACGTGGGATCGATGTAGGCCTCAGAATCGTTTTTACTTAATACTGTATTGGCAGGGTCTTGAACTCAAGACCTCTTGGCTCTGATATCATGTCAACAATGATGAAGCGTCTCAATCTCCAAACAGGGAGACCCGCGATGTATATATTGATTGGGTGGAGTTCGGTACAGGGTGCGGCAACCTCTGGCTAACCATAGAGAGGATTACATGGGAGGTTACATGAGATAGAGAGATAGAGAGATAAGAGAGGACTCCTAACAAACTCAATCTTCTACGTACATGACTCTAACAATACCGAACATCAATACCCAACACGTTACATGTCTAATAATTTTCTCGTACTAGTAATCTGTTTAATACTTGGATGCATGCAGTCATAATGACAATCAGCTACCTCCTCCACTCAGTTTTCTTGCATGCATGCGGCGCATTAATGTTCCCAGTAAACAAAAAGGAAAACTGACTTGCAAAGCAGACATTAAATTTTAGATTGGTACGTACCTTTAATTTTGAGTTTGTGGCCTTGTATATAAAAATAGAGGAAGTACTTCCTATAAAATTTCTAGCATCCACTCAAACCTACTTGGAAGAATCCTTTGTTTTTTCTATGATGCAATCAAACAATCAAAATCCTGTATGGTTGAGATGACCATGACATTTCAATCCTATGTTTTTTTCTTCTATCTATTTCACATTTTTAGAATTATGTGAATCAGAGAGGCTCTTATTATTTTATGGGGATCTCTTGGTCTGTTGAATGTTCTGTCTCACACACACTAGTGACTATTAACTGACTACTCATGGGGATGGCCAGGAGATAAGGTGGATAAAGTTTTCGGCCTATCGGTAGAAGCCATGGATCGGCGGGCGGCTGGACAATGGCGTGACCCTTGACGTGAACGAGATCGGGCAGGTCCAAGTCTCGTGTTTACATCAAGCACACATGTCTGTCCCAACGTGCTTTAGCTTGGGTGTGGTCTGTTGTTTCATGATGAGTTTCAGCAAAGCTTGTTTGACCATTCTTGCAAAGCTGTGGTACACCCTGTGTGCAGCAGGCTGGCAACTTCTTGCATGCTATAAGCACGTACTCGTTTCCAAGAGATTCCATTGATACTTTGCTGATCACTTGGCTAGTTAAAGTAGCTTGCTATTTGTAAACACAGGTCTGTCCGTGTGTGGCATCTGAGCTCCTTCCGCAACGGGTTAGTCCATGCGTTTTTTGGCTTAACTAAGGCATGCATGCACACATGGGCCACGAGCTGAATTGTTAATCCACTTCTGGAATCCCTAACCTCAGATGCTTGGAGTAGCTCTTTTGTTGCCGATAGCGATTGCTGGTTACGCGCCCTGCCATGTTGCTGCTTTTGCTAATTCTTCACCTCTGCACGCTCGTCCACCGCCTCTCGGCTCCGACCTTTCTCACCTTTTTCCTTGACAATAACGTGCTCCTCTCTTATATTACCCTGCGATCAATACTTGTTTAACAAGAGAGAGATGAGCTCATCAGGAGGCTCATCGAGGAAGCTATTACAAAAGGGGGGAGAATATCACATGACACCCCTTAGGTGATATCATCATACCATTTTAAAGAATCAAATTTTAAATGTTTCAAAAAATTGTGGAAAAATTGTGGATGTTCACATCACATGAATGTACAATCTCTAAAAATTTCAGATCCAAGCTTGAAATATACATTGAGAAACAAAAAAGAAAAATCCAGCATAATTTGCCTAGAGCTCGGTCCATCTGATACTCTCCCTACAAAAGGATCCCTAGCCAGCTTATCTAATCCATGTGCAACAGCATTAACTTCGTGTAGTCGTTGGGTCATGCATATAAGACGTCGTTAATATGTGTGCACTATCAGGTCACAAGTAATAATGAACAACTGTACTAGTGCACCTACGCCCTTGCCTCGACACCCAACTGCCGTTACATCTCAAAAAAAGGGCCTAGGGTTCCTCTGTCTTCCGCCGGCGTCGCCGCTGACCTGCCTCGTCTTCGGTGGCCCTAGGGTCATGAAGGCATGGTGGATCCCGGCCCTTATTAGCGGCATAACTCTGTTTTTAAATGTTTTTTGAGTTTAGTCATGGTTTATGTCCGGCTCAGGAAGGCAAGACGGTGACAGGTTCCTGATGACGGAATAACATTCTCTCCACTTAGCCTCAGTTCCGGTGATGCATCTAGCATTGTCAGAGGACGTGTCGAGGTGTGTCTTCAGCGGATCTCATGGGATTCGATCAGGTGGTTGTTTTTGGTGGATCCACTCGGATCCGTTTTTCGTTCGTCTATATTCGTGTGACTTTAGACTTCAGAAAGACTGCGCAGATTGCGTATGGCCTTATAGGAGGTGAGTACTATAGCACAATTTGAGTGCAAATTACTGCAATTCTCCTTACAAAGCATGGTTTTGCAGTGGGGAAGTACAATGAAAGCCCGTGTTCCTTAGATATTTACATTCCCATATTGATGAAACAATCAGTGGTGGAGGAAAGGATCGTCTAAATTCTGATGTTGGAAAGGACTGGCTTAATGAAAAACTGGAAAACAATTACTGTTCACATGCATAATAAGCGTAAAATCATCACATTGGGGCTGGCCCTGCCCATGCTGACCAACCTCCTGCATCCGCCCTGGAAAGAATGTGAGAATTCGATAGCTTTTGAAAAGGCGGTGAAGGGGCAGAGATGAAGAATCAGCAAGTAGTCAAAACCTTCGGTGCTATCTTTTTTCATGCATTTTTGCGGTACCAGTTAGCTAGCAGTGTATCAGCGTAAGAGCTAGTCGGCCGGTAGACTAGCACAGAGTGACTCGGGATTCCATTCCAATATGCTAATATAAATTATTAACAACTCAGCTCGCGCCTCACGTGTGCATGCATGGACTAACTAAGTGTTCAATGTATCAGGAATCTCTGGGGAAAATGTACTAGCATGCAAAGCAAGAAGTTGCAAGGCTGCTGTCATAATCATGATCAGTTGTAAAGCACCGAGCGTTTTGTATTTTTTTGAAACAGCCGGCCCCTGAGTCGGTAGTTATTAGTGAAAAAAATTGTAGTTTTTTGGAACTCTAACCCGAGTTGTAGTAGTTTTATGTTATTTACTCGGAAAATGTACCAGCATGCGATGCAAGAAGTTGCGAGGCTGCAGCAACACAAGGTGTCCCGGCTTGCAAAGCTACCTTGCATGATGGAACGTCAAATTTATAACCTTACCGAAGCTCATGATGAAACAACAGAAGATTTGGAACAAAACCAGTTGAACGTGTGTCAATGACGTAATCACAGGACCTGGGCCCGATCTCATCAAGGCTCACGTCACCGGCTGTCTCACCGATTGCTCTGTAGCGACGAAGACCTTCTCCTCACCATTTCCCATTAGTACTTGTCTATACGCACTGATACACGTGTAGGGGCAGGGGCGTGTGGTTGCTCCATCGTGCTATATATATTTGCACCATCTTGATCTAACCACAAGCTACACACAAACGCAAGCACTACACATACTACTGTCCACCATATAGAGATATCGAAGACCAGAATCAGCTGTGGTTAAGGTCATCATGGCGTTGCTCAAGTTTCTGTTCACCTTCGTCGTGGCGATTCTTGTGATCATGTCGGGCGGAGATTTCCTTGCGGCTGTGGCGGTGAGGCCGGTGCGACTCCCGGGTGCAGGCATGGAGGCATTGCTCGGTGAACACGCCGGCCGGCAGCTCGTGGTGTCGCCATGGTCGACGACCAGGAGGGATGCTGACAAGTTCAGGGTACTGACAGGCGCTGATCATTCCAAAGGTTCGAACAACCGCAACAACGGTGGATGATCGTCGATATCGATCGGCTACTTACTTTGGCATGGTCGGCTAAACACTTACCTGCATGATTAAGTATATTGATCCAGCCTAATTACGTAATATAATCGTACCATGCATGCATGCTTAGCGTTTATATATAGTGGCATATATTGTGTTGGTTTTGCTTCATGTGAGGTGACGCATGCATTGGCAAGTACGAGTATACAGACACATTAGTAGTACTCATATTTTTCTTTTGCAAAGGAATGGTATTACACATATGTGTGTACACATGCATGTTTAAATTTCAGTGCTTGTAGCGTTGTATGGTTTGAGATTGGTTTGTAGCATGAACTTACTTGAGTTCAGTTCCATGTAATATTGCTAGCTGAGTTACTTGTAATTTGTATGGTCAATATACATGTTCCCTCCGCTTTAATGGGAGGCATGTACTACTCCCTCCATCCCATAATATAAGCTTTTATATTATGGGATGGAGGGAGTAGTACTTGTTATACTACTTATATGTACTACATTTAGTACACTACATGTGTGTACCGTTTGAAATTTGACCTTACTTGTGTTCAATTCCATGTACGCTTGCGAGCTAGATTTCAAATACCAGGGGTACAAGGTTAAAAAAAGAAGGCCAATACAGGTTGTTTCAGCAAGCACAATGGAAACCCCTTTCACTTTTTTGAACCTTTTCTATGCATATTATCACTACCAAATGTTTGTGTCGATTGAAAAGACGCACCAAGTCGGCGCTTGATAAATACAGATCGAAATTGAATTGTCATTTGAAGGAAATAATCAATCGGTGGGGCTAATGATTTCATGCTAATAAATATAAATCTATCTTGCCTCATCCAACATGTCATTAAATTCTTGAAGTTGTATATCAATAAGATTTAAAAACATATCAACATGGAGAAATGGTGGAGATACTTTGTTTTCTTGAAAAACTTTGAAGATCTTTGCCCCCGCAAAAAAATCTCTGGAGATATTTGAACTGGCTTGTATAATCCATCTATTTCAAGAACTGTGATCTTGTACTTCAAACAAAAACAAGTTAGGTCTTAAAAAGTTTGCATTTATTATCTTCTCGCAAATCCTGCAATTGAAACAATTAAGGTAGATCAATAGCAATTACAGTGTTTTGATCTCTCTATCACAAAGCATTGCTCAAGTCATCCAAGTACTCAACTAAATGTTTCCTGCAACAAGAATGTAACACGGAAAGCAAATTCAAATGACTCCGCTGAGGTCTACAAAATTTGATCTCATATAGCTAGCTTCTAACACTATGATGTCAACATAAATAATATGATTTCAAATTTTAAAGATAGTGCCAAGTGTGGAAATAATTAAAATCTGAAATTTATGTATACATTTGTGTGATCCGGATTAAGTTTTTATAACTACGATTTAAGTAGCATAAAAGAAGGAAATCTTTCACATGCATGATTACATGTTGAGATGTGCCCTTTTTCATGCATAATTAAATGTTGAAGTGTCATGTTTGGATGTATTAGTCACTACCTCTCCGTCTAGGATTTTTAGTCCCATCATATTTTTGATCAAAATTTGACTAGCAAAATGTTAATGCATGTCACCAAATATTATATTGACTGGATTTATATTTGAATCCAATTTGCAAAAAAAAAAAATCAAATTCCACTGTGTCTCCGTTGTGGAGTAGTACAATATATGACGGCCATAGTACCAAGGAATCTCTGGTGGACACAATCACAAGAATTGCCGTGACGAAGGTGTCCATAAACCTGGAGAAAAAAAAAACATGATCATACATCTACTATCTTGTCGGTCTCCGTGGATGATCCATCATCCATGCGTTGGTTTGTGGCTAAAGCGATCAGCAGGCCAGGCTAGCTTGTGGTGATCGATAGTGCGATGGGATAAGCTCTAAGATGCAGAAATTTTTTGTTTTCATTTAACCAGAAATAAGAAGTTGGCTAAATTTATTAATTGACTTATGGAGAATTTTGTGTGTGTATAACTGAAGTATGAAGAGTTTGCATAATTTATTAAGATTTATTTTGGAAGATCTAATTATAACAGTATATCTAGAACACCGTGAATTGATATAATTACTCTCGTATTTGTCAGTATGTTTCGCCCTAGCCTGGTATATAGTTGTTGTCAAGACTGAGTGTACGATGGTCACTGTGTTTTGTGCCCTTGACATTATGAGGTAATAAAAATGGCTTTTTCAAGCGAACTGAGGCTAGCTTAGATGGTTAGGTTATCTGTGGTTGACCCAATCCATCATGGTTCAAGTCCTAGACTTGACATTGATACACACATTTTCTTGGATTTATTTCAATTGTTCGGTGGGAAGAGGCGTTCCCATCGAATACGGAGGCGTCTGTGGTTACTTCGTCAATTCCAAGATGATGTGTGTATGTTCATAGAGATAAGTGTATGAGTGTCTACATCTGTACTGTGTTAAAAAAATGGGACAATTCCGTTTCTCTCCCTAACTTGAACCCACACCTGGCATTTACCCCTAAATTTTGAGTATGCTCAAAAATGCCCCTCTTCCTTCCGTACCATTTCCGTGTGGTCAAGGGCGTTTGACTAGCTACGGGACATTTTCTGGCCAGTTTTGCCCCTATACGCATATGACACTTATAGGTGGGACCTGCCCTAGGGAAAAGAAAAAAAAACTCTCTCACTCTCTCCCTCACCCCCTCTGTCACTTACAGGTGGACCCACCAAAAAAGTAAAAAGCTGTATTCTCTCTTACCTCTCTATGTCTCTCTATCGCTCACCTCCGGCGGCGGCCAACATCTGACGACGGTGGCCAGCTTTAGGCTCGCAGGCGTGGTTTGCGGCCGATTAGATCGAGCACTTCCCGATCTATTTTCCAGCAGGATAAATCAGACCGAGGCACCCGAAATCGACGGATCACTCATCGTCTTTCCCAACTCCGGTGGATTGCGGCCGCTGCCCGATCTCCTCTAGCCATGAATCTAGGAGGATTCCCCCTTGTTACTCAGCTCCAAGGCAACCTCTCGAATGTCCTGGTGCGCCCTCGAGCTTCCCTGCATCACCGAGAACCCCTCCCCATGAGCGCCCATCTCGCCGCTCGAGCTCACTATTTCCCATCCTCACAGCCACCGCACGGTCTCCGACCAACTCAGTCCAGTTCGTCTTCATGCCCGCAGCCTCGCGGGACCGCTCTGAAGCCCACAGACCTCTCCGGCATCCTCCCGTACGTCGCCGGGCGGCGGCGTTTAGCCGCTGTCGTTAAAAAGCGATTTAGGCTAACCCTCCAGTTAAGTGTTCCACTGACTCATGGGCCCTTTACTAACTATAAAACAATTATAAAAACTTTAAAGAGAGAATGACATGTGGGCCTCCAAAACCAAATTTGACCAGTCTCTGTTGACTAGTCCAACTTTGACTTAGTTTTTTTTCTTTACCGAAATGTGGACTAGTACCATCCAGGGGCATTTTGGACAAAGCACACGGTCAAACCCCTTTGACCTAACAGAAACGGCGCTCAGGGGTATTTCTATAACACCACCTAACGGTGGAGGGGTATTTTTGAGCATACTCAAAATTTAGGGGTAAATGCCAGGTGTGGGTTCAAGTTAGGGGGAGAAATGGAATTGTCCCTAAAAAAATCATTTTCAAAGAAAAAAGTTTGAGATAGTCATTTCCACATGTGTTGGGCTAAAGAATTGAGCGCCCTAATAGCATCTCCAGCCGCGCCCCCAGAAAGGCCTTCCCAAACGATTTTTTCGCGCCGGCGCAGAAAAATTGGCTCAGTCGCGCCCCAGGAGCCCGATTTTCGCCGGCCTGGGCCGAAATTAGCGCCGGCGGACCCAGGCCGAACCCGGCGTGCTAGGGGGGACTCGGGGACGCTGGGGCAGGCGGTTTTGGCGCGAAAGAGCCACGGGCCCGCCGCGTCAGCGACACGGCGCGTCGTCTTCCCCCCACGCCTCGGTTTCCCACGGGGAATCAATGGCAAGGCTGCCGCCGGTCAGCCTTACCATTGATTCCTCACGGGCGGCGCGTCACGAGACGGCGCGCCGACGCCTCCCCTCCCTCGCACGCGTACACACGGGCGCGGCGCGGCTATATGAAGCCGGCGGCCTCCCTCGCCTCTGGCCACACCAGCCCTAGCCCTAGCCGCCGAGCTCTGCCTCTCCCGAGAGCCGCCGCCGAGCCCCCCTCTCCCGAGCACCGCCGTCGAGCCCTCGCTCTCCCTCCCTCTCCCGATGGCCGAGCGTTTCCCCGGAGATTAGGCGGCGGCCAACGGTTTCGGCCGCCGCTCGCTCCGCGAACAGGAGTCTTGGCTCCTGTTCCAGGCGAACATCCCGGCGCCGCCGGACATGCGCGTCGGGCCGACGGGCTGGAAGCTCAGCAATGGGGGAGTGCCCATTCCCCCGTTGCCCGACGTCATGGCCAAACCCGGGTACTTCGCCAACGAGGTCGAGGTCGTGCGCGCCTCCCTCACCGACGCCCAGCTCTCCCTCCCCCAGCACGCCGCCGACAACCACGCGGCTTGGGCGGCGAACTTTCAACGCCGTCAGCAGCAGCGACTGGCGTCCACCAACGGCGTGGTGGTCGTCGGCGGCATGAAGAACAGCGAGGGGCGCCGCCTGTGGTGGGGTGTCCCCGGCCGCACACTCGAGGGCGTGCTGGCGCACCTCAAGGGCGGCAACAACCCGCCGTTGGCGTACCCCCCGGAGAGGGCCGCCGCCGCGGCCACGGCTCACCGCCGACGCGACGGGCAATGGTTGCGCAGGAGGTTCGGTGCCTCCTCTTCTTCCTCCTCATCACGCTCTTATTCGCACTCCTCCGGCTCTCCGGCGTTGCTCGGCATCAAGGCCGAGCCCGCAGCAGAGACGCCGCTCGGCCGGCGCACTCGCAGCGCCGGCATCGTCATCAACGAGGGCGGCCGGCGCGCCTCCTCGTCGGCTCCTCCTCCGCGCTTCGTCAAGCCCAAGACGGAGCCGGGCCTCCTCCCCGCGGTGAAGACGAGCACGGCGGTGACGTCGAACTCGATGACGAAGCGGCCCTAGAATGGGCGCGCGCGGACTCCCTGAAGATGGCGAGGGAGCGCCAGTGCGCCGCCCTGCAGCGATTCGCGCAGCGCCGCCGGGGCCGCGACGAAGGATGCGTCATCGTCATCGAGGACAGCAACGACGACAACGCGCCGCCTCCACCAGCCCGCGTTGGCAACGCCGGTCAGGGGTCCACCAGGGACGGCCGCGTTAAGGAGGAGAAGCCCGACGACGGCGGCGACGATGGCGGCGACGACGGCGACTACTCGGCGTTCAGCCAGTTTCTTTTTTAATTAGATATATTATGTAATAAAAATCCACGACTATTATGTAATATATGCCGAACTTCATCGAACTTTGCCGAAATTTGCTATATTTTTGCCTTTTTTGAACGCGCCTGGGGCGGCCTGAGGGCGGGCGGCTGGGGACCAACTCGTCCCCAGGCCGATTTTTTGCGCCCGCTCACCCCCAGGCGGCGATTTTAGGCGCCCCCTGGGGGGCCAACGGCCGGAGATGCTCTAATATCACGAGAGGGGGCTTTTTGTGTAAGTGATGACCATAAATTGTAAAACTCTTCTTTCTCAATTTTATCCCTGTTCAGAAGAGAAAATAAGGCCAGTATTTTTTTCGATAAACAGGGGATCATCCCCTGGTTCCATTTCATATAGAAAGAAACCACAGCATGACAAGTCTTACAAATCCAGGACTCAACAGAACAAAATAAAAAACGGACTCAGAGAGGAGAAGCATCATGCCTCCTCCCACAACGCCAACACTTGAAACAATAGAACCACCAAAGTAACTAGCCACCTGGAACTACAAAACTCAGGTCACCATCCTTAAGCTAACACGCACCAAGCTCAACAACATATATGCCAAACTGCACTAAACTGGGAGAGGCCCCCACCCGATGTTGACCACGTGAATGCTGTCAGCTTCCTCGGGGTGCTGTAGTTGGTACTCCAGAGTGGTCCTCCCACCATGAGCAGCCTTTCCCACTGCATTCTTCCATAGCCCCTCTCCAGCGTTTTGATCTTCAAACCAATTGCGACAGATCAGCCCGGCTCCAGCATCAATGGTTTTCTCAGTCGCTCCCAGATCAGTTCCTGAAACTCTTGCATTTTCCCTCCCTGGAGATCTTGGAACAGCTTGGTCCAGTCCCTTAGATAACGATAGACTCTTCCCAAGACCTGTTTCAAAGAAATCCAAGAGCATCTATAAAAAGACTACAGAATTCCTAAAATCCCAAAGTCCCCACAGGACAGCGGAGCTCACAACATTCAGTTGCTTGCATTTCTTGGCACATAACCAGTTTTTCGCAACAGAAACAAAGTCAATGACCGAGATGTTAAAGATAGATTCCACCTCAGTCCAGACCAGCTTAGCTACTACACATTCAAAGAGCAAATGATGGACAGACTCAATCTCTCTGCAAAAAACACACTCTAGTGGTTTTGCTATGCATCTTTTCCTTAGATTATCACAAGTCATGATTTTATTCTGAGAAAAAAGCCACAAAAAACCTTGAACTCTAGGTGGTACTTTCACACTCCAAACAGCAGGGAGGTAAATAGGCTGCACTCCCCTGAAATTAACAATAGCATATAGAGATTTAGAAGAATAAACTCCTTTAGACTCATACTTCCAAATCAAAGAATATGTTCCCTGAGTAAAGTCAGTCAAGGAAAGAATTTCAATCAATTCAAACCATTGTAACATCAGTTCATCCGAGAAGGTCCTTCTAAAGGTGCATTTGAGCTCCTGCCCATCCCAGAGATCTGCAATGGTTTTATTCTTCTCATTAACCAAAACATATAGGTCCCAGTACTGTGTGGCTAGGGGAGTGTTACCATACCGGGTATCTTCCCATAATCTAACCAATCTACCATCACCTATTTGCCATTTATATCCCATCTTCACTGCCTGTAGGGCCCACATAAAACTCTTCCAGAACTGGGAAGGATGTGGGTCCCTATAGCACAGAATATTAGGATTTTTAGTATTATATTTACTATCTACAATCTTTCTCCACAAAGATCCGTCTCCAGCTATGTATCTCTTAACCCAGGAACCAATTAGGCAAAGGTTCATATCCTGGAGGTTTGGGACCCCCATCCCTCCAAACTCTTTCTTCATACAAATGGAAGGCCAGTTAGCTAAATGGATTTTGTGAGCACCATCAGTGTCACTCCACAAACAATTAGCCATGTGAGAATTAATCAAATTAAGTGCCCACTTTGGAAATTTAAAAAAAGACAGCAAGTAAAGAGGAATGCTGGCTAAACATGTTTTAATAAGAATAATTTTCCCTAGGTAGGACAGCAACTTCCCTCTCCAACCAACTATTCTGGCCAAGATCTTATCTATCAGGAACTGTAGGTCCTCCCTACTCAATTTATCAAAATGCAAGGGAATACCTAAATATTTAATTGGGAAAGCTCCCACTACACATTGAAAAATATCTACAAACTCATCTAACTCTTGAGGAGCAACATTAATAGGGATTAAAGCACTCTTATGATAGCTGATCCTCATACCAGACACCTGTTCAAAACGGGTAAGAATCCATTTAAGGTTCAAAGCCACTCTACTATCTTTTTCTAAAAATAATAGGGTATATCATCAGCATATTGCAAACACATAACCCCTCCAGGCACCAATTCAGGACAGAGCCCTCTAATCAGCCCGGGGTGAGATCCTTTAACTAGCATCCTAGAGAAAACATCTACCACCAAATTAAAAAGCAAAGGAGCAACAGGGTCTCCCTCTCTCAAACCTTTGCCAGTTAGGAAAAATTCACTTTCCTCTCCATTTAATTTGACTCCCACAAAGCCTCTTTGGGTGATTCTCTTAATCCACCCAATCCATCTAGACCCAAACCCTCTCAGAGCCAACATCTCATAAAGGAATTCAAGGTTTACTTTATCATAGGATTTCTCATAATCTATTTTAAACACTAACCCTTCTCTACCAGTAGAGTGCACTACATGCACAACTTCATGGGCAGACACCACACTCTCTAAGATATATCTCCCCCTTACAAAGGCAGATTGGAAGTCAGAAATTAGTCTCCCAATAACTACAACAAGCCTATTAGTGAGAACCTTAGTAAAAAAATTGAACACACAATTGAGGAGACTAATAGGCCTAAATTTGCTCATAGTCCTAGCCTCATTTTCCTTAGGAATCAAGGTAATCATGGCAAAATTAAGTCTAAAAAGGTCCAGATTACCTTCAAACCAAGCATTAAACATCTCAATTAGATCACCTTTCACCAATTCCCAGAAGTTTTGGTAAAACATAAAAGGGAGCCCATCAGGCCCAGGGGCTCCATCAGAATATGAGCCAAACACAGCATTCTTAATCTCATCTTCTGAGAACTTGGCCTCTAACCTAGCATTCTCCTCAGGAGAGACCTTGTCTTGATCACTAAAAAAATCATCTTGCAGATGTATGTCAGGTTTAGGCTCCCAACCAAACAAATTCTTATAGTAATCAATAGCTATTTTCTTCATACCTACATTGTCACTAACAGCGCCATCATCCCCTTCTAAAACATGAATCATCTTCTTTCTCCTCCTCTGATTGGCTACTGCTTGAAAATAAGCAGTATTCCTATCTCCCTCTAGGATGTCTCTATCCCTAGACCTTTGTCTAGCCTTGATCTCCTCTACCTCCCACACATGTTGCAACTCCTTCAGGATGCAACACATTCTCTCCTTATCCTCCTCAATAACTACACCAGATTCAGCCTTGATGTCTAGAGAATCATATTCCTCCATAAGTTCTTTTTTTATCTTTTCTCAGGGCCGCTTCTATATTCCTACTCCACCCTTTTGCTAGTTTCCTAAAGGTTCTGACCTTATGTTGCCAAATATCTATAGGGTTATTACTATTACACCTACTAGCCCAAGCTTTTTCTACTATATCTTTAAAGTCAGGCCTAGTCAACCACCATTTCTCAAACTTGAAACTACTTTTTTTGGGAATCAAATTGACCCCAGACTCCCAAACTACAGGGGTGTGATCACTACCCACCCTAGGTAAAACTCTAGCACTAGCCAGAGGATATACAGCATCAAACTCAGTGGTGCAAAAGATTCTATCAATCTTAGACATAATCAAATTCTCCTGGTTATTACCCCAAGTGTATAATCTACCAGACATGTTGATCTCCAGCAGAGACCACATATCCACCCACACATTGAACTTATCAGCCCATCTAAAATTGATATTGCCATTATTTTTGTCTTCTGTGTACCTAACTAGGTTAAAGTCACCACCAATAATGGCAACACCTTCCCAATCTAGAAACAAACTATGTAACTCAGAGAGAAAATCAGCCTTGTCCTCTTCATAGGCAGGCCCATAGGCTGTGGTGATTCTAGATATCAAACCTTTACTTTTCTCCTTAACTAGAACACTAACAGAAAATTGCTTGATATCCCAACTAATTACATCAAAGTAATCTGAATCTATCCCTACTAAAATGCCTCCAGTAGAGCCATTAGAGGGTAGAAGATTCCACTCAAAATTCTTATTACCCAATAGGTTCTTGAGATAATTCCTAGTAAAACTACTTTGTTTAGTTTCTTGAAAACCAACATAAACAGGGTTTAGAGGAAGAATCAGATCTTCAATATACTTCTTTCTCCCAGGAGCCATAATGCCCCTAGCATTCCAGAAGATGTATCTCATTGACACTTCTCTCTGGGGTGCTTGCCCCATTTATGTCTAACTGGAGTCCACATAATCCCGTCATCTTCAGTGGGGCCATTGCCTATACTATTATTCTGACCAAGACTACCAGAACTCATCGTAGACTCACTCAAACTACTACTAGCATTTAAAGACATTTTTTCACCAATTCTAACACCAACAGACATATCTACTAATTCATCAACAGGGAGAACACAGAAAGGATTTTTTGAAGCAATACCTCTCATTGCAGGGATCTCAAGATTTTGCTTCATTTTCAGCATCTGGGCTTTTTCGATGGTGTTTTGATTTCCAACCACCCTGGCACTTTTTCTAGCAGCTTGCACAGGGCCCCAGTTTTTCTGTTTCCTCCTTTTCTGCACCCCCTGTTCCTCTGGCACTTTTTGCCCTTGATGCTCCTCAGCAGTCAAAACACCGTGGAGTAATCGACTACATTAATATTGTTGTCCTGCACAAATAAATAAATCGATATACATTGCTGCGAAAGAGCTTTGCGTGCTATGCGGCCCCTCAACCGTCATCATTATTGCATGTATCTAGGTCTGTACTGAGAACCTGTGTCTAGCACCGTGGTAAAGACCTCATGGTGTGGGTCTACCGACCAAAATTGAAGCCTGGTTCTCACAAAAAAATAAAGTCCCCTCGCTACATATACTCATGTTGTGCAAGCTGGCGTGTTCACTGTATATATTTATGTTGCGCCAGCTAACTGGAGTTCGATGCCTTTTTTCGATCTTACAATATAATGCCTTCGGGTTGTGTCTACCATAGGATCGTGTTTTTTCTTCTTTCCACCTAGGTCTGTACTGCACACACACGCCAGACACACTACTCTGGGAAAGCGAGGAGATAAGGTGGAAAAAGTTTTCCCTACAGCAGTCATCCATTGATCGGCGGGCGGCTGGACGACTGCGCGGCCCTTGACGAGATCGGGTCCAAGTCTAGTGTTTACGTCGACGTCAAGCAGGCACTTCCCGACGGCTTTAGATCGACCGGGTGGTATGTTGACTCTTGTTTCATGACGAGTTTCAACAAGCCTGTTAGACCCTTCCGCACCGCCGCAAAGCCGTGGTACATGCATGCTTGTGTGCAGCACGCTAGCAACTTCTTGCATGCTCCTACTCGTTCCCAAGAGATTCTTGATACTTTTTTTTATCACAAGAAAATGTTTTTGTTTCTCAAAAAGATCCGGATATACTATAAAAGTTTACAAAGCACCACATTGAGGTCTCTAGACTATTGAACAACCACTACCGCCGTCAGAATAAGCTTCCGACGTGCCGATGTCGCAGCTCACCTACCGAAGCCGGCTAGACCTTGTCAATGACTGCTGAAAAGTCTTTGTGCACATATCCCAAAGGACCAGTGCTCTAAACTCGAAGTCATAGTCATCGACACTGAACCCTTGAATAGATGTAGAGCAACTGACATCAAATCTTGTTGTCGCGCACGACACGGCAAGAAAATTTCTAACCTAACTACCCAAAGAGATGGTCGGAACTAGTCAGAAATTCGCAGGGGCATGTTAGTGCGGGGCCAGTCACCTGCCAGGCCATGTTGTTTGCTCGATTTGCCTCGTGATTCACGAACTAGTTGAATCCCGCACGAGGGCATAGTAAAAACAAAAATCTCTCAAAAAGCTTTAAGTTTCAGCGATGAAACTTCCCGTTTTTGCATAAAAAATGCTCAGTTTCAACAAGTTTCAGAGGTATAATTTGAAGTAACTTTTTCTATCGATCATACACACAAAATAATTGATTTTTATCGATCGCTCATACTAAGTTTCATATATTAGAACTTAACATTTTTTCAAAAGTCATCAAAATGTATCTAAAATAAATCTTATTTGAAAGCATTGGTCACGAGAAACATGAATATGAAAACAAAATTTAATTTAAAATTTTCATTTAAAAGATATGGAACTTTAAAAATTGGAAGAAAAAAATGGCACCAGAGACCTGAGTGTCCCGCACTTGCGTGCCGTAAATCCTCGTCCGGGAACTCTAGTAGGTGCTAGTTAATAAAGTTAAAGTAGCTTACTTGCTATTTGTGAACGCAGATGTGGACGTGTGTGGCAACGATCACGTATGATAATTAAAGTTCATGCCCTTCTTGGCTTAGCTAAGGCACATGCATGCACACATGAGCCACGAGCTGAATTGTTAATCGTTTCAGCACTCCGGAATCCTAATCTCGCTCCTTTGCCGATAACGATAGCTGGACACGCGCGCCCTGCCGTGTTGCTGCTTTCTCTAATTTTATAAAAAATATTTATAGCTCGACTCCTCGAACGATTTCCTATATGCCCGGGCATACAGCCCGGTGAAAAAGTTATGACCCTGACGGGCTCATATCGGCTCTAAATTCCCGGACGGACCGGCGGCCCTCATATGCAGCTTAAATCTGGGGTAAATACGAGGAGGCCCGAGCACGACTGTCACATCGGATCCAACCCATCTGGCTCACCCCGACCTTATATATATTTGTCCCCATTCACATCCTGGACCAAACCCTAATCACTCCACTCCACTTTGCTCTGTTCTCAAACTCCCTTTTGGCGATCTCTGGGCCTCTTCGGCATCACAAGCAGTGGATCCGAGTTCTCTGTTACCTGATCTAGTAACTAGGACCTCATCCCTGGCCGGAGGAGGAGGTGGCCGTCCGCATTGCGCTCCGCGGCGCCCTCGAGGAGTCTGGCGGGAGACCGGACCATGAGGAGGACGGGCGATGTGGTCCGTCTAGCGTCCAAACGATGTGGCGAACATGAAGCACCTTCGTTGGCACGCCGAATCAGATGCCCTCCGTGATTCATTCGCTAAGGCTATGGCTTGGCATGCCCGTCGTGCAAGGAAGAGGGGGGGTGTGAGGCCGCGGCAACCCTCGCAGTAGACGTCAGCGAGGCGGAATCACACTCCCCGGCGCCGGTACGGGTGGCCCCTATCCTCTCGCGCCACAACCACATCATGGTGGACGTGTGTCGGGCTCCAACCATGGTGGATCCATTGTTAACCTCACATCGACCGACGTCGTGCAGGTCACCAGCTCCAACGAGAAAAAGTAGAGCATTGGAGACGGCGGTGCCTCGAGTCCCGTGAGCCCGTGTGTGTTCCATGTCCTACTCTACCTCGACGGCGACCACACCAACACTGTGAGGGACGCACACAGCTACCGTACTTGGACACGACAGAGCTGGGCGAGCTCCGTTCAAGATTAGGTTCATGTTGCATGTACTTGTATGGATTTAAGGATTCGTAATTGAGGTATTTGTAGTTTGTAATTGAAATTGGTCTTATTGAGTACTTGTGGCCCGCCATTGATGATTATGTGATCATCTACAGAAGACATGCAGAATTAACCCGACAAAACCTACTTCATCTATCAGGTTAGGCATGACATGTTTTGGCAGTTTCTGTTACAATTAAAGTAGTGTAAGAAAGCAACAATCATATATATTGTAAGACAAGTGTGATAAAAACATAATATTAAATATAAATCTTGCAAGGAGTTCGTTCTTAACGTTGGACTTCGTCAAGGTGTGCAGGAGTAGAACGTATGGATGATCAGGGTATCCAATTTTGTGTTTTTTTAGAAACCATTAAATACGCTTAATAAACTTAATTGCACAACAATGTCTTCCTAATTTTAGTTGTCCCATATGTAGTATCAATCCTCCTCACAAGTTCTTAGTGTGTTTTATCTAGTTTGAAATAAGCTATGACATGTACATAAGGAAAGTTAGTTACAGAGTAAGGTGCATGTTCCGGTCAAGTAGTAATGAACGTTGAATCAATACAAATAATAAGTAACGGTTTTACACTATACAAAGATGGATGTAATAGGATGAAAATTAGATAGAATTATGGTTAAAAAGGTACATACATGGATGACTAACTAGATCATTGGGCAGCTGGAAAGATATGGAGCGATCAGGGTCAACAGCTAAAGAGAGGTGCATTTCCTTATCTACTCACACGTGATACATTTTCAAGAACTTTTTCCAAGACTTGCTAAATAGGTTTTTTCTTGTTTGTTGCAGACTTTCACAACGAAAGTGCACCCTTCTTTTGTCTCAAGCAGATTTTGTAGTGTTGATTATCTTAAGAAATCATTTCTTGCAAAATAAGGGATGATCTGAGAAAAATGAAAGCAAATAAAGAAGTGTTCTTACAAAGAAATATTAATTCAATGTTCTTATAACACTTCTTTATTTTGAAATATTAAGTCATCAATGACTTAATATTTTTTGTGAAAAATAATCTCACTCTTTAAGCTGGATAATCTCACTCTTTCCATGACTTGCTAACGAACTTTCTCAATGAGATAAGCATGTGTAGCCCTAATTTTGAAATGGAAGAAGTGTGATGTTACAAAAGGTGAAAATTACACATAGGTAGATATGATAATGAAATTGGTATGCAGAACAAAATTTATGAATCGTTAGGTACCGATGCAATAGTAGGTAAAATACCGGTACGAGTAGTAGCTTCAAATATAGATGAAATGAGTATATGTTAAAGGAAATGTGTGTTGGACTAATCGGGATAATTATGCATTCATGAGCAAATAATGAAAAGCACTTGATTGAATGTTTCATATGAGTCCACATCTTGTTCAGTCAACAAGGGCCCACATAGTTGTGAATAATCTATAGAGAACTAACAAGTTAGTCAATGATCTCATGAACAAGATTTGAATAATTATTTCAAACTTGGTGTAGTTTCTTTGCGTCCTGTGGAAAAAAGAGGAAGAATCACTTGTTCTTCACAAAATTGTCACCGCCACACAAGCCTCCAGAGTCATAACAAATTGGGCACATCAAAAGTACCAATATTCAATTTAGTGGAAAATAATCATTTGGACGAGATTAAGATGGATACATGGTAATTTACCTCCATTTCATGAACTGCATTGAGGACTGTTGAGATTTTCTTGCGTGGGACAAGTTGGAAGGGCAATGCAGAGGATCACCGGGAGTATCTGTAGTCGGTATCGATGGTTGGGACTGTAAACTTCCGACAACCTGTGATAGCAATGTCTGGTAGGTGTCAGAAGAGAGTAGATGTACATGATGATAATAGAAAGGAAGAAGACGAGGGGAAAACAACAGGGAGAAAGAAATTGATGCGTCTGCGGACTACACACCATGAAATAAATGTTAGGTAATAACTCGGGGTGACCACCTGTTGGATGCGCGCAGAAATGAAATATTAAAAATTTAAGAGAAATTTGGTCGTGCAAGGACGGAATAGTTGAATCGAAGAATGGATATTTGAGAGACGACATCATGTATCATAGGAACATAAAAATATTGGCACAAACAGTGTAGCAATTTTTAATGGAAAAACGATGGCATGAACTTGCAAAGCGACATAACAAGATGAACTGATGAGTTCACATCAGGTAAACGAAATTAATTGCACACAAGGAAACCGGGTAGAGAAACAAGACGATCAATGAGTACTGAAACCTCACTTAGAGTGGAATAGTACCGAAACCAAGAAAGAAGATGGTGAACAGTGCAAGTGGACGGCTCGAACAGAGATGAAATATAAAAAGATACACCATACGCATAGGAGGAAAGATGTACAAGAACAATCCGCCGAAGTATTGGTACAAGATAAAAAATGTATATTGTCTCGTATTGAGAGGGTTGAGTATTTGCATTCAATTTTTTAACCAATTTCTGCCGGAACAAAGAATGCACAGGCTGCGAATTTTCGGGTAATATAACACAGAACTTAACACAAGTAAGTCCATCTTACAAAGTAATCTCAATCCCAAACCGTACAAGCAATAATGAAACACGCATGCGTACTACTAATATTTGTGTATATATTCACGTACATGTCCATGCATGCGTGATCATACACAAAGCTAAACCAACACACGAACATATACGATATGTAAATGCAATAGTATGAGTTAGCATGCATGCATCCATAGTCCGATTATATACTGAATCACCATACGCAAATAAGTGTCGACCCGACCGCGCGCCACCAGAGTACAGCCGATCGATATCGGAGATCATGGGTGGCCCTTTGGGGCGTTGTTGCCGCTGTTCGAAGTATCTGATCGTGTAGCGCCTTTGGACGCCCTGAACGTCTCGGCATCCCTCCTCGTCAGCAGCTGCCTCCGGCCGCCTCGTTCACCGAGCAATGCCTCCGTGTCGGCACCGTGGAGTCGTATCGGCCTCGCCGCCGCAGCAGCAAGGGAATCCCCGGCCGACAAGATCACAAGGATTGCCACGAGGAAGGTGCACAGAGACTTGAGCAAAGCCATGACGACCTTGATTGCAGCGAAATAGTTTTGGTCGTCGAAGTCTCTCTCTATATGATCTACGCTGAGTGCTTGCGTTTGTGTGTAGCTAGCTGGCGATGAGAACGTGATGGTGCAATGGGATAGCTAAGCATGCCCCCACGCATGCACTATATATAGGATGGAGCAACCACACCCCCTGCCCTCTACACGTGTATCAGTATCGGTGTGTACAGATCGACACTCATGAGAAATGGCGAGGGGATGGTCTTCGTCGTTGCAGCAATCGGTGAGACGATCAATGACGCGACCACTGATGAGATCGGGCACAGGTCCTGTGATTACGTCATGGACACACGTTCAACGGCTTTTGTTCCCATCTTCTGTTGTTTCATCATGAGCTTAAGTGAGTTTTTTTTACGTTCGATCATTCATGCAAGGTACCTTTGCAAGCTGGGACACGTTGTGTTGCAGCAGCCTGGCAACTTCTTGCATTGCATGCTAATATATTTTCCCAAGAGAGATTCTTGATACTTTGGTCACTTAGTTAGTCCATGCATGCACACGTGAGGCGTGAGCTGGTTTGTTAATCATCTATATTGGCATCTTGGAATGGAATCTCTAGTCTTTCTGTGCTAGTCCATCGGCCGGCTAGCTCTTACGCCGATAGACTTCTAGCTAACTGGCAACGCGCCTGCGCGTGCATTTCGGTACGTGCGCGTTGCTCTTCTGCTGCCTTACGCAAAAATGCATGAGAAAAGATAGCACCGAAGGTTTTTGACTACTTGCTACTTCTCCATCTCTGCACGCTCCTTCACCGCCTTTTCAAAAGCTATCGAATTCGTTTGCCAATGAGAATGTGAATTTCTAGGGAACGTGCGGGCTTTGTGTTTTTTTTTTCATCTGCAAAATCAATGTTTTGTAAGGAGAATTGCAGTAATTTGCATGCTATAATATTCACCTCTTATAAGCAGGCTAGCTATAAAAAAACTCTGTGCAGTCTCTCTAAATTTAAACTCAGCACCAACCTTTCTCATCATCTCGGTGCATCATGCATGTACTGTTAATTATGAATTCTCACGGAAGAACAATGGCTAAATTTCAATAATGTTAAAGTCTAGAGTACATATATCATCTTATTCGGCTTGTCCTACCGGTATAAATGAATCCACACACATTTTTACTTTCCCAAAATTTAACCGAAGTTATATACAGCAAAAAAAAACGTGGAAGATCAGTAGTAGAGTATTATTTGTGGTCTGATGGCTCATGCACATATTGACGTCTTCTTATATGCATGCACCCAACGACTGCACCAAATTATATGGTCGTTGCACATTTGGAAGATTAAAGTTCCGCTTCGTATTAAAATCTTGATGTGGTTTATCCATAAAGAAGTCATTCTAACCAAAGATAACTTGGCAAAACGAAATTGGGTTGGCAATTCTAGGTGTTGTTTTTGTGATTAAAATGAAACGGTTAAACACCTCTTTCGAATGTCCTCTAGCAAAATTATTATGGTGATCAATTCATATAGCTTTTAACGTTCAACACCTAAGGAGCATAAACACATTATTTGGGACGTGGCTTAATGGAGTGGACGTACACTTAACTAAACATATTCAGATTGGAGTATGTGCACTACTCTGGGCTATATGGAACACTAGAAATGATATGATTTTTATGGGACACAATTCACCAATTTTTTGCAAGTTATCTACAGAGCTACAGCTTGGATCTGTATGTGGTCCTTACTTTCTTATGTGGACTTCAGCCGATTTGGATGGCAAGCTGATAATAGGCTAGGTGTGTAGGCATTGTAGCTTGTTGTTTTATCGCCAGATGTGGCATTTTTTAGTTCTTTATCGCCGGTTGTGGCGTTTTTTTAATTTTATTTCAAATTCTGCTCATTTTATGAGCTTCTTTGGACCTCATGACTTTGTTACATTTTTATTTAATAATTTGGCTGCATGCATCGATTGATGCAGAGGCCGAGGCACTAGTAGAAAACAGGGCTTTGGTTCGGGCCTGGCCAGCTCATTAGTGCCGGTTCAGTCACGAACCGGGACCCATTGGGGCATACGTCCCGGTTCGTGAGCCCAGGGGGCCGGCCGGGGCCTCGTGGGCATTGGTCCCGGTTCGTCTGGACCCATTTATCCCGGTTCCTTGCACGAACCGGGACCAATGGGCCTCGCTCCTAGCCCACCTACATTTGTCCCGGTTCGTGGCTCGAACCGGGACAGAAGGGGGAGCTTTAGTCCCAGTTCCAGCAACGAACCGGGACAAATCAGCTGGCTATATATACCCCATCGCCGCAGCAGAGCACTCCACAGTGCTCTGTTTTTTCTGGCCGGCAAGGGGGTGGCATTTGGGTGCTCTAACTCACCTCCTATGCACATGAGGTGTTCAGTGAGATGCCCGAGCCACACTAGTTAAGCTTTCTCCTCTTGAAGCTCGACCTCCAAGCTCCATTTTCCCCGAGATTTGCATAGGTTTAGCGGTCCGTCATGTCTCGTCCCCGTCACTAGTTAAGCTTTCTCCTCTTGACTAATGTCCACCTTTCGTCCCGGTTGGTGCCACCAACCAGGACCAAAGGCCTCTGCTTCCCGCCCTTTGGATTGCGGAAAAGAGACATTTGGTCTCGGTTGGTGGCACCAACCGGGATGAAAGGGGGCATTGGTCCCGATTGGTGCCACGAACCGGAACCAAAACTCTGGGTATATAACCAACACTTGTGAAAAATTTCATCTTCATCTCGCAGTTGCCCCCGACGGCCCCTCGACGACGTCGACGCCGCCCGCCGCCCCCGCCGTCGCCGCCTCCGTCGCCCGCGCCCTCGCCCGACGCCGTCGCCGCACGCCGCCCCTGCCCTGACGCACGCCGTCGCCCGCGCCCTCGCCCGACGCGCGCCGCCCTACCCCGCCGCGCGCCGCTCCTGCCCCGTCGTCGCCGCTAAATGTAACTTTTTAGTTTTACATGCTATTTTTTACATGTTTTTATATTTTCATATGTGTATGTATTTTTTACGTGTATTTTGTATGTATGTATGTATTTTGCAATTCTAATATGCATGATGTTTTAAAAATACATATATGCAAAAGTTAGATTTTTAGAAAAAAATTATCTATATATGTTCTCTCCTTTAGTACATTTTAGGTTAGTTTCATTTTTAGAAAAGTTTTATATATTTAGGAAGAAGGAAGAGAAGGAAGAAAGAAGAAGAAGAAAAAGTTTTATATATGCAAAAGTTACATTTTTAGAAAAGTTTTATATATCTAGCTAGGAAAGGAAGAAGAAGAAAAAGAAGGAGAGGGAAAAGGAAAATAAGAAGCGGAAGAAATGATAAGAAGAGGAGAGGAAGAAGGGGAGAAATAAATAAGAAGAGGAAAAAAGAAGAAAAAGAAGAGGAGAAGAAGAAAGGAATAGAGGAGGCCAAGAAAAAATAGAATATTTTCTATTTCTTCTTCTTCTCCTCTATTCCTTTCTTCTTCTCCTCCTCTTTTTCTTTCTTCTTTTTTTTCTACGATCTTCTCCTTTATTCCTTTCTTCTTTTCCTTTTTTTATTTCTTCTTCGTCTTCTTATTTTTTATCGGGTATGTCGTTGTCGATATACCCCCTCTCGATAACTTCAACACAAGGGGGGGGTTCGATATACCCCCTCCCCGATTACATTATTTTCCCATGTATGTATGTCGTCGTTGTCGATATAACCCCCTCCAGGATAACTTCGACATGAGGGGCGGTCGATATATATACCCCTCTTGACCGTGATAACTTATATCACGGGAGCACCCCTCCGGCCCTCTCGCTCGACCAAAACTCTCGAGGACACCCAAAACCCTAGAAAAAAAGATGTCGGTCTCCTACCCCCTCCCGCCGCGCCCCTACCCGACAAACTCTCTCGAGGCCACCCAAATTTACCAAGTTAAAAGAGTGTTGTCATCAAGGCCACCCCAAACCCTTGAAGCATTGTCGAGGCCACCCCAAAACCCTAGAGAAGCGTCGAGGCCACTAATATGATTCCTTATTGTGATTAGCTAGCTAGTTCTATGTGTTTCCACTAATATATCCATCTGTCATGTTTGAATAATAATTGCCATGTTGTAAATATTTGCAGAAACTATGGAGCACCCCCGAGACGAAGCAACAGAAGCAGTACGGTGTTGGGGGTCATAATCGCAGCCGGAAGTGATGTCGTCTTGTCGTTTCTCAATGACAACGATGGTCTGGAAGGACAGGGTGAAGAAGCAGGCTACGATGATCGAATAATGGAGGAGGAAGGACATGATTATGATGGCTCCGGTGACCGAATGCCGGTGGAAGAAGGACACCATGATGACAGCTCCGGTGACCGAACGGAGTCCGGCTAGGTATATATATTAATTAAGCATGTGCTGACTATAGCTAATTGATGCATTAATTGTTTTTGGTATGTACACATATTAATTAATAACTCTCGTCTTTCTTCTTTTTTCTAGCCCTCTAGATCGAGCACAACTTCGGTAAAGAGACGGGGTGCGAAGAAAAATTGCGCTCGAATGAAAGGTTTGAGATCACAGCAATCACGCGTGATGGCCAACTGATTGAACCCATCCGGACAAAAGAAGCATTTGCTGCTCAGTGCGGGGTTCTTGTTAGGGACAAGATCCCGATCAGCATCCACCAATGGTATAAGCCGGCTAAACAAGATCATGAGGTGTCTTATGTCAACGATATGCAGAAAGATGATCTTTGGACCGCATTGAAGGCAAATTTCACCCTCCTGCCAGAGGAGTATCCAGAGAAGCCAGTTAAAGAGCAATTGATCAAGTCTCATGCTCTTAAGAAGATGGCAGAACTATTCAGGAGGTGGAAGAATGAGCTGAAAACGATGTTTGTCGACAAAGAAGAGACACTAGAATTCACCGGCCGGTATGAGAAGATCAGAGATCACTGGGACAAATTTGTGGCCCACAAGACATCGGACAAGAGTAAGAAGATGTCAGCGACAAACAAGATAAATGCTGCGAAGAAGAAGCTTCACCATCGCACGGGGTCAGGTGGCTACCTCAAAGCCCAGCCGTTGTGGACCAAGGCTGAGAATGACCTGGTTGATAAAGGGGTCGAACCAGAGACATTGAACTGGCCAGACCGTTGCCGGACTTGGTTCTTCGGGGTTGGCGGAACCTTGGACCTTGTATTAGGGAAGTGTCGTTGGACGAACGAGCAACTGCGAATACCCGTCACGAAGCTTCGACAGTATATCGATGCAGCGCATTAAGGGACGTTCGTTCTAAACAGAGAGAACGACGAGCTCACAATGGCCCTCGGGAATCCTGAGCACCCTAGACGGACACGAGGCACGCCAGGCTCCGTTCCGTGGAAGGCTGGGTTTCCGGACGTAGGCGGTTACAAATGCCAGGAGAGGAGGAAGAAAGTGGAGCAGACCCAAATGCAGGTGCTGCACGCAAGGGTACAAGTGATAGAGGAACGAGAAGCAGATCGCAGGAAGCGACCTGCCGAAGCTTCCCCCGAAGCTACCCCGCCATCTCAGCGGAGAAGCAGCGTGGCTTCCACCGAGCTGCTTCAGCTGGAGCCTGTCTTCACGGCTCCTGCTAGCTACCCCGTGGACTTAATCACAGAGTCTCAACATTGCTACCTTATGACGCAATGGATGAAATTGAAAGTCAAGGCAGCTGTTGGCTCTGTTGCACCTCCTGAACCTGGCGCAACTTTTCACTACCAGCCGATTCCAGAAGGATATGCTAGGGTGATGGTGGATGAAATAACTAGCGGATTTGAAGACCTCGAGCTTGACCCCCCTACGGGTGAAGGGGAGGCTCGGCTGGGTTCTTCTCTGAAGACTCCATGCCTATGGCGGAAGGAGCTCATGAAACTTCTGAACTGTCCGCCTCCTCCTCCGGCGAGTGATCAGGGCACTCAGCCTCCTTCTCCGGCGCGTGGCGGCACTCCGCCTCCTTCTCTGCCTACGTCGGTGCGCCCGAGCAGCCAGCCTCCTCCTTCTCGCCGTTGCTCCGGCTGCTCCGGCACGTCGTAGTCCTTCTCCTCCGCCTCGTAAGCAACAAAAGAAGACAGCCGCAGCCGCTCCGTCTGCTCCGGCATCTAGCAGTACAGCCAGAGGTGGGAGGCAATACAGATTCGGTCCATTTCTCAAGTCTCTAGAGAAGTTACCATATGAGAGGACCGCGGAGGAAACCGCGAAGATCGTGGAAACCGAAGTGAAGGACTTCTTTGATGGAGTGAAAGCAAAGAAACATCCACCTCCGGAGGAGAAGATAGATTCGGTGAAATTAAAGCGCACTATCGATGCCCTGAGGAAACAACCAAAGTCTCCGCCGAAAACAAACTATGAGCGCATTACTGAAAAGGTATATATCGAAGCGGAGCGATCGGGAAGTACTATCAGTGATCGAAGGTTAGTAGAGCGACGAGTGATACGTCTCCAATGTATCTATAATTTTTGATTGCTTCATGCTATATTATTTACTGTTTTGGATATTATTGGGCTTTATTATCCACTTTTATATTATTTTTGGGACTAACCTATTAACGGGAGGCCCAGCCCAAAATTGCTGTTTTTTTGCCTGTTTTAGGGTTTTGAAGAAAAGGAATATCAAACAGAGTCCAAACGGAATGAAACCTTCGGGAATGTGATTTTCTCATCGAATACAACTCAGGAGACTTGGACTCTATGTCAAGACACGTAACAGGAGGCCACGAGGTAGGGGGCGCGCCTACTCCCCCCCAGGCGCGCCCTCCACCCTTGTGGGCCCCCTGTTGCTCCACCGGTGTACTTCTTCGTCCTATATAACCTAATTACCCCCAAACGATCAGATACGGAGCCAAATCCCTAATTCCACCGCCACAACTTTCTGTATCCACGAGATCCCATCTTGGGGCCTATTCCGGAGCTCCGCCGGAGGGGGCATCGATCACGGAGGGCTTCTACATCAACACCATAGCCCTTCTGATGAAGTGTGAGTAGTTTACCTCAGACCTACGGGTCGATAGTTAGTAGCTAGATGGCTTCTTCTCTCTTTTTGGATCTCAATACAATGTTCTCCCCCTCTCTTGTGGAGATCTATTCGATGTAATCTTCTTTTTGCGGTGTGTTTGTTGAGACCGATGAATTGTGGGTTTATGATCAAGTCTATCTATGAAAAATATTTGAATCTTCTCTGAATTCTTTGATGTATGATTGGTTATCTTTGCAAGTCTCTTCAAATTATCAGTTTGGTTTGGCCTACTAGATTGATCTTTCTTGCAATGGGAGAAGTGCTTAGCTTTGGGTTCAATATTGCGGTGTCCTTTCCCGGTGACAGTAAGGGCAGCAAGGCACGTATTGTATTGTTGCCATCGGGGATAACAAGATGGGGTTTTCTTCATATTGCATGAGTCTATCCCTCTACATCATGTCATCTTGTTTAAGGCGTTACTCTGTTTTTAACTTAATACTCTATATGCATGCTGGATAGCGGTCGATGAGTGGAGTAATAGTAGTAGATGCAGGCAGGAGTCGGTCTACTTGTCTCGGACGTGATGCCTATATACATGATCATACCTAGATATTCTCATAACTATGCTCAATTCTGTCAATTGCTCAACAGTATTTTGTTCACCCACCGTAGAATACTTATGCTCTCGAGAGAAACCACTAGTGAAACCTATGGCTCCCGGGTCTATCTTTATCATATCAATCTCCTACTACTTAGTTATTTACTTCGCCTTTATTTTACTTTGCATCTTTATCATAAAAATACCAAAAATATTATCTTATCATATCTATCAGATCTCAGTCTCGTAAGTGGCCCTATAGGGATTGACAACCCCTATTTGCGTTGGTTGCGAGGATTTATTTGTTTTGTGCAGGTGCGAGTGACTCGCGCATAGCCTCCTACTAGATTAATACCTTGGTTCTCCAAAACCGAGGGAAATACTTACGCTACTTTGCTGCATCATCCCTTCCTCTTCGGGGAAAACCAACGCAGTGCTAAAAGAGGTAGCAACGAGCTGGGAAAAAATTGCCCAGCTCGGTGAACAAGCAAACCAATCGTGCCCCCGCTCAAGGTATCTAGCGATATCGTCGCAAATGATCAGAGAATAGTGCCCGGTTATACCAATCTTGATGATTACCTGCCCGACAATGTACATTATGAATTCTTGGAGGTGGACGAACACAAATACCATTACGGGAAGCCTCTCGTCAAAGATGAAAAATCTCTAACAACGATGATGCGAAGATTGCATGATTGGTACATGAAAACCTGCAAATAGTTTGGGGGACGAATACTTTGATGCTGAGAGTTAAAGAGGAGCACGACCTCGTTGGAATTGATCTGTTGTCTATTCCATTTGAGGAGTTCTTCCAGTTTTTCAATCAAAAGGCCCTCAATAAATTAATGGTCACTTGCTACTGTCTGTAAGTACTACTTCTGTCATTAAGTCTCTATATATAGCTCAGCTCTTTCATTGCATGCATTTATAATTATCCTCATTATATTATGCAGATTGAAGAACGCCGAGTGCAGAAAAGTAGAAATATATGATATTGGGTTCATTAACACAAATCTCATAGATGAATATGTTGTTAAAAAGAATGCCAAAGAAGCCGAGGCCAACTTTCTCAAATCGTTGGTAATAAATCAAAACAAAGATAAAATACTCTTTTCTTACAACTTCAAGTGAGTGTTACTATCTTGTGCATATTCGGTTTCCCTTATTACTCGAGGTTATAGTAATGTAATTAATTGATGAGTTATGCATGCGTGCACAGCATCCACTATATTCTCTTGGAGATTAAGCTTGAGCAGGGACTAGTAATCGTCTTAGACTCGAGACGAAAAGATCCCGAGACCTATGCGGACATGACTAAAATTCTCAACAAGTAAGTTCAATCGATCATTATCGCACCATATTGTTGGGGAACGTATTAATTTCAAAAAAATTCCTACGCACACGCAAGATCATGGTGATGCACAGCAACGAGAAGGGGAGAGTGTGATCTACGTACCTTTGTAGATCGACAACGGAAGCGTTAACTTGGTTGATGTAGTCGTACGTCTCCACGGGCCGACCGATCAAGCACCGAAACTACGGCACCTCCGAGTTCTAGCACACGTTCAGCTCTGTGACGATCCCCGGACTCCGATCCAGCAAAGTGTCGGGGAAGAGTACCGTCAGCACGACGGTGTGGTGACGATCTTGATGTACTACCATCGCAGGGCTTCGCCTAAGCACCGCTACAATATTATCGAGGACTATGGTGGAAGGGGCACCGCACACGGCTAAGAATATGATCACGTGGATCAACTTGTGTCTCTAGGGGTGCCCCTGCCCCCGTATATAAAGGAGCAAGGGAAGGAGGCCGGCCGGCCCTATAGACGCGCCAAGGAGGAGTCCTCCTCCTAGTAGGAGTCCTACTCCTACTAGGAGGGGGAAGGAAGTGGGGAAGGAGAAGGAAAGGGGGCGCCGCCCCCCCCCCTCTCCTAGTCCAATTCGGACCAGGGGGGGAGGAGGCGCGCGGCCCACCCTGGCTGCCCTTCTCTTTCTCCACTAAGGCCCATATGGCCCATTACTTCTCCCGGGGGGGTTCCGGTAACCCTCTGGTACTCCGGTTTTCTCCGAAATCACTCGGAACACTCCCGGTGTCCGAATATAGCCGTCCAATATATCAATCTTTATGTCTCGACCATTTCGAGACTCCTCCTCATGTCTGTGATCATATCCGGGACTCCGAACAAACTTCGGTACATCAAAATGCATAAACTCATAATATAACTGTCATCGAAACCTTAAGCGTGCGGACCCTACGGGTTCGAGAACAATGTAGACATGACCGAGACACGTCTCCGGTCAATAACCAATAGCGGAACCTAGATGCTCATATTGGCTCCTACATATTCTACGAATATCTTTATCGGTCAGACCGCATAACAACATACGTTGTTCCCTTTGTCATCGGTATGTTACTTCCCGAGATTCGATCGTCGGTATCCTATACCTAGTTCAATCTCGTTACCGGCAAGTCTCTTTACTCGTTCTGTAATACATCATCCCGCAACTAACTCATTAGTTGCAATGCTTGCAAGGCTTAAGTGATGTGCATTACCGAGAGGGCCCAGAGATACCTCTCCGACAATCGGAGTGACAAATCCTAATCTTGAAATACGCCAACCCAACATGTACCTTTGGAGACACCTGTAGAGCTCCTTTATAATCACCCAGTTATGTTGTGACGTTTGGTAGCACACAAAGTGTTCCTCTGGCAAACGGGAGTTGCATATTCTCATAGTCATAGGAACATGTATAAGTCATGAAGAAAGCAACAGCAACATACTAAACGATCGGGTGCTAAGCTAATGGAATGGGTCATGTCAATCAGATCATTCAACTAATGATGTGATCACATTAATCAAATAACAACTCTTTGTCCATGGTTAGGAAACATAACCATCTTTGATTAATGAGCTAGTCAAGTAGAGGCATACTAGTGACACTCTGTTTGTCTATGTATTCACACATGTATTATGTTTCCGGTTAATAAAATTCTAGCATGAATAATAAACTTTTATCATGATATAAGGAAATAAATAATAACTTTATTATTGCCTCTAGGGCATATTTCCTTCACATATCTGTAACTTTTTGTTCATTTCCTAATATCTCAAGTAATAATTATTATCTTTGTCTTGCAGGGTTTGGAAAAAGTTCACCGCAGAAGCTCCAGGATTGCCAAAGGAGCTGTGATATACATACCCGAAAGTAAGTACTACTAGCTAGCTACTTCCGCGCATCTCCCGTTGATTCTAGCTACTTTCATCGATGCCATTTATAATGCTTCATTATCAGTTTGACTGACCTCTATTTCTCGTAAAGTGCTTGTGGCAGGAATAAGGGAATGATTACTGTGGATACTACGTGTGCGAGTTCATCTACAACGCGACTTGCAAAAAATAAGCGGGGCTACTCTCAAAGACAATTTGATGTGCGTAAGCAATAGTATTCACAATTTCATTTTACTACACCATCATTTATGTTGAGTTCCATTCATATATATGTATTAACCCCCTTGTTCAAATTAGACGTGGCAGATGCAGAATGAACTCCTACAAGAAGATCGCATGAAAGCAATTCAAGAGGAATTGGCAGGATTCTTTTTTCACCACGTTATCAATAAAGCTACCATGTTGAAGCCGAGTTCTTTTATAATTAAGGGAGATTATATTGTAAGAGATCTTATTATTGTATATATGTAGCCAGTAGCGTCGGATAGATATACGAAAACTTGTTGTTCACACAATCTCTCAGAGAAGGAGAGGTCGATATCACTTCTCTCAATATGCATGACGAACTTCTGCACTTAATGGTTTCCTTCATTTTCTTACTAGCTAGCGTGTCAAGGGCCTCTCTATACGTATAGTACGTAGCGTCGACCAAGCACGGAGATAAGAGAGGACACTTCTCTCTATTAATTAATTAGCTACCTAACACAATATATGAAACACCTTAATTAACCATACAAAACCCCCAACCCCCCCCTTTTAGAAAAAAACAAAAACCCTAGCCCTTGAAAAGCTGACGCGTGATGCCTTTAGGTCCCGGTTGATGACCAAAGGCCCTCCTGCCTAGGCTCGCTGCAGCGGCCACGTGGAGGCCCATCAGTCCCGGTTTGTAAGAACCGGGACTAAAGGCGAAGGCCTTTAGTAACGACCCTTTAGTACTTGTTCCTAAGCCGGGACAGATGGGCCTTACGAACCGGGACGAATGGCCCTTTTTCTACTAGTGGGGGTGATCCTCCTTTTCGGAAAAAAATATGTATCCACCTCTGAAACCGCCTCAGTACTTAAGTAATAGAGGCAGTCTCCCATTCAAAATCACCTCATGTATTACTTCAATAGCAAAATTACATTCAGTTTGCAGCCATACCTGCAATTCAATTTTCATTTATCTACATAACGCGTATCAAAGATCACATATAGAAAAAAACATCTCAAATTCATCCCATCAATTGCATAAATTATTCTCACAAAGTGATTTCCATGCCACTCTTCCATAGAAAAATACATTGCATTTTGGGACACTCAACACTCATCCTGTCGTCCACTTAGATCACAAAATAACTCATGAGATTGCAAACTGTAGTTTAGTTAGACTACCGAAGAGACTAGAACTAGTAGGAAACAACATTGTACCCGTATGTCCATGGCTTTCTCGCTTCTCGCAAGATCCTCCAGCCAGCCGCCACATGCCCACTAGACCCATTAAATTGTCCCTCCACCTCGCTTCTTTGGTGCGGCTGTGGTGGCTGCGGCATGGGCCTCCTCAGGATCGACATCAAGGATATGCGTTGGTGGTCCCCACTCCCCTCCCCTCCTCTCTCGTGCAATATGGAGGTGAGGGTGGCGAAGTGGCCGCATACTCGACGGGCATGGTAAAATGGGTGGCTCCATCTCATTATCTTGTTGCGGTTGTGGTGGCCGCGCAAGGGCCTCGGGGTTGGCGGCAAGGATCACCGGCAGAAGCGGCAGTGGTAGCTACGAGGAGGAGGAGTCCCCCTCGGGTGGCGCTAGTCCACGCGCCACCAGCTATGCCCTCACCCTCGGGGATGGGGAACCGCACCATGAACACTTGCTGATGGTGGAGAAAAACAAGGGTGGTGGTCGGCCGGGAGACACGGATGAAATGGAGGTGCTGCAACGGGTTAGTATCTAAAGAGCCTTGAAGCTGCCTTCAATACATCCAAATTGGGTCATAACCGCCTCCGTGGATCGCCTCTAATGTACAAACTAGCTTAGTCCGCGCGCGCGCCACGCCGCGCCTGTCGGTAAGTCGCGACTATGTAGACTGTAGTTGAAACGGTATAATTATAAAAAATTATGAGCTAAACATAATATGCATTGCAGCTTTATGTGTATCTTTTTCTATTTGGTAAAGAAAAACATATCGATATATATGAAATTTTAAGCCACCCTACATAGTGGGATGTGTATACCGTACTGCGATAAGAAATCGCAACTGATTTTCCCTGAATTAGATCATCTTGGTATAGCCTCCTATAGGATTAGTTCTAGTAATAAAGTGGTACAAAGCTTTTGCAAATTCATGGACACGTCCGACAGTAGTTTTTCTCAAATCATTGTTTGCCTTGTGAATTCATTCTACTGAGTAGCTACTTGCTGGCAAGCCATGTTGAATTGCCATTGGTTGTTGGTCCATGCCTTTTCTTGTGGTGTAAATAGTCTTTCTTTTGTGACTTCAAGTGCGTAGTGACAACCTTTTCTTTCGCTTTGTCTTCTGTTTTGGCTGATTCTCCTTCAAACGTCATCGAAGATTCTTACGATATGTTATGTTTATATGTAATAGTGTTTTAACGTTTATTATAAGACTTAATTTAAAGCAAGAGAATTAGTATGTGGAATTATGGGCACAAAAAAGAAGCTAGAGAAAACACTTCTTTTCTGTGGGGTTAAAGGGGTTTCATTGCTCAACTTCGAGGAAGATCCTTCATACAAAGTTGTGGTATATTAGCAGGATCCGATCTGATCCATAGCTAGCGTCGTATTCCCTTCAGCACGACCAAAAGAAACTAATCTATGACTTACAACATTTTGGTTCCTACTAACAAGAACAATAATAGAACTATCCCCCTCACCAAGATGCTTCCTAACTTCATTCACCAACATCGCATTCAACGATCAATCCGGGGGACTGTGCCTGCATAGAGAGCATCACAGCTTTACAGTCCATCTCAACATCAATTGGCAGTGTAGACCATAGCAATGCAAAGTTTGGCCCCTCCAAACATGCTCTCTAACTCTGCTTGCACTGGGCTCACACAACGCAGTATGTTTCTGCATGCTGAGAATATTATGCCACCAGTATTGTCTGGTAGAATCATCCCAACACATGCTTCACCCGTCTCCTTGATATATGTCACATCTATGTTAAGATTAACATGGCCATGAGCAACGGGGTCCATCTAGTGGCGCATTATCTAGCCTCACATAAGATGAGACGGTGGGTTTCCATCGACATCCATTAGGGTTTTTGCTTTTAAAAAAATCACCTACAGTAGCGTACTTGATACTAATTAGAAAACTCGCATAGAGATTGACCATAATGGTAATCTTTCTAAATTGTCAGGCCACATTCAAAAGCATGAAAGGGACTTTGTCTGTATCATTCTAAATTGTTAGATTTTCCGTCCCTCATCACAATTTAGGTCTGGTTTGTCGCTGATTTTGCAAGGTGCACATCCAAAAGACTGAAGAGAACAAAGAGGAGACAATTCACCCGGAGGTTCATCACCTTCTCCTCATCCACCACCCCCACACCGTCCTAACAGCCTTTGTCGACTCGGCTTGAAAGCGCATCATCGTCCTCCCATGCTTCCTTGATGCGGTAGCGTCCTCCCTGGCCCATCATTAGGTCACGGTGCAGGCCACCGCCAACACTATGGTCTGCATGAGGAACCTGGCCTGCAGTAGCACCATTGCGACCTAATCCCTTGGGTCCCTTGTCGGGACGAGGAGTGTGAGGTTGTGATCATGGCGGAAGAGCGAGGCGTTGGAGGCGAGTGTGGCCACCGTGTGGCAGCAGAGGCGGCTGTGGGCGAAGTGCGCATAACGGGAAGCTAGCTGGAGAGAGATGCAGCTCGTCGATGGTGCTCATGAGAGTCATGACACCGCTCAACATGCTGATGCCTGAAGCTCGCGCCCGTTGAGACTGCGGGTGTCCCACTCGTCCTGTGTCGTCCAATCGTACCTCATGCTCAACGCCGCGAGCCACCTCCCTCATCGACCTCCTGCCCCACCCAGATTGGTGGCACCGCTCCGTCACATGCCACTGGAGCCCAGTACCTGCATCGTCATCGTCCAGAGCTGTCGCGTGCCTCCGATGGTGCCACACGTAGTCCACCAGCCGACACTAGACTTCTTTCATATGTCCGCTGCCACACGTATTGACCGCCTCTGAGGCCGGGCTTGGTGATCGCCGATGCGTTGTTCATAGCTAGGTGGAGAAGCCTAGCAATGACCAATGGCGAGGTACACCTTGCGGCGAAGCCCGTGCCCCAGTCCGGTGTTGTGGCTGCCGCCACTGCTGTAGGAAACGACCCATGAGCTTGGTAGACGGCTTGACGGGAGATCTGGCTGGCAGCCGTGGGAGCCATCTCTTCCGTGCGCTGATCATGGCCAGCGCTACCACGCCGCGTGCACAGGTCATCACCACCGCGAGGGCATCTCCTCCAAGACAATACCCGCACAAGATCATTCAAGAGATGGTGCCGCAGCAGGAGGAGGTGGGTCCAGGTCTCGAGGAGAACGGGGAGGAAGGTGAGGTAGTGTCTGTCAGGAGAGGTCCCAACATCCTCCACCTCGTCCTCCTCCTTGGCCGTAGCCCCGGTCGTTGCGCTCGGGGCGTCGACCGAAGCATCCCTCTCGAATGACCCTGAGCTCTTTACAATCGTTGGTGTTGTGGATACGCACGTTGTGGAAGGCGCAGAATGTATGGCTACCCTTGGATGACTCGGGAAGGTCTCGGCCGTTCTTGGTGTCTGGCTCTGCCGCGAGTACGACCACCCCTTTGCGCTTTGTTAGTAGTAATCTTGACATGCATAGATTGTTAACCGCATGCATACAGGAGCGTGGATCAGGGTCAGTTAGCCAGGGCCATATTCAGTTGGTTGGCTGGCTTGACGAGTCCAGGTTGTTGGCTAGCTTTGCACGTGGAGTTGTGAGTGGGCTCAATCATTAGAGGATAACCACCACGATGGAGTAGTGGCCGGGAGTTCAGGCTAGTCTGTGCGTGCGTGGAGTTAATGGCCGGTGTGTTGGCCGGATGGTGTGTGTGCATCTGGGTATAAAATGCCCCCCCGATGTACTGCTCGTGTGTGGGTGTGGGTTCGAGTTCGTGCTCGAGGAAGAACCCGTTCGTGCGGCAGGCGTATGTGCGCCGGAAAAACACCACCGTGTCCTGTGTCTCCTCTTTCTTATATCTTCGTTCATGCGAGAGAGAGAGAGAGGGAGCTGGGCACCGGCGCAAAGAGAAAGCTAGGGCTTGGCACCAACAATTGGTATCATGAGCTGGTTCATCTTGGGCGTCGTTCTCCTTGCCGGAGTCGTGCCGGTGGTGGCGTAGTTCGCCGGCGGCTACGCGATGCTCCGGGCCGTGTGTCGGTCTATGGAGGTGCGCGGCGTGGCGAGGAAGCCGCCGTGGCTGCAGCGGCACGGTGAGGAGGCCGCGGAGGACCTGTGTGGTGGCTTTCAACGACACACAGCAGCATGGCGGCATGGAGGTGCTGCGCTACGGTTGAGGCCGCAGCGGTGCAGGGCAATAAGCCGTGGCGGCGAGCCGGGCGCGACCGGTGCATGTTATGGCTGCGTAATGGGCGCGTTGGGACCACGGGCACGCGTACGAGCGTGCGGTTGATGTTGGGAGGAGGCGTACGTCGCCGTTGTGCTCAAGTTCGGCTACATCCTTCCGGCGTTTGTCACTGGCGGCTGCCATGGCGGACACGGAGGCGGCACGCGGAGAGTGTCTGGTGCGGTCGGGCGCGTCGGATGCGCGCAGGATGTGCAGGACGCACTGGTGCGGTCGGGCTCGTCGGGCGCGTCGGATGCGCGCAGGATGTGCAGGACGCACTGGTGCGGTCGGGCTCGTCGGGCGCGTCGGGTGCGCACGAGACGTGCGGGGCGCAGAGGGACGCCGGGCGTGTGTCACCGACGGAGGAGGAGCTCGGCGTATGTCGCCGGAGACGTGATGGAGCACGGTGGGACCAGCATCAGTGCGCCAGGTCGGGTCCGTGGCGGTGCGACCTGCATCATTGTGCCAGGTCGTGTCCACGGGCTGGGTCACGGTCGTGGGGATGACGACGACGGAAGCTGTGGCAACTCCAGCGACGACAAGTCAAGATTATGAGGGAAAATGTTAGTAGTAATCTTGACATGCATAGATTGTTAACTGCATGCATACAGGAGCGTGGATCAGAGTCAGTTAGCCAGGGCCATATTAAGTTGGTTGGCTGGCTTGACGTGTCCAGGTTGTTGGCTAGCTTTGCGCGTGGAGTTGTGAGTGGGCTCAGTCATTAGAGGTTAACCACCATGATGGAGTAGTGGCCGGGAGTTCAGGCTAGTCTGTGCGTGCGTGGAGTTAATGGCCGGTGTGTTGGCCGGATGGTGTGTGTGCATCTGGGTATAAAAGGCCCCCCGCTGTACTGCTCATGTGTGGGTGTGGGTTCGAGTTCATGCTCGAGGAAGAAGCCGTTCGTGTGGCAGGCGTATGTGCGCTGGAAAAACACCACCGTGTCCTGTGTATCCTCTTTCTTATATCTTCGTTCGTGCGAGAGAGAGATAGAGAGGGAGAGAGCGAGAGGGAGCTGGGCACCAGCGCAAAGAGCAAGCTAGGGCTCGGCGCCAACACGCTTCACGTCCTTGACCTTTGCCTTCTTCTCCTCTGGATCCGCAGCAGGGAGCTCGAGGAGGGAGAGATGACCCTCCTCAGCTCTTGCACACTTGGTTGCTATGTTGAGCAGCTCGAAAGTCATGCACAACTCCTCATGGATGGCGAGCTCCTCCTTCATCTTGATGTCGCGGACACCATCGGAAAACACTGAGATGACGGCCTCGTCCGTCACCTTGGAGATCTTGGGACGCACGATGTTGAAGCGCTGGATGTAGTTCTACGGGGTCTCTCCCGGCTGTTGCCTGATGCGGCGTAGGTCACCCGCGGCCGGGGGCGGTCGCGAGTGCCCTGGAAGTTGGCGACGAAGCAGTCGCGCATCTCATCCCAGGAGGAGATCGAGCCCGGGGGCAGGTTCAGGAGCCATGAGCGGGCGCCGTCCTTGAGATCCATGGGGAACCAGTTCGCCATGATCTTTTCCTCGCTGCTAGCCGCCTCGATGCTCAGCTCGTAGAGCTGCAAGAACTCCGCATGGTCGGGGGTGGCGTCGTAGCGAGGAGGCAGATCCGGCTTGAACTTGCCCGGCCAGACGATGCTACGCAGCTCAAAAGTGAAGGCGCAGCAGCCTGTCGTGGTCACCGGGGCCCGTCATGGAGGCGGAGCTTGATCTTGGTGTCCCCGAACCGCCACAGCAAGTGGTGCATGGCCCTGCCGCGGCAAGCGATCCTGACGCGACGGTGCTGGGAGCGGTGGAGCATTTTCTTGCGGCCGGGGAACTTCTTGGCAGCTTCCTTCTTTGTGTTCGGGCACATGGCACGGTGGATCACACCGCGGGACCGCACATCTTGGGGCGAGGACGTTGTCTTGACGCGGAGGGGGCGGAGGCGCTCCATGAGCCGCGCGTCTCGGCGCAAGGGCGCCGTCTTGATGCAGAGGGGGCGGAGGCGCTCCGCGAGCCACGTCGCCCGCAGCCGGGGGCGGAAGAGGCAGCGAGAGGGATGGTGTAGGGTAGCCCCCCGCAGAGCTGACGAGCTCGGCGATGCGGTCCAACCAGTCCTCGTAGAGGTCGTCAACCGGGCGGTAACGCATGAGCTCGCGTGCCATGAGCAGTGCAGCCTGCGCGTCCGCGGGTGCGCGGCGAGCGTGAGATGATGAGCCGGCCGAAGTCAGCGACGGGGTGGCGGAGCGGCCGTCTCGCTGCACAGAGGGGTGCAGTGAGGAAGCTTGTTGCTCGTTTGCCGTCGGGCCGGTAGTGGCGTTGGCTGCGGGTGACGGAGAACGACGGGGAGGCCCGCCGACAGGGGCTGTCTAAGCGATATGGGTGGCGAGAGTGGCTCGGCGCTCAGCGCGGGCCCGGCGAGCGTCGTCCATGAACTTGGTGGAGTGGCGAAGCGCGGATTGACAAAGGGGAAAGCTTCAACGCACCCCTACTTGGCGCGCCAAATGTTGGATTTCGGGTTCCAACAAAACCCTTGAGGTTCGAACACTTGGATGCGCACGAAGATCTCTCCCTCTCTAGCTCGCACACATCATGATCTCATGGCATAGCTCGATGAACCCAAAGAACAAGAGACGCAAGAGTTTATACTGGTTCGGGCCACCGATGTGGAGTAATACCCTACTCCAATGTGGTGTGGTGGATTGCCTCTCGGGCTGAGGATGAACAGTTACAATGGTAGAACAGCCTCCTGAGGAGAGGTGCCCTTGTGCTCGGTGAGCTTGTGTGGTTGAGGATGATCTGGATCCCCCTCTCCTACTGTGGTGGCTAGTCCTATTTATAGTGGCCTTGGTCCTCTTCTCAAATATTGAGCGGGAAGGGATCCCACAACGGCCAAATTTGAAGGGAGACAACTAGTACAAGTTATCCTGACTAAAGGTGGTCTTCGCCTGCCAAAGGCTCTGGTGCTGACGCCGTCTTTGGCTCCACGGTGACCTCCGTCCTCCCGTCCTACTGGTCTTGGTCTTGTTGCACGGATATGGAAACCTTTGCCTGATGCCTCAGGACTCCTCGCTTGTGCTTGTCTCTTTAGCACCAAAGAGAAAACGAGGACACTGTGTGCTGGCGCCCTCCTGGCTCCAGTCGTCATGGCTTGCGTCACAGAAACCTCACGAGGTGTCCCTTGCCTTTATCTCTCCGCTCCTCGTGAGCCAGCCTGGTGAAGCTGCCGCGAGGAGGTCTTTTGTCATCCGCCTCGCGAGGGTCTTGAGTGTTTGCTGGTGAAGATGGGTCGTACAGAGCCGCTAGTGGAGCCATGCTGTGGGCCGCAGGCTGACAAGTGCGGGGACCCCTGTTCCCAGGACGCCGACATTTACGTCTTAATTTTTTTTGCATTTATTATCTTCTAGCAAATCCTGCAATTGAAACAATTAAAGTAGACCAATTGCAATTACAGTGTTTTGATCTCTCTATCAGAAAGCATTGCTCAAATCATCCAAGTACCCAATTAAATGTTTCCTGCATCAAGAATGTAATACAGAAAACAAATTCAAATGACTCCACTGAGGTCTACAAAATTTGAGCTCACATAGCTAGCTTCTACACTATGATTTCAACATTGATAATATGATTTCGAATTTTAAAGATAGTGCCAAGTATGGAATAATTAAAATCTAAATTTTATGTATACATTTGTGTGATCTGGGTTAAGTTTCTATAACTACGAATTTATGTAACAGAAAAGGTGGAAAAACTTTCACATGCATGATTACATGTTGAGATGTGCCTTTTTTCATGCATACTTAAATGTTGAATTGTCATGTTTGCATGGATTAGTTTGCTGAAATTTAGACGTGTTTAGCCGAACTTCGCCCAGATCCATGGGTGTGGGACTCCCGGCAGCGTGCGGGCTCCCGGCAGCGGCGGGATCGGTCGACGGCGGGCTTGGGCGATGGTGTCGGCCGCACGGTGCCGGATCTCGTCGCTCGCGGAGGATCTCGCCGCTCTGGCCTTCGCGGAGGAACCTGGACCAGGGGCGGCGGCCCCGTTAGGCATGGTGACGCCGTCCTCGGCTGGCGACGTTCGCAGGGGGTGGATGGACGGCGTCTTGACCGCGTGGGCGGTGAGTCGCCGGTGGATCTCCTCTGCGCTGCAGGTGATGTGTACTACACAACCTTCTTCTTGTAGACGTTGTTGGGCCTCCAAGTGCAGAGGTTTGTAGGACAGTAGAAATTTTTTCTCAAGTGGATGACCTAAGGTTTATCAATCCGTAGGAGGCGTAGGATGAAGATGGTCTCTCTCAAGCAACCCTGCAACCAAATAACAAAGAGTCTCTTGTGTCCCCAACACACCCAATACAATGGTAAATTGTATAGGTGCACTAGTTCGGCGAAGAGATGGTGATACAAGTGGTATATGGATAGTAGATAAAGGTTTTTGTAATCTGAAAATATAAAAACAGCAAGGTAACGAGTGATAAAAGTGAGCGTAAACGGTATTGCAATGTGTTGAAACAAGGCCTAGGGTTCATACTTTCACTAGTGCAAGTCCTCTCAACAATAATAACATAATTGGATCACATAACTATCCCTCAACATGCAACAAAGAGTCACTCCAAAGTCACTAATAGCGGAGAACAAACGAAGAGATTATGGTAGGGTACGAAACCACCTCAAAGTTATTCTTTCCAATCAATCCGTTGGGCTATTCCTATAAGTGTCACAAACAGCCCTAGAGTTCGTACTAGAATAACACCTTAAGATACAAATCAACCAAAACCCTAATGTCACCTAGATACTCCAATGTCACCTCAAGTATCCGTGGGTATGATTATACGATATGCATCACACAATCTCAGATTCATCTATTCAACCAACACATAGAACCTCAAAGAGTGCCCCAAAGTTTCTAACGGAGAATCACGACGAAAACGTGTGCCAACCCCTATGCATAGGTTCATGGGCAGAACCCGCAAGTTGATCACCAAAACATACATCAAGTGAATCACGTGGTATCCCATTGTCACCACAGATACGCACGGCAAGACATACATCAAGTGTTCTCAAATCTTTAAAGACTCAATCCGATAAGATAACTTCAAAGGGGAAACTCAATCCATTATAAGAGGGTAGAGGGGGAGAAACATCATAAGATCCAACTATAATAGCAAAGCTCGCGATACATCAAGATCGTACCACCTCAAGAACACGAGAGAGAGAGAGAGAGAGATATATCAAACACATAGCTACTGGTACATACCCTCAGCCTCGAGGGAGAACTACTCCCTCCTCGTCATGGAGAGAACCGGGATGATGAAGATAGCCACTGGAGAGGCGTTTCCCCCTCCGGCAGGGTGCCGGAACGGGTCTAGATTGGCTTTCGGTGGCTACGGAGGATTCTGGCGGCGGAACTCCCGATCTATTGTGCTCCCGGATGTTTTTAGGGTATATGGAGATATATAGGCGAAAAGAAGTACGTTAGGGGAGCCACGAGGGTCCCACGAGGGTGGAGGGCGCGCCCTAGGGGGGTGGACGCGTCCCCCTACCTCGTGGCTCCCTCATTTCTTTCCTACGTGCACTCCAAGTCTTCTGGGTTTCTTCTAGTCCAAAAATAACTTCCGTGAAGTTTCAGGTCAATTGGACTCCGTTTGATTTTCCTTTTCTGCGATATTCTAAAACAAGGAAAAAACAGAAACTGGCACTGGGCTCTGGGTTAATAGGTTAGTCCCAAAAATCATATAAAATAGCATATAAATGCATATAAAACATCCAAGGTTGATAATATAATAGCATTGAACAATAAAAAATTATAGATACGTTGGAGACGTATCAGCAGGCTCTCTCCCGCTGCACTTGGTGGCTTACGATCGCGGTCGTCGGCCTCGGTGCGTTCGCGGGGGCTGGTAGAGGTGACATCAGACCGGAGGAAACTCTGGATGGCTCGTTCATCCCGACGATGGCAACGACCAGGGTCGCCGTTCTCCTACTTGCAGACGCCGTCGAGGTCCCTGCCCTCCACCCCGACCCCATGCCCGGGTGAAAACCCTAAATCTTCTTAGATTGGGCGGTGGCGGCACTGCGTGTGTCGTGCCCTTCTTGGAGGCACCGCCTGGGGCGATTAGGTGCTCGGTTTGAGGAACTGCGGGCAGAGGGGATGGGACCAGTGGCCGCAGGTGGTGTTTCGTGTCGGAGGAGCGGCGTGGCATTTGGCACGTCGACAACGGTGGGTCTCAGCGGCATGGAGCAGCTGGTTCTCGCCGGTGGGCGTGTGTGATGGACGAGCGCACGATGGTGGCGTTGTCTGGCGTCGTGGTGGTGTCGACGATAGCTAGACCGGGCAAGGTGGATGCAACAGTACATCACTGAAGATGGATTGGTGGCAGGTGGCTGCGGCGGCCTCATACCCGGCAGGCGTCCTGGTTGAGGAATGCGCCGGACTGGTGAGTGCCCATACCCAGCAGGCGTCCTGGTTGGGACCTCAGGTCTTAGATGTTAGGTTTGGCTGCGAGGTCTGTTTGGTATTAGGCCCAGACTATCAGCATCCCTACATCAACTGGATAGGAGTAGTGATAGATGTTGCCTAGACGATGGCTTTAGTCTTACTGTTGTATGACTTTGTAAGGTCTTGTGTGAATAATTAATAAAGTGACTGCATGCATCGCCCAGATGCAGAGGCCGGGGATCTTCCTTCATTTCTAAAAAAATAAAAAAAATACAAACATGGATGTAATAGGGATGAAAATTAGATAGAATACTGGTTAAAAGAAAGTACATACATGGATGACTAACTAGATCATTGGGCAGCTGGAAAGATATGGAGCGATCAGGGTCAACAGCTAAAGTGAGGTGCATTTCCTTATCTACTCACACGTGATACAGTTTCAAGAACTTTTCCAAGACTTGCTAGTGAAATAGGTCTTTTCCCTTTTCATTGCAGACTTTCACAATGAAAGTGAACCCTTCTTTGAAACAATTCCTTATTTAACATTGTCATAATTTTTTTTCTTATTTGACACTAATTTTTTTTTTCTTCCCTATCTAACAACGAATCCAAATTTTGTGCCTTTTATAACACTTCTGTCCATTTTGAACCTAAATAACACTTGAAAAAGATCCGTTGCCCCTTATGTGATATGTCTGTGTGCGGGGCAGTAGCACGCACACATAGCATCAGTGTGAGGGCAGTAGCACACATGTAGGAGCACATACACACGAAGCAACACACACGCATGCGCGCACACACACACGCAGCAGCAAAAATACCACATGAGGGCAAAATGCTCTTTTCAGGTGTCATTTAGACTCAAAATGGACATAAGTGTTATAAAAGACATAAAATTTAAACTCGTTGTTAGACAGGGAACAAATTATTTGTTGATGTCAAATAGGGTATAAAATTTAGACACGATGTTAAATAAGGAATTCTCTCCCCTTCTTTTGTCTCAAGCACAGTTGTAACTTGAGTTATCTTAGATTTTGTAGTGTCGATCATCTTAAGAAATCATTTCTTGCAAAATAAGGGATGACATGAGAAAAGTGAAAGCAAATAAAGAAGTGTTCTTACAAAGAAATAGTAAGTCAATTTTCTTTTTAACGCTTCTTTATTTTGAAATATAAAGAGGTGAATACTATAGCACGATTTAAGAAATTACTGCATTTTTCCTTCCAAAACATGGTTTTGCAGTGGGGAAATAAAATCAGAGCCAGCGTTCCCTAGAAATTTACATTCTCAATGATGAAAGAATCAGTGGTGGAGGAAGGATCATCTGAATTCTGATGTTGGAATGGACCGGCTTAAGGAAAAACATAAATATAATTACTGTTCACATGCATAATAGGCATAAAATCATCACATTGGGGCGAGCCCTGGGCCCTACTGACCAACCTCATGCATCCGCCCTGGAAAGAATTCTATAGCTTTTGAAAAGGAGGTGAAGGAGCGTGCAAAGATGAAGAATTAGCAAGAAGTAGTCAGAACCTTCGATGCTATCTTTTTTCATGCATTTTTGCATTGCCAGTTAGGCTACCCATAATGAAAATATCACAGGTAGTATCATGCATGTCAACCAAGCAATTTTGATGAGATGGTATAGAAATAAATGAAGAAAGAGATGTTTCAATATCATATCATGATATCGTATCATATTAAATGATGTACTATTTTGTGTCGTGCATGGCAATAAATGTAATCATCTATGATACCAAATATGATACTATGTATTACAAATATATTATCTTATGCATGATATTAGTATATAATACTCCCATTACAACCAGCTTTAGCTAGCAGTGCATCAACGTAAGAGCTGGTCGCCTGATGAACTAGCACAGAAAGACTCGAGATTCCATTCCAAGATGCTAATTAATATAAATTATTAACAAATCAGCTCGCGTCTGACGTGTGCATGCATATGGACTAACTAAGTGATGAATGCATCGGGGGTCTCTTGGAAAAATATACCAACATGCAATGCAAAAAGTTGCGAGGCTGCTGCAACACAACGTGTCCCGACTTGCAAAGCTACCTTGCATGATCGAACGTCAAAAAACCTTACTGAAGCAGTGAAGCTCGTGCTGAAACAACAGAAGATTGAAACAAAAGCCGTTGAACGTGTGTCCATGACGTAATCACAGGACCTGGGCCCGATCTCATCAAAGCTCACGTCACCGGGCGTCTCACCGATTGCTCTGTAGCGACGAAGACCGTCTCCTCGCCATTTCCCATGAGTGCGTGTCTGTACGCACCGATACATGTGTAGGCTAGGGACAGGGGCGTGGTTGCTCCATCGTACTATATGTATTTGCACCATGCATCTTGATCTAACCACAAGCTAAACACAAACGCATGCACTACACATACTACTGTCCATCGTATAGAGAGATCGAAGATCAGAATCGGCTGTAGTTAAGGTCATCATGGCGTTGATCAAGTTTCTGTGCACCTTGGTGGTGGCGATTCTTGTGATCATGTCGAGCGGAGATTCCCTTGCTGCTGTGGGCGGCGAGGCCGGCGCGAATCCACGGTGCAGGCACCAAGGCATTGCTCGGTGAACGTGCCGGTGGGCCACGCGTGGTGTCGCCATGGTCGACGACCAGGAGCGATGCTGACAGGTTCAGTGTATTGACAGGCGCTGACCATTCCAAAGGTTCGAACAACCGCAACAATGGTGGATAATCGTCGATATCGATCGGCTACGTACTTTGGCGTGGTCGGCTCAACACTTACCTGCATGATTACGCATATTGATCCAACCTAATTACGTATGTAATTGTACTGTGCATGCATGCTTAGAGTTTATATATAGTGGCATATATTGTGTTGCTTTTGTTTCACGTAAGGTCACGCTCACGCATGCATGGGCGAGTACGACTATCAGACACATTATAGCAGTACACATATTTTTCCCGTTTGCGAAGGATTGGTGTTACACATATGCGTGTACGAATGCATGTTTAAATTTCAGTGCTTGTACCGTTGTACGGTTTGAGATTGGATTGTAGCATGAACTTACTAGAGTTCAGTTCCATATAATATTGCTAGCTGAGTTACCTGTAATTTGTATGGTCAATATACATGTTCCCTCCACTTTAGTGGGAGGCATGAACTAGTACATGTTATACTATCTTATATGTACTACACTTAGTACACTACAGGTCTGTACCGTTTGAAATTTGACCTTACTTGGGTTCAATTACATGTACGCTTGGGAGCTAGGTTTCAAATACCAGGGGTACAGAGTTAAAAAAAGAAGGCCAATACAGGTTGTTTCAGAAAGCACAATGGAAACCCCCTTCACTTTTTTGAACCTTTTCTGTGCATATTATCACTACCAAATTTTTGTGTCGAAAGAAAAGATGCACCAAGTCCGCGCTTGATAAATACGGTTCGAAATTGACTTGTGGTTTGAAGCAAATAATAAATCGGTGGGGCTAATGATGTCATGCTAATAAATATGAATCTATCTTGCCTCATCCAACATGTCATTAAATTCTTGAAGTTGTCTATCAATAAGATTTAAAAACATATCAACATGGAGAAGTGGTGGAGATGCTTTGTTTTCTTGAAAAAAGTTGGAGATCTTTGCCCCCGCAAAAAAAACTTTAGAGATATTTGAACTGGCTTGTATAATCCATCTATTTCCAGAACTGCTATCTTGTGCTTCAAACAAAAATAAGTTAGGTCTTAAACAGTCTGCATTTGTTATCTTCTCGCAAATCCTGCAATTGAAACAATTAAAGTAGATCATTAGCAATTACAGTGTTTTGATCTCTCTATCACAAAGCATTGCTCAAGTCATCCAAGTACCCAATTAAATGTTTCCTGCAACAAGAATGTAACACCGAGAGCAAATTCAAATGACTCCGCTGAGGTCTACAAAATTTGAGCTCATATAGCTAGCTTCTACACTATGATATGTCAACATAAATAATATGATTTTGAATTTTAAAGATAGTGCCAAGTATGGAAATAATTAAAATCTAAATTTTATGTATACATTTGTGTGATCTGGATTAAGTTTCTATAACTATGAATTTAAGTAGCATAAAAGAAGGAAAAACTTTCACATGCATGATTACATGTTGAGGTGTGCCTTGGTGTGTGGCTGAAGCGATCAGCAGGCCAGACTAGCTTGTGGTGATAGATAGTGCGATGGGATAAGCTCTAAGATGCAGAATTTTTTTGTTTACATTTAACCAGTAATAAAAAGTTGGCTAAATTTACTAATTGCCTTATGGAGAATTTTTTGTCTGTATAACTGAAGTATGGAGAGCTTGCATAGTTTATTAGATTTATTTTGGAAGATCTAATCATAACAGTATATCTAGAACACCACGAATTGATATAATTACTCTCGTATTTGTCACTATGTTTCGCCCTTGCCTGGTATATAGTTGTTGTCAAGACTAAGTGTACGATGGTCATTGTGTTTTGTCCCCTTGATGTTACATTATGAGGTAATAAAAATGTCTTTTTCCAGCAAACAAAGGCTAGGTTAGATGGTTAGGTTATTTGTGGTTGAACCAATCCACCATGGTTCTCCTAGACTTGGCACTGGTGGACACATTTTCTTGGATGTATTTCAATCGTTTGGTGGGAAGATGCATTCCCATCGAATACGAAGGCGCCTGTGGTTACTCGTCAATCTCAAGATGATGTGTATGTGTTCATAAGGATGAGTGTATGAGTATCTGCGTCTGTACTGTGTTTAAAAAAACGTCATTTTCAAAGAAAATTTTGAGATTGTCATTTCCACATATGTCAGGCTAAAAAATTGAGCGCCCTGATATGACAAGAGGAGACTTTTTTGTGCAAGTGATAATCAGAAATTGTAAAACTCCTCTTTCTCAATTTTATCCCTGTTTAGAAGAGAAAATAAGGCCATATAACATGGAGTAATCGACTACATTGTTGTCCTGCACAAATAAATAAATCGACATACATTGCTGCGAAAGAGCTTTGCATGCTATGCAGCCCCTCAACCGTCATCGTTATTGCATGTATCTAGATCTACTGAGAACGTGTGTCTAGCACCATGGTAAAGACCCCGTGGAGCGGGGCTAGCGACCAAGCTTGAAGTCTGGTTCTCACCAAAAAAAATAAAGTCCCCTCGCTACATATACTCACGTTGTGCAAGCTGGCGTGTTCGCTGTGTATATTTATGTTGCGCCAGCTCGCTGGAGTTCGATGCCTTTTTTCGATCTTACAATATAGTGCCTTCGGGTTGTATCTACCCTAGGATTGAGTTTTTTTTCACCTAGGTCTGTACTGTGCGCACACACACGAGACACACTACTCGTGGAAAAACGAGGAGATAAGGTGGACAAAGTTTTCCTTACAGCAGCCATCCATTGATCGGCGGGCGGCTGGACGCCTGTGCGGCCCTTGACGAGATCGGGTCCAAGTCTGGTGTTTACGTCGACGTCAAGCGGGAACATCCCAACGGGCTTTAACTCTTGTTTCATGATGAGTTTCAGCAAGCCTATTTGACACTTGCGTGGCTAAAGTAACCGCTCCAAAGCCGTGGTACATGCATGCTTGTGTGGAACACGCTAGCAACTTCTTGCATGCTCCTACTCGTTCCCAAGAGATTCTTGATGCTTTTTTTATCACAAGAAAATCTTTTTCTTTCTGAAAAAGATCCAGATATACTATAAAAGTTTACAAAGCACCACATCAAGGTCTCTAGACTATTGAACAACCACTACCGCTGTCAGAATAAGCTGCCGGCGCGCCGATGTCGCAGCTCACCTACCGAAGCTGGCTTGACCTTGTCAATGATTGCCAAAAAGTCTTTGTGCACATATCTCAAAGGACCAATGCTCTGAAGTCGAAGTCATAGTCATTGACACTGAACCCTTGAATAGATGTGGAGCAACTGACATCAAATCTTGTTGTCACGCACGACACGGCAAGAAAATTTCTAACCTGACTACCCAAAGAGATGGTGGGAACTAGTCAGAAATTCGCAGGGGCATGTTAGTGCGGGGCCACTCACCTGCCAGGCCATGCTGTCTGCTCGATTTGCCTCGTGATTCACGAACTAGTTGAATCCCGCGCGAGGGCATAGTAAAAACAAAAATCTCTCAAAAGGCTTTGAGTTTCAGCTATGAAACTTCCTGTTTTTGCATTAAAAAAATGCTCAGTTTCAACAAGTTTCAGACGTATAATTTGAAGTAACTTTTTTTGTCGATTGTAGACACAAAATAATTGATTTTATCGATTGCTCGTACTAAGTTTCATACATTAGAACTTCAATTTTTTCAAGTCATCAAAATATATTTAAAATGAATCTTATTTGAAACACTGGTCGTGAGAAACATGAATATGAAAACAAAACATAATTTAATTTTTTTTCATTTAAAAGATATAGAACAAATGGCACCAGAGACCTGAGTGTCCCACACTTGCGCGCCGTAAATCCTCGTCCGGAAACTCTAGTAGGTGCTAGTTAATAAAGTTAAAGTAGCTTACTTGCTATTTGTGAATGCAGATATGGACGTGTGTGGCAACGATCACGTATGATAATTAAAGTTCATGCCCTTCTTGGCTTAGCTAAGGCACATGCATGCACACATGAGCCACGAGCTTAAGAGGGTGTTTGTTTCCAGAGACTTTTTTGTGTAGGGAATAGAAAAAGTCCCTCTTAGAGACTTTTTTATCAAATGAGAGGGACTTTTTAGGGACTAAACTAGGCATTTGGGACTAAATGAAGAAGACTCTCAAGTAGAGTCTTTTTTGGAACTTTTTGAGACTTTTCCAACAATGCCCCTCCATGCATTTAATGGCCCGCCACCCCATGGTGTTGTTTGATTGTTATTTTTCTATATACTAGGGGCAATATGGTCATTTAATAACCTCTAGGAAGGGACTAGGGACTTTTTAGTCTCTGCAAACAAACAGGGAGGGACTTTTTAGGAACTAGAGACTTTTTAGTTGGGACTAGAAAAAGTCCTAGGACTTATGAACCAAACAGGGCCTAATTATTAATCGTTTCAGCACTCCGGAATCCCTAATCTCGCTCCTTTGCCGACAACGATAGCTGGACACGCGCGCCCTGCCGTGTTGCTGCTTTCTCTAATTTTTAAAATATTTATAGCTCGACTCCTCGAACGTTTCCTATATGCCCGGACGTACGGCCCGGTGAAAAATTTATGACCCTGACGGGCTCATATCGGCTCTAAATTCCCGGGCCGACCAGCGGTCCTTATATGCAGCTTAAATCTGGGGCAAATATGAAGAGGCCCGAGCATGACTGCCACATCAGATCCAGCCCATCTGTCCCACCCCGACCCCATATATATTGGTCCCTGTTCACACCCTGGACCAAACCCTAACCACTTTGCTCCGCCCACAAACTCCCTTTCGGCGATCTCTAGGCCTCTTTGGCATCACGAGCAGTGGATCCGAGTTCTCTGTTACCTGATATAGTAAGTAGGACCTCATCCCTGGCCGGAGGAGGAGGTGGCTGTCCGCATTGCGCTCCGCAGCGCCCTCGAGGAGTCTGGCGGAAAACCAGATCATCCGCTCAAATAGTGCTTGGATGTCATGAGGTGTGTCGCCACTACCTTACTGGGGCGATGTGGTTCGTCTGGCCTCCGAACGATGTGGCGAACACGAAGCACCTTTGTTGGCACGCCGAATCAGATGCCCTCCGTGACTCGTTCGCTGAGGCTATGGCATGGCATGCCCGCCGTGCAAGGAAGAGGGGCGGGAGGCCGCGGCAACCCTCACAGTAGACGTCAGCGAGGCGGAATCGCACTCCCCGACGCTGGTATGGGTGGCCTCTATCCTCTCGTGCCGCAACCACGTCATCGTGGAAGTGTTTCGCGCTCCAACCATGATGATCCATTGTTAACCTCACATCGACCGACGACGTGCAGGCCACCGGCTCCAACGAGAAAGAGTAGAGCATTGGAGATGGCGGCGCCTCGAGTCCCATGAGCCAGTGTGTGTTCCATGTCCTACTCTACCTCGACGGCGACCACACCAACACTCTGAGATTAGGTTCATGTTGCATGTACTTGTATGGATTTGAGGATTCGTAATTGAGGTATTTGTAATTTGTAATTGAATTTGGTCTTATTCAGTACTTGTGGCCATCCATTGATGATTATGTGATCATCTACAGAAGACATGCAGAATTATCCCGACAAAACCTACTTCATCTATCAGGTTAGGCATGGCATGTTTTGGCAGTTTATGTTATAATTAAAGTAGTGTAAGAAATCAACAATCATATATATTGTAAGACAAGTGTGATAAAAACATAATATTAAATATAAATCTTGCAAGGAGTTCGTTCTTAACGTTGGACTTCGTCAAGGTGTGAAGGAGTAGAACGTATGGATGATCAGGGTATCCAGTTTTGTGTTTAATAGAAACCATTAAATACACTTAATAAACTTAACTGCACAACAATGTCTTCCCAGTTTTTAGTTGTCCCATATGTAGTATCAATCCTCCTCACAAGTTCTTAGTGTGTTTTATCTAGTTTGAAATAAGCTATGACATGTGCATAAGGCAAGTTAGTTACAGAGTAAGGTGCATGTTCAGGTCAAGTAGTAATGAATGTTGAATCAGTACAAATAGTAAGTAACGGTTACACTATACAAAGATGGATGTAATAGGGATGAAAATTAGATAGAATTATGGTTTAAAAGGTACATACATGGATGACTCACTAGATCATTGGGCAGCTGGAAAGATATGGAGCGATCAGGGTCAACAGCTAAGAGAGATGCATTTCCTTATGTACTCACACGTGATACAGTTTCAAGAACTTTTTCCAAGACTTGCTAGTGAAATAGGTTTTTTCTTGTTTGTTGCTGACTTTCACAACGAAAGTGAACCCTTCTTTTGTCTCAAGCAGATTTTGTAGTGTTGATTATCTTAAGAAATCATTTCTTGCAAAATAAGGGATGACCTGAGAAAAATGAAAGCAAATAAAGAAGTGTTCTTACAAAGAAATATTAAGTCAATGTTCTTATAACACTTCTTTATTTTGAAATATTAAGTCATCAATGACTTAATATTTTTTGTGAAAAATAATCTCACTCTTTAAGCTGGATAATCTCACTCTTTCCAAGACTTGCTAATGAACTTTCTCAATGAGATAAGCATATGTAGCCCTAATTTTGAAATGGAAGAAGTGTGATGTTACAAAAGGTGAAAATTACACATAGGTAGATATGATAATGAAATTGGTATGCAGACAAAATTTATGAATCGTTAGGTACTGATGCAATAGTAGGTAAAATACCGGTACGAGTAGTAGCTTCAAATATAGATGAAATGAGTATATGTTAAAGGAAATGTATGTTGGATTAATCGGGATAATTATGCATTCATGAGCAAATAATGAAAAACACTTGATTGAATGTTTCATATGAGTCCACATCTTGTTCAGTCAACTAGGGCCCACATAGTTGTTTATAATCTATAGCGAACTAACAAGTTAATCAATGATATGATGAACAAGATTTGAATAATTATTTCAAACTTGGTGTTATTTCTTTACGTCTTGTGGAAAAAAGAGGGAGAATCACTTGTTCTTCACAAAATTGTCACCGCTGCACAAACCTCTGGAGTCATAACAAATTGGACACGTCAAAAGTACCAATATTCAATTTAGTGGAAAATAATCATTTGGACGAGATTAAGATGGATACATAGTAATTTACCTCCATTTCATGAACTGCATTGAGGACTGTTGAGATTTTCTTGCGTGGGGCAAGTTGGAAGGACAATGCAGACGATCACCGGGAGTATCTGTAGTCGGTGTCGATGGTTGGGACCGTAAACTTCCGACAACCTATGATAGCAATGTCTGGTACGTGTCAGAAGAGAGCAGATGTACAGGATGATACTCCCTCCATTCCAAAATATAGTGCGCCCGCGCTTCCCGAGGTTCAACTTTGACCATAAATTTAACCAACGAGACCAACTGCGACGGGAGAAAAATTACATAACTGAAAACTTCTTTCGAATACGAATTCACTGATATAATTTTTGCTCCCACCGCAATCGATCTTGATAGTTAAATTTATGATCAAAATTGAAGCATGGGAATAGAGGAAGCACTACATTGTGGAATGAAGGGAGTAATAGAAAGAAAGAAGACGAGGGGAAAAGAACACGGAAAGAAATTGATGCGTCTGCGGACTACGCACCATGGAATAAATGTTAGGTAGTAACTCAGGGTGACCACCTGTTGGATGCGCCCAGAAATGAAATATAAAAAATTTAAGCAGCAGAACGAAACTAACGAAGACAGCCGTGTAGCAACTTTCCAACAATATTACATAGAACTTAACTCAAGTAAGTCCAGCTTACAAAGTAATCTCAATCCCAAACCGTACAAGCAATAATGAAACACGCAAGCGTACTACTAATATTTGTGTACATATTCACGTACATGTCCATGCATGCGTGATCATACACAAAGCTAAACCAACACACGAACATATACAGTATGTAAATGCTATAGTATGAGTTAGCATGCATGCATCCATAGTCCGATTATATACTGAATCACCATACGCAAATAAGTGTCGACCCATGAGTTAGCGTGCATGCATCCATAGTCCGATTATATACTGAATCACCATACGCAAATAAGTGTCGACCCGACCGCGCGCCACCAGAGTACAGCCGATCGATATCAGCGATCATGGGTGGCCCTTTGGGGCGTTGTTGCTGTTGGAATTTTGCTAATAGGCCTTTGGTCCAAAGCCCAACTAAAATTCTGAAATTCTCTTGGTTCATTCATGCATACATGTGAGTGGAGTGAGTGAGGCTAAAGTTTAGTCACATCCCGGAAGTTGAGAGAGTTGCACCTCTTTATAAGGTGAGCTCTTCTACCACTTGTATGAGCATGAGAAGAGGAGACCTACACGTACGCTCCTCCTCCTCGCTCGCCTCGCCACGCCACGTCACGACGCGCCGCGCCGCGGGCGGGTTGCGGGATTGAGCCGAGGCTAGGACAGAGCTATACACGTTGTCTATATTTTTGCTGCATAGGAAAATTAATGAGTCATTAATTAATAATTAACGGATGCGTTAATTACTGATCCGTTTCCGATTCTTTTGGATCGTGACGACTCGGACGTGGGGTTTACTCCCACGACCTACCCGGCTCGCACTATATAGTCAGGCAGACGTCTACCCTAGCCGCCGCCGCTTCTTATGGTTTCTCACCACCGTTCCAGATCATTGCGCCGCCAAGCAAGTCTTCTCCATCCCTCCTTCCGGCGTGCACCGCGAGAAGGGACAGCAGGCCTCTGGAACCCCGCCTCTCGTGATCCTGTACGGGAGAGGGGCGATCGGGTTTTTGGGGAGCGCACTCGCGCGACTGCTGGCAGCGACGACTTCGCGAACGATGACTTCTTCCCCGACCTCGGCAACCTCGTCCTTGACGACATGGGCGACAATGTCAACGCCGGCGGTGCTGCACCGGTGCACCGTATGTGATTCTATCCTCCCTGTTCGAGATCGTGGTAGAATTCATGCTTCTAGTATATGCCCTAGATGTGATATGTTCATCTGCTATGCTAGTTCGCATGATTAGTTTAATCTCTGCTGCTGTGGTCATGATTTATCTTTTGTTTATTCGGATTAAATCTCGTAGTAATTTGCTCATATTTCCAACAATCCAAAAACCTGATTATAGGCAATTTACTCCGAGTGGTTTTGCTGCGCATCTGAAGCCGCCTGCCTTTAAGGGGGCGCAATATAAGAGGTGGCGCACGAGAGCAGTCTACTGGTTTCAGACCATGGGCTGCTATGATGCCACCAAGGGCAAGCCTGAGGGCAATCTTAATCCAGCACAGCTGGAAGCTTTTGAGAAGATCGATACCCTCTTTAAAGGCGCTCTTCTGAGTGTTCTTGATGACTTCATTGTGGATTCGTATATGTCGTTTGACAACGGCAAGGACATGTGGGCTGCGCTCGAGGCCAAGTTTGGTGCCTCGGACGCCGGCAGCGAGTTGTACGTCATGGAGCAATTCTATGACTACAAGATGACTGATGAGCGCCCTGTTGTACAGCAGGCTCATGAGATACAGTCGCTCGCAAAAGAACTTGAGTACTTCAAGTGTGTGTTGCCGGACAAATTTTTTGCCGGAGGCATCATTGCCAAGCTTCCACCTTCGTGGAACAATTTTGCTACTTCCCTGAGACACAAGAGACAGGAGTTTTCCGTTGCAGATCTCATTGGTACTCTTGATGTTGAAGAGAAGGCGAGAGCAAAGGACACACGTGCTCGAGTTGCTGAGGGAGGTCCTAGTGCCCACATGGTACAGAAGAAGAACTCCTAGCCCAACAAGTTCAAAAACAATAAGAACAAAACTCAGGGCAAAGGCAAGTTTGATACAAAGAACAAGCCATCACATTCTACCAACTTTAAGAAGAATTCTCATAAGAAGGGGAAGGGACTTTGCCATGTCTGCGATGATCCTAATCACTGGGCTCCAAAGTGTCCTAACCGCTTTGAGGAGCGCGAACATGAGTAGAGCGGCAAGTCCGCTAATGTTGTCATCGGTGATACTGATATGAAGGAATCAGGGTAGGTATTTTTCCTACCATCCTTTCAGTATTTCAATCCCCTGATTGGTTAATTGACACCGATGCCAATGTACATGTTTGTGCTGACGCCTCCATGTTTTCTTCTTACCAGGCAACAGGGACTTCACCCGTGCTGATGGGGAACGGGTCACATGCCATCGTTCGAGGTGTTGGTACAGTCGATCTGAAGTTTACTTCGGGGAAGACTGTGCGTCTGAAGAACGTTCATCATGTGCCGTCCATCAATAAAAATCTCGTTAGCGGTTCCCGTTTATGTCGAGATGGTTTTAAGTTGGTTTCCGAATCCAATAAAGTTGTAATTTCTAAGTGTGGACAATTTGTTGGAAAAGGCTATGAGTGCGGAGGCTTGTTCCGCCTATCTTTGTTAGATATTTGCACTAAAGTTATTAATAATGTTTGTCACAATAATGAGTCTGATATTTGGCATTCATGACTCTGTCATATTAACTTTGGTTGCATGACGCGCTTAGCCAATATGAATTTAATTCCGAAAATCTCTACTGTCAAAGGCTCCAAGTGCCAAGTATGTGTGCAAGCTAAGAAACCTCGCAAGTCCCATGAGACTGCAGAGGTAAGAGACTTGACGCCACTAGAGCTTATACATTCTGATCTTTGTGAGATGAATGGCGTGTTGACAAAAGGTGGAAAGAGATACTTCATGACGTTGATTGATGACTCCACTAGATATTGTTATGTGTATCTTCTGAAATCAAAAGATGAGGCTTTGACTTTCTTTAAAAACTATAAAGCTGAGGCAGAGAATCAACTTGATCAAAAAATTAAACGGCTTAGGTCCGATCGTGGTGGAGAGTATTTTTCCAATGAATTTGATCTGTTTTGTGCGGAACATGGTATAATCCATGAGAGGACGCCTCCCTACTCACCCCAGTCAAATGGGGTAGCCGATAGAAAGAACCGAACTCTAACTGATATGGTTAACACCGTGTTAGACACTTCGGGTCTATCCAAGGAATGGTGGGGGGAGGCGCTAATGACTGCGTGTCATGTCCTAAACAGAGTTCCCACAAAGCATAAGACCATGACTCCATTTGAGGAATGGGAAAGGAAAAGGTTGAAACTCTCTTACCTACGTACTTGGGGTTGTTTGCCGAAAGTCAATATACCAATTCCCAAGAAGCGCAAGCTTGGACCAAAAACCGTGGATTGTGTTCTTCTGGGCTATGCTTTTCATAGCATCGGCTATAGATTTTTGATAATAAAATATGAGGTATCCGACATGCATGTTGGTACGATTATGGAATCAAATGATGCAACTTTCTTTGAGGACATATTTCCTATGAAGGATATGTCGAGTTCACCAAATCAGGAGATACCTACTCCATTTAGTGAGGAATTCACTGTAATTCCTGAACCCACCATTGCGATGGAACACGTTGAGAATCCTGTTGAGGGTAACAATGGAACTCTTGTGAGGAGTAAGAGACAGAGGACTGCAAAGTCTTTTGGTGATGATTTCATTGTGTACCTCGTGGATGACACACCCAGGACTATTTCAGAAGCCTATGCATCTCCTGATGCTGACTACTGGAAGGAAGCTGTACGTAGCGAGATGGATTCCATCTTAGCTAACGGTACCTGGGAGATCACTGACCGTCCTTATGGGTGCAAACCTGTAGGATGTAAGTGGGTGTTTAAGAAGAAGCTTAGACTTGATGGTACGATTGAAAAGTACAAGGCACGGCTTGTGGCCAAGGGTTATACCCAGAAGGAAGGTGAAGACTTCTTTGATACTTACTCACCCGTGGCTAGACTGACCACAATTTGGGTGCTACTATCACTAGCTGCCTCACATGGTCTTCTCATTCATCAAATGGACGTTAAGACGGCTTTCCTCAATGGAGAGTTGATGGAGGAAATTTACATGGATCAGCCAGATGGTTTTGTAGTACCTGGTCATGAAGGAAAGGTGTGCAAGGTATTAAAGTCTTTATATGGTCTTAAACAAGCTCCTAAAGAGTGGCATGAGAAGTTCGAAAGAACATTAACTGGTGACAAGTGCGTGTACTATCGCTATGGTGGGGGTGAAGGAGTTATTCTTTGTCTGTATGTCGACGACATATTAATCTTTGGAACCAAACTTGATTTAATCAAGGAGGTTAAGGATTTCTTATCTCGCTGTTTTGAGATAAAGGATCTAGGAGTAGCTGATGTTATCTTAAATATCAAGCTGTTGAGAGATGAGAATGGTAGGAACACACTGCTTCAGTCTCATTATGTGGAAAAGGTCTTGAGTCGTTTTGGGTATAGCGACTGCACGCCTTCTCCAACTCCATATGATGCTAGTGTGTTGCTTCGAAAGAATCGACGGATTGCTAGAGATCAACTGAGGTATTCTCAGATTATTGGCTCGCTTATGTATTTGGCGAGTGCCACGAGGCCTGACATCTCTTTTGCTGTGAGCAAGCTGAGTCGGTTTGTGTCAAAACTGGGAGATGACCATTGGCATGCGCTTGAGAGAGTTATGCGCTATTTGAAAGGCACCGAGAGCTATGGGATTCACTACACCGGGTATCCAAGGGTACTGGAGGGTTATAGTGACTCAAACTGGATATCTGATGCTGATGAGATTAAGGCCACAAGTGGTTATGTTTTTACACTTGGTGGTGGCGCTGTTTCCTAGAAGTCTTGCAAGCAGACCATCTTAACGAGGCCAACTATGGAAGCAAAACTCACAGCATTAGACACTGCCACTGTTGAAGCAGAGTGGCTTCGTGAACTCTTGATGGACTTACCTATGGTTGAAAAACCAATACCCCCTATCCTGATGAACTGTGATAATCAAACTGTGATCGTTAAGATAAACAGTTCTAAGGACAATATGAAGTCCTCGAGGCATGTGAAGAGGAGACTAAAATCTGTCAGAAAATTGAGGAACTCCGGAGTTATTACGTTGGATTATATCCAAACGTCGAAAAACTTGGCAGATCCCTTCACAAAGGGTCTATCACGTAATGTGATAGATACATCGATGGAGATGGGTTTGAGACCCACCGCATGAGTTGTCCATAGTGGTAACCCACTCTATGTGATCGGAGATCCCATGAAGTAAAAGTGGGAGACAAGCTGTTGGTCAGCTGGGACGAGAGTATCCCTATATTAATTATCCCACTCCGTGAAGATGCAATACTCTCCTGATCTGCATGGCAGGTTGATACTTATCTTAATGTGTTCCAAGTGACTTATTTGGGTAAGCAGAGATGTTGTCCAGCAGAACATCTTCTGAGGAACACACCTATATGAATTTGACTGTTAACGTAGCAGTCTGTGAGAATTGGGTGTTCTCTAATAAATTCATGAAAGGCCCTGGAGTATGACGTATACGCTCCACCCACGGGGAAGCCTTGCGGCAGCCCAGTATCGGTCAAGAATTTGTGTGAAACTAGTTTCACAGAAAACTTGTAGTTCAAGGCATAGTCCACTATTCAAGTTGTGATCTAGTGTAGCATAAATTTCTAAGTGAAAGTTCAACTTCACAGTCTCCACTAAGCATCGATATATAAAACAATGTTTTGGAACTAAATGATGAGATGTGCCAATGAGACTTTGTGGGGGATTGTTGGAATTTTGCTAATAGGCCTTTGGCCCAAAGCCCAACTAAAATTCTGAAATTCTCTTGGCCCATTCATGCACACATGTGAGCGGAGTGAGTGAGGCTAAAGTTTAGTCCCACCCCGGAAGTTGAGAGAGAGTTGCACCTCTTTATAAGGTGAGCTCTTCTACCACTTGTATGAGCATGAGAAGAGGAGACCTACACGCGCGCTCCTCCTCCTCGCTAGCCTCGCCACGCCACGCCTCGTCACGACGCGCCGCGCCGCGGGTTTGAGCCGAGCCGAGGACAGAGCTATGCACATTGTCTATATTTTTGCTGCATGGCAAAATTAATGAGTCATTAATTAATAATTAACAGACGCGTTAATTACTGATCCGTTTCCGATTCTTTTGGATCGTGACAACTCGGACGTGGGGTTTACTCCCACGACCTATCCGGCCCGCACTATATAGTCAGGCAGACGTCTACCCTAGCCGCCGCCGCTTCGTATGGTTTCTCACCACCGTTTCAGATCATTGCGCCGCCAAGCAAGTCTTCTCCATCCCTCCTTCCGGCGTGCACCGCGAGAAGGGACAGCAGGCCTCCGGAATCCCGCCTCTCGTGATCCTGTACGGGAGAGGGGCGATCAGGTTTTTGGGGAGTGCACTCGCGCGACTGCTGGTAGCGACGACTTCGCGAACGACGACTTCTTCCCCGGCCTCGGCAACCTCGTCCTCGACGACATGGGCGACAACGTCAACGCCGGCGGTGCTGCACCTGCTGCACCGAATGTGATTCTATCCTCCCTGTTCGAGATCGTGGTAGAATTCATGCTTCTAGTATGTGCCCTAGATGTGATATGTTCATCTGCTATGCTAGTTCGCATGATTAGTTTAATCTCTACTGCTGTGGTCATGATTTATCTTCTGTTTATTCGGATTAAATCTCGTAGTAATTTGCTCATATTTCCAACAGTTGCCGCTGTTGGAAGTATCTGATCGTGTAGCGCCTTTGGACGCCCTGAACGTCTCGGCATCCCTCCTCGTCAGCAGCTGCCTCCGGCCGCCTCGTTCACCGAGCAATGCCTCCGTGTCGGCACCGTGGAGTCGTATCAGCCTCGCCGCGGCAGCAGCAAGGGAATCCCCGGCCGACAAGATCACAAGGATTGCCACGAGGAAGGTGCACAGAGACTTGAGCAAAGCCATGACGACCTTGATTGCAGCAAAATAGTTTTGGTCGTCGAACTCTCTCTGTATATGATCTACGCTGAGTGCTTGCATTTGTGTGTAGCTAGCTGGCGATGAGATCGTGATGGTGCAATGGGATAGCTACGCATGCCCCCATGCATGCACTATATATAGGATGGAGCAACCACACCCCCTGCCCTCTACACGTGTATCAGTATCGGTGTGTACAGATCGACACTCATGAGAAATGGCGAGGGGATGGTCTTCGTCGTTGCAGCAATCGGTGAGACGATCAATGACGCGACCACTGATGAGATCGGGCACAGGTCCTGTGATTACGTCATGGACACACGTTTAATGGCTTTTGTTCCCATCTTATTTTGTTTCATCATGAGCTTAGTTCAACGGCTTGAATATGATTAGAAACCCACCCATGGGCCAGGATTCAGGCCCGCAAAAGGCCCAATAGGCCCACAGGCAGATACTGTGTGTTTAGGCCCGTAAACCTGCAGTTCAGAGGGGAGGCAGAGCCGCGCTTATAATCCGGCGCGGAATCCACTCAGCTAGCAAGGTGGGACTAAAGTTTTGGCCGTGGTAGCAACACTCCCTTTAGTCCCGGTTGGTGGCACCAACCGGGACCAATACCCACCTTTGGTCCCGGTTGGTGGCTTCAACCGGGACTAATGTCCACCTTTAGTCCCGGTTGGTGCGACCAACCAGGACCAAAGGCCTCTGCTTCCTTTCCTTTGGGCTGTGAAAAAAAGACATTTGGTCTCGGTTGGTGGCACCAACCGGGACGAAAGGGGGCATTGGTCCGGATTGGTGCCACGAACCGGAACCAAAACTCTGGGTATATAACCAAAACTTGTGAAAAATTTTATCTTCATCTCGCAGTTGCCCTCGACGGCCCCTCGACGCCGTCGCCGCCGCCTGCCGCCCCCGTCGTCGCCGTCGCCGTCGCCCGCGCCCTCGCCCGACGCCGTCGCCGCGCGCCGCCCCTGCTCCGGTCCCGACACCGTCACCCACGCCCTCGCCGGCGCGCGCCGCCGTGCCCCGCCGTCGCCTCTAAATGTAACTTGTTAGTTATACATGCTATTTTTTTACATGTCTTTAGATTTTCATATATGTATGTATTTTTTACATGTATTTGTTATGTATGTATGTATTTTGCAATTGTAATATGCATGATGTTTTAAAAATACATATATGCAAAAGTTAGATTTTTAGAAAAGTTTTATCTGTATATTTTCTTTCATTTAGTACATTTTATGTTAGTTTCATTTTTAGAAAAGTATTATATATTTAGGAAGAAGGAATAGAAGGAAGAAGGAAGAAGAAGAAAAGGTTTTATATATGCAAAAGTTACATTTTTAGAAAAGTTTTATATATCTCGCCAGGAAAGGAAGAAGAAGAAAAAGAAGGAGAGGGAAAAGGAAAATAAGAAGCGCAAAAAAGGAGAAGAAGAGGAGAGGAAGAAGGGGAGAAATAAATAAGAAGAGGAAAAAAGAAGAAAAAGAAGAGGAGAAGAAGAAAGGAATAGAGGAGACGAAGAAAAAATAGAATATTTTCTATTTCTTCTTCTGCTCCTCTATTCCTTTCTTCTTCTCCTCTTTTTCTTTCTTATTTTTTTTTCTTCGATCTTCTCCTCTATTCCTTTCTTCTTTTCCTCTTTTTATTTCTTCTTCATCTTCTTATTTTTTTATCGGGTATGTCGTTGTCGATATACCCCCTCCCGATAACTTCAACACGAGGGGGGGGGGGTCGATATACCCCCTCCCCGATAACATTATTTTCCCATGTATGTATGTCGTCATTGTCGATATAACCCCCTCCCGGATAACTTCGACATGAGGGGCGGTAGATATATATACCCCCTCTCGACCGTGATAACTTATACCACGGGAGCACCCCCGGCCCTCTCGCTCGACCAAAACTCTCGAGGACACCCAAACCCTAGAAAAAAAGATATCGGTCTCCTACCCCCTCCCGCCGCGCCCCTACCTGACAAACTCTCTCGAGGCCACCCAAATTTACCAAGTTAAAAGAGCGTTGTCGTCGAGGCCACCCCAAACCCTTGAAGCATTGTCGAGGCCACCCCAAACCCTAGAGAAGCGTCGAGGCCACTAATATGATTCCTTGTTGTGATTAGCTAGCTAGTTCTATGTTTGCCACTAATATATACATCTGTCATGTTTGAATAATAATTGCCATGTTGTAAATATTTGAAGAAACTATGGAGCACCCCCCAGATGAAGCAACAAAAGCAGTACGGTGTTGGGGGACATAATCGTAGCCAGAAGTGATGTCGTCTTGTCGTTTCTCAATGACAACGATGGTCTGGAAGGACAGCGTGAAAAGCAGGCTACGGTGATCGAACAATAGAGGAGGAAGGACATGATTATGATGGCTCCGGTGACCGAATGCCAGTGGAAGAAGGACACCGTGATGACGGCTCTGGTGACCGAACGGAGTCCGGCCAGGTATATATATTAATTAAGCATGTGCTGACTATAGCTAATTGGTGCATTAATTATTTTTGGTATGTACACATATTAATTAATAACTCTCGTCTTTCTTCTTTTTTCTAGCCCTCTGGATCGAGCACAACTTCGGTAAAGAGACGAGGCGCGAAGAAAAAGTTGTGCTCGAATGAAAGGTTTGAGATCACAGCAATCGCGCGTGATGGCCAACCGATTGAACCCATCCGGACAAAGGAAGCATTTGCTGCTCAGTGTGGGGTTCTTGTTAGGGACAAGATCCCGATCAGCATCCACCAATGGTATAAGCCGGCTAAAGAAGATCCTGAGGTGTCTTATGTCAATGATATGCAGAAAGATGATCTTTGGACCGCGTTGAAGGCAAATTTCACCCTACTGCCAGAGGAGGATCCGGAGAAGCCAGTTAAAGAGCAATTGATCAAGTCTCATGCTCTTAGGAAGATGGAAGAACAATTCAGGAGGTGGAAGAATGAGCTGAAAACAATGTTTGTTGACAAAGAAGAGACACCAGAATTCACCGGCCGGTATGAGAAGATCAGAGATCACTGGGACGAATTTGTGGCCCACAAGACATCGGACAAGAGTAAGAAGATGTCAGTGACAAACAAGATAAATGCTGCGAAGAAGAAGCTTCACCATCACACGGGGTCAGGTGGCTACCTCAAAGCCCGGCCGTTATGGGCCAAGGCTGAGAATGACCTGGTTGATAAAGGGGTCGAACCAGAGACATTGAACTGGCCAGACCGTTGCCGGACTTGGTTCTTCGGGGTTGGCAGAACCTTGGACCTTGTATTAGGGAAGTGTCGTTGGACAAACGAGCAACTGCCAATACCCGTGACGAAGCTTCGGCAGTATATCGATGCACCGCAGCAAGGGACGTTCATTCTAAACAGAGAGAACGACGAACTCACAATGGCCCTCAGGAATCCTGAGCACCCTAGACGGACACGAGGCACGCCAGGCTCCGTTCCGTGGAAGGCTGGGTTTCCAGACGCAGGCGGTTACAAATGCCAGGAGAGGAGGAAGAAAGTGGAGCAGACCCAAATGCAGGCGCTGCACGCAAGGGTAGAAGCGATAGAGGAACGAGAAGCAGGTCGCAGGAAGCGACCTGCCGAAGCTTCCCCCGAAGCTACCCCGCCATCTCAGTGGAGAAGCGGCGTGGCTTCCACCGAGCTGCTTCAGTTGGAGCCTGTGTTCACGGCTCCTGCTAGCTACCCCGTGGACTTAATCACAGAGTCTCAACATTGCTACCTTATGACGCAATGGATTAAATTGAAAGTCAAGGCGGCTGTTGGCTCTGTTGCACCTCCTGAACCTGGTGCAACTTTTCACTGCCGGCCGATTCCAGAAGGATATGCTAGGGTGATGGTGGATGAAATAACTGAAGGATTTGAAGACCTCGAGCTTGACCACCCTACGGGTGAAGGGAAGACTCGATTGGGTTCTTCTCTGAAGACTCCATGCCTATGGCGGAAGGAGCTCATGAACCTTCCGAACTGGACGCCTCTGCCTCCTCCTCCTCCTCCGGCGAGTCAGGGCACTTCTCCTCCTCCTCCAGCGAGTGATCAGGGCACTCAGCCTCCTTCTCCGGCGCGTGGCGGCACTTGCTACGTCTTGAGCTTGCGTGGTTTTCCCCGAAGAGGAAGAGATGATGCAGCAGAGTAGCGTAAGTATTTCCCTTAGTTTTTGAGAACCAAGGTATCAATCCAGTAGGAGCCCACGCTCAAGTCCCTCGTACCTGCACAAAGCGATAGCTACTCGCAACCAATGCGATTAGGGGTTGTCAATCCCTTCACGGTCACTTACGAGAGTGAGATCTGATAGATATAATATTTTTGGTATTTTTGGTATAAAGATGCAAAGTAAAAAGTAAAAGCAGAGTAAAAAAGCAAAGCAAGATTAAAGTGATGGAGATTGATATGATGAGAATATACCCGGGGCCCATAGGTTTTACTAGTGGCTTCTCTCAAGAGCATAAGTATTCTACGGTGGGTGAACAAATTACTATTGAGCAATTGACAGAATTGAGCATAGTTATGAGAATATCTAGGCATGATCATGTATATAGGCATCACGTCCGTGACAAGTAGATCGAAACGATTCTGCATCTACTACTATTACTCCACTCATCGACCGCTATCTAGCATGCATCTAGAGTATTAAGTTAAAAACAGAGTAACGCTTTAAGCAAGATGACATGATGCAGAGAGATAAATTCATGCAATATGAAATAAACCCCATCTTGTTATCCTCGATGGCAACGATACAATACGTGCCTTGCTGCCCCTTCTATCACTGGGTAAGGACACCGCAAGATCGAACCCAAAGCTAAGCACTTCTCCCATGGCAAGAACTACCAATCTAGTTGGCCAAACCAAACGGATAATTCGAAGAGACTTGCAAAGATAACCAATCATACATAAAAGAATTCAGAGAAGATTCAAATATTATTCATAGATAGACTTGATCATAAACTCACAATTCATCGGTCTCAACAAACACACCATAAAAAGAAGATTACATCGAATAGATCTCCACAAGAATGGGGGAGAACTTTGTATTGAGATTCAAAGAGAGAGAAGAAGCCATCTAGCTACTAACTATGGACCCGAAGGTCTGAGATAAACTACTCACACTTCATCGGAGGGGCTAGGATGATGTAGAAGCCCTCCGTGATGACGGCCCTCTTCCGGCGGAGCTCCGGAACATGCCCCAAGATGGGATCTCGTGGATACAGAAAGTTACGGCGGTGGAATTAGGTTTTTGGCTCCTGTTCTGATCGTTTGGGGGTACATTTGTATATATAGGAGGAAGAAGTACGTCGGAGGAGCAATGAGGGGACCATGAGGCAGGTGGTCGCGCCCCCACCCTCGTGACCGCCTCTTTTGTTCCTTGGAGCAGGGTCCAAGTCTCCTGGATCACGTTCGGTGAAAAAATCACATTCCCGAAGATTTTATTCCGTTTGGAGTCCGTTTGATATTCCGTTTCTTCGAAACACTGAAATAGTCAAAAAACAGCAATTCTGGGCTGGGCCTCCGGTTAATAGGTTAGTCCCAAAAAAATAATATAAAAGTGGAAAATAAAGCCCAGTATAGTCCAAAACAGTAGATAATATAGCATGGAGCAATCAAAAATTATAGATACGTTGGAGACGTATCAGGCATCCCCTAGCTTAATTCCTGCTCGTCCTCGAGTAGGTAAATGATAAAAAGAGAATTTTTGATGCGGAGTGCTTCTTGGCATAATTTCAATGCAAATCTTCTTAATTGTGGTATGAATATTCAGATTAGAAAGATTCAAGACAAAAGTTTATATTGACATAAAAATAATAATACTTCAAGCATACTAACAAAGCAATTATGTCTTCTCAAAATAACATGGCCAAAGAAAGTTATCCCTACAAAATCATATAGTCTGGCTATGCTCCATCTTCACCACACAAAGTATTTAAATCATGCACAACCCCGATGACAAGCCAAGCAATTGTTTCATACTCTAACCTTTTCAAAACTTTTTCAATCTTCACGCAATACATGAGCGTGAGCCATGGATATAGCACTATAGGTGGAATAGAATGGTGGTTGTGGAGAAGACAAAAAGGAGGGGAAGATAGTCTCACATCAACTAGGCGTATCAATGGGCTATGGAGATGCCCATCAATAGATATCAATGTGAGTGAGTAGGGATTGCCATGCAACGGATGCACTAGAGCTATAAATGTATGAAAGCTCAACAAAAGAAACTAGTGGGTGTGCATCCAACTTGCTTGCTCACGAAGACCTATGGCAATTTGAGGAAGCCCATTATTGGAATATACAAGCCAAGTTCTATAATGAAAAATTCCCACTAGTATATGAAAGTGACAACATATGAGACTCTCTATATGAAGAACATGGTGCTACTTTGAAGCACAATATATGAGACTCGCTATATCATCGTGCTACTTTGAAGCACAAGTGTGGAAAAAAGATAGTAGCATTGCCCCTTTTTATTTATTTTCTTTTTTTGGGCCTTCTTTTTTTTTGGCCTTTCTCTTTTTTAATTTTATTTTTATTTTGGGACAATGCTCTATTGAATGATGATCATCACACTTTTATTTATTTACAACTCAATGATTACAACTCGATTCTAAAACAAAGTATGACTCTATATGGATGCTCTGGCGGTGTACCGGGATATGCAATGAATCAAGAGTGACAAGTATGAAGAAATTATGAACGGTGGCTTTGCCACAAATACTATGTCAACTACATGATCATGCTAAGCAATATGACAATGATGAATGTGTCATGATGAACTAGATGGTGAAAAGTTGCATGGCAATATATCTCAGAATGGCTATGGAAATGCCATAATAGGTAGGTATGGTGGCTGTTTTGAGGAAGGTATATGGTAGGTGTATGATACCGGCGAAAGGTGCGCGGTATTAGAGAGGCTAGCACAGGTGGAAGGGTGAGAGTGCGTATAATCCATGGACTCAACATTAGTCATAAAGAACTCATATACTTATTGCAAAAATCTAGAAGTTATCAAAGCAAAGTATTACGCGCATGCTCCTAGGGGGATAGATTGGTAGGAAAAGACCATCGCTCGTCCCCGACCGCCACTCATAAGGAAGACAATCAACAAATAAATCATGCTCCGACTTCGTTACATAATGGCTCACCATACGTGCATGCTACGGGAATCACAAACCTTAACACAAGTATTCTTCAAATTCACAACTACTCAACTAGCATGACTTTAATATTATCACCTCCATATCTCAAAACAATTATCATGCTTCAATATTTTCTTAGTATTCAACACACTCAAAAGAAAGTTTCACAAATCTTGAATACCAAGCATATTATTATTAAGCAAATTACCATGCTATTAAGAGACTCTCAAAATAATTTAAGTGAAGCATGAGAGATCAATAGTTTCTTTAAAACAAATCCACCACTGTGTTCTAAAAGATCTAAGTGAAGCACATAGAGCAAAATTATAGCACTCAAAAGATATAAGTGAAGCACATAGAGAACAATTATCTAGCTCAAAATATATAAGTGAAGCACATAGAGCAAAATTATCTAGCTCAAAAGATATAAGTGAAGCACATAGAGCAAAACTATCTAGCTCAAAAGATATAAGTGAAGCACATAGAGTATTCTATAAAATTTTAATTCATGTATGGCTCTCTCAAAAGGTGTATAAAGTAAGGATGATTCTGGCATACTAAGACACAAAGACACAAATAATACAAGACGCTCCAAGAAAAACACATATCATGTTGGTGAATAAAAATATAGCTCCAAGTAAATTACCGATGGAAGTGGAGGAAAGAGGGGATGCCTTCCAGGGCATCCCCAAGCTTTGACTTTTTGGTGTCCTTGGATTATCTTGGGGGTGACATGGGCATCCCCAAGCTTAGGCTCTTTCCACTCCTTGTTCCATGATCCATCAAAAGAATTCACCCAAAACTTGAAAACTTCACAACACAAAACTCAAAATAGAAAACTCGTGAGCTCCGTTAGCGAAAGAAAACAAAAGACCACTTCAAGGTAATGTAATGAACTCATTATTTATTTATATTGGTGTTAAACCTACTGTATTCCAACTTCTCTATGGATTATAAACTATTTTACTAGCCATAGATTCATCAAAATAAGCAAACAACACACGAAAAACAGAATCTGTCAAAAACAGAACAGTCTGTAGTAATATGTAGCTAGCGCAAGATCTGGAACCCCAAAAATTCTAAAATAAATTTCTGGACGTGAGGAATTTATCTATTAATCATATTCAAAAAGAATTAACTAAATAGCACTCTTCAAATAAAAATGACAGCAGTTCTTGTGAACGCTAAAGTTTCTGTTTTTTACAGCAAGTTCAACAAGACTTTCCCCAAGTCTTTCCAATGGTTCTACTTGGCACAAACACTAATTAAACACAAAAAACACAACCAAAACAGAGGCTAAATAATTTATTTATTACTAAGCAGGAGAAAAAGGCAAGGAATAAAAATAAAATTGGGTTGCCTCCCAACAAGCGCTATCGTTGAACGCCCCTAGCTAGGCATAAAAGCGAGGATAGATCTAGGTATTGCCATCTTTGGTAGGCAATTCTTAAATTAAGCATCTACCATCTTTAGTAATTTCTTTCTTTTTATTAATTATCAAAATTTTAGGCACAAGATCGAAAAATTCATTTGTAATAAATGGTTCCTTAATGATAGCAAAAAGATTGGGATGAATACTTATAGATTTAAGATCCGCAGTTTCCTTACTTGATGATTCACCCTTATTTTTAGGAACATACATAAGCTTGGCAATTTTAGTAGGAGGAGTTGGAGTATTCTTTATGGAAGAAAAAGCGGTTCCCAAGTTTTTAATGATACCCTCAAGTTTATCAATTCTAGTATAATCTAGGTTTATTTTCTCATTAACTACGGGTTCCTTTTCCTTAAGATTTTTCAAAGTCATTCCTACCTTAGATCCATATTGAGTAATTTGATTGTGGATCTTTTTATTTAGATTTTCAATTAATTCAATAGTAGCAACTTTATTTTCAATAATTTCAAGTCTTTGCATAACATGCTCCAAAGTTAACATGGTTCCATTAACCAAAAGAGGTGGTGAGCCAAATAAATCTAACATAGCATTATAAGAATCAAAAGTATGGCTACCCAAGAAGTTCCCTCCGGTAATGGTATCGAGGATATATCTATACCAAGGATTAACACCTACATAAAAATTGCGAAGAAGAACTAAGGTAGATTGCTTCCTGGTAGATCTATTTTGAGTATTGCAAATTCTATACCAAGCATCTTTTAGATTTTCTCCATCCCTTTGTTTAAAATTTAGAACTTCACTCTCGGGAGACAACGGAGAAGATACGAGACTAGACATGACGACAAGCAAACGCGAGCAAACAAAAGGCAAAAAGAGAGGGAGGATAGAGAAAGAGAGGGCGAATAAAACGGCAAGGGTGAATTGGGGGGAGAGGAAAACGAGAGGCAAATGGCAAATAATGTAATGCGAGAGATAGGGATTGTGATGGGTACTTGGTATGTTGACTTTTTGCGCAGACTCCCCGGCAACGGTGCCAGAAATCCTTCTTGCTACGTCTTGAGCTTGCGTTGGTTTTCCCCGAAGAGGAAGGGATGATGCAGCAGAGTAGCGTAAGTATTTCCTTCAGTTTTTGAGAACCAAGGTATCAATCCAGTAGGAGCCCACGCTCAAGTCCCTCGTACCTACACAAAGCGATAGCTACTCGCAACCAACATGATTAGTGGTTGTCAATCCCTTCACGGTCACTTACGAGAGTGAGATCTGATAGATATAATATTTTTGGTATTTTTGGTATAAAGATGCAAAGTAAAAAGTAAAAGCAGAGTAAAAAGCAAAGCAAGATTAAAGTGATGGAGATTGATATGATGGGAATAGACCCAGGGGCCAAAGGTTTTACTAGTGGCTTCTCTCAAGAGCATAAGTATTCTACGGTGGGTGAACAAATTACTGTTGAGCAATTGAGAGAATTGAGCATAGTTATGAGAATATCTAGGCATGATCATGTATATAGGCATCACGTCCGTGACAAGTAGATCGAAACGATTCTGCATCTACTACTATTACTCCACTCATCGACCGCTATCCAGCATGCATCTAGAGTATTAAGTTAAAAACAGAGTAACGCTTTAAGCAAGATGACATGATGTAGAGAGATAAATTCATGCAATATGAAATAAACCGCATCTTGTTATCCTCGATGGCAATGATACAATACGTGCCTTGTTGCCCCTTCTGTCACTGGGTAAGGACACCACAAGATCGAACCCAAAGCTAAGCACTTCTCCCATGGTAAGAACTCCCAATCCAGTTGGCCAAACCAAATGGATAATTCGAAGAGACTTGCAAAGATAACCAATCATACATAAAAGAATTCAGAGAAGATTCAAATATTATTCATAGATAGACTTGATCATAAACCCACAATTCATCGGTCTCAACAAACACACCGCAAAAAGAAGATTACATCGAATGGATCTCCACAAGAGAGGGGGAGAACTTTGTATTGAGATTCAAAGAGAGAGAAGAAGCCATCTAGCTACTAACTATGGACCCGAAGGTCTGAGGTAAACTACTCACACTTCATCGGAGGGGCTAAGATGATGTAGAAGCCCTCCGTGATGACGGCCCTCTTCCGGCGCTCCGGAACAGGCCCCAAGATGGGATCTCGTGGATACAGAAAGTTGCGGCGTTGGAATTAGGTTTTTGGCTCCTGTTCTGACCGATTGGGGGTACGTGTGTATATATAGGAGGAAGAAGTACGCCGGAGGAGCAACGAGGGGCCCACGAGGTAGGGGGTGCCCTAGGGGGGGTGCGCCTCCCACCCTCGTGACCGCCTCTTTTGTTCCTTGGAGCAGGGTCCAAGTCTCCTGGATCACGTTCGGTGAGAAAATCATGTTCCTGAAGATTTTATTCCATTTTGACTCCATTTGATATTCCGTTTCTTCGAAACACTGAAAGAGGCAAAAAAAACAGCTATTCTGGGCTGGGCCTCCGGTTAATAGGTTAGTCCCAAAAAAATAATATAAAAGTGGAAAATAAAGCCCAATATAGTCCAAAATAGTAGATAATATAGCATGGAGCAATTAAAAATTATAGATATGTTGGAGACGTATCAGCACTCCGCCTCCTTCTCCGCCTACGCCGGCGCGCCCGAGCAGCCAGCCTCCTCCTTCTCCTCCTCGCCAGCAAGGGCGGAAGAGACCCGCCGCTGCTCTGGCGCATCGTAGTCCTTCTCCTCCGCCTCGTAAGCAAGAAAAGAAGACAGCCGCAGCCGCTCCGTCTGCTCCGGCATCTAGCAGTACAGCCAGAGGTGGGAGGCAATATAGATTCGGTCCATTTCTCAAGTCTCTAGAGAAGCTACCATATGAGAGGACCGCGGAGGAAACCGCGAAGATCGTGGAAACCGAAGTGAAGGACTTCTTTGATGGAGTGAAAGCAAAGAAACATCCACCTCCGGAGGAGAAGATAGATTCAGTGAAATTAAAGCGCACTATCGATGCCCTGAGGAAACAACCAAAGTCTCCGCCGAAAACAAACTATGAGCGCATTACTGAAAAGATATATATCGAAGCGGAGCAATCGGGAAGTACTATCGGTGATCGAAGGTTAGCAGAACGACGAGCTGGGGAAAAAATTTCCCAGCTCGGTGAACAAGGAAACCAATCGTGCCCCCCGCTCAAGGTGTCTAGGGATATCGTCGCTAATGATCAGAGGATAGTGCCCGCTTATACCTCTCGTCAAAGATGAAAAATCTCTAACAACGATGATGCGAAGATTGCATGATTGGTACATGAAAACCTGTTGATAGTTTGGGGGGACTAATACTTTGATGCTGAGAGTTAAAGAGGAGCACGACCTCGTTGGAATTGATCTGTTGTCTATTCCATTTGAGGAGTTCTTCCAGTTTTTCAATCAAAAGGCCATCGATAAATTAATGGTCACTTGCTACTGCTGTAAAGAACTACTTCTGTCATTAAGTCTCTATATATAGCTCAGCTCTTTCATTGCATGCATTTATAATTATCCTCATTATATTATGCAGATTGAAGATCGCCGAGTGCAGAAAAGTAGAAATATATGATATTGGGTTCATTAACACAAATCTCATAGATGAATATGTTGTTAAAAAGAATGCCAAAGAAGCCGAGGCCAACTTGCTCAAATCGTTGGTAATAAATCAAAACAAAGATAAAATACTCTTTCCTTACAACTTCAAGTGAGTGTTACTAACTTATGCATATTCGGTTTCCCTTATTACTCGAGGTTATAGTAATGTAATTAATTGATGAGTTATGCATGCGTGCGCAGCTTCCACTATATTCTCCTGGAGATTAAGCTTGAGCAGGGACTAGTAATCGTCTTAGACTCGAGATGAAAAGATCCCGAGACCTATGCGTACATGACTAAAATTCTCAACAAGTAAGTTCAATTGATCATTATCGCACCATATCAGCAACTTTTTGTTCATTTCCTGATATCTCAAGTAATAATTATTATCTTTGTCTTGAAGGGTTTGGAAAAAGTTCACCGCAGAAGCTCCGGGACTGCTGAGGGAGTCCTGGATTAGGGGGTGTTCGGATAGCCGGACTATACCTTCAGCCGGACTCCTGGACTATGAAGATACAAGATTGAAGACTTCGTCCCGTGTCTGGAAGGGACTTTCCTTGGCGTGGAAGGCAAGCTTGGCGATACGGATCTTCAGATCTCCTACCATTGTAACCGACTCTATGTAACCCTAACCCTCTCCGGTGTCTATATAAACCGGAGGGTTTTAGTCCGTAGGACAACATACACATCAATAATCATACCATAGGCTAGCTTCTAGGGTTTAGCCTCTCTGATCTCGTGGTAGATCTACTCTTGTACTACCCATATCATCAATATTAATCAAGCAGGACGTAGGGTTTTACCTCCATCGAGAGGGCCCGAACCTGGGTAAAACTTCGTGTCCCTTGCCTCCTGTTACCATCCGGCCTAGACGCACAGTTCGGGACCCCCTACCCGAGATCCGCCGGTTTTGACACTGACATTGGTGCTTTCACTGAGAGTTCCTCTGTGTCGTCGCCGTCAGGCTCGATGGCTCCTACGATTATCAACAGCGATGCAGTCCAGGGTGAGACCTTCCTCCCTGGACAGATCTTCGTCTTCGGCCGCTTCGCACTGCGGGCCAATTCACTTGGCCATCTGGAGCAGATCGAAAGCTACGCCCCTGGCCATCAGGTCAGATTCGGAAGCTTAAACTACACGACCGACATCCGCGAGGACTTGATCTTCGACGGAGTCAAGCCACTGCCGAGCGCGCCGCACTGTCCCGACGAGCATGATTTAGCTCTGCCGCCGAGCAGTGCCCTGGAGGCCGCACCCGCATCAGCTTCGACCCTTAATTCGGAGCCAACTACGCCAATCAAGGATGGGCAGTTGGACGCCATCTCGGGGGCTGCGATCCCAACAGCGATTGAGCCAAACACCAGCCCCGTACTCTGCGAGACTCGTGACTCCAGGGAACCGGATTCCTCTCCGGACTCCGAACCCTCCGCGCCCCTGCCAATCGAATCCGATTGGGTGCCGTTTATGGAGTTCACTGTCGCAGACATCTTTCAGCACTCGCCTTTCGGCGATATCCTGAAGACACTGAAGTCTCTCTCTTTATCAGGAGAGCCCTGGCCGGACTGCGGCCAGCAAGGTTGGGGCACGGACGATGAAGAAATTCAAATCCCACCCACCACCCACTTTGTAGCCACTGTCGACGACTTAACCGACAGGCTCGACCTCGACTCCGAAGACATCGACGGTATGGACGCCGATGAAGGAGACGCTGAAGAACCAGCGCCTATTGGGCCCTGGAACGCCACCCCGTCATATGACGTATACATGGTGGACGCACCAAAAGATGACGACGAGGAGCGGAAGGACGCACCGAAGGCTTGTTCCCTCGAAAAGCAGTCAAAACGGCGACGCAAGCGCCGCCCCAAATCCCGCCCCGACAGAAATAGCGGTCACACAGACCCAGCGCTGGAGCAGGACGAACCGTTGCCGGACAACGGCAATCCGGATAATCAAATCGAACAAACAAATTCCATCAAGGATAATGGTCCGGACGACATAACGCCGGACAGGCACCCGGAGCAGCAGAATGCCCATAAAAGGCTTGTTGCTACCGCGAGGAGCCTGAAAAAAATAGAAGCAAAGGCTCAAGGCTGCGCAAGACACACTCCAAATCAGATAGAGTAAAATACTCAGCACAGCAGCGATGTACGGTGACAATCGCCCCTCCAAGAGCTACCCAAAGCGGAAGATGCTACCTGAATTCGATGAGGAGGCCTCAGACCCCCCACAACCAAATATCAAAGCAGCCACCCGGTCGGTTAGACGACCCCTCTATCAACACAGAACGGCATACAACACCACTCACAATACAACACGCGACCCATGCGAGGGCTTGCACCCAAAGGACGGCGCAACAAGATCCATCTGTGGACCACGCAAGCGCGCCCTAGCATACAATGCAACACAACAAACATCCGAACAACGCAGTACACCCAGCTACAGGGGTGCCACACACCCCCTATGTTTCACCGATGAGGTGCTGGACCATGCATTTCTAGAGGGATTCAAGCCCGTAAACATAGAGGCATACGGTGGAACAACAGACCCTGGGGCTTGGATTGTGGACTATATCCTTCATATCCATATGGCTTGAGGAGATGATCTCCACGCCATCAAGTACTTACCCCTCAAGCTCAAAGGGTCAGCTCGTCACTAGCTCAAAGGCCTCCCCGAAAGCTCCATTGGAAGTTGGGAAGAGCTCGAAGACGCCTTTCGGGCAAATTTTCAAGGAACTTATGTCCGACCTCCGGATGCGGACGATTTGAGTCATATAACCCAACAGCCTGGAGAGTCAGCCCGAAAGCTTTGGAACAGGTTTCTTACTAAAAAGAACCAGATTGACGACTGTCCGGACGTCGAAGCCTTGGCAGCTTTCAAGCATAGCGTCCATGACAAATGGCTCGCCAGACACCTCGGCCAAAATAAGCCGAGAACGTTGGCCGCATTAACAAACCTCATAACCCGCTTTTGCGCGGGTCAGGACAGCTGGCTAGCCAGATGCAGCACCAGCGACCCCAGTACATCTGAAGTTAGAGATGGAAATGGGAAATCACGGTGCAACAGCAATAACAAACGCGGAATAAAGAAGACAACATGAAGGGCACGGCAGTAAATGCCGGATTCAAAAGCTCCCGACCAGGTCAAAAGCCGCCCACTAAAGGCACCAGGGATGAACTGTCCAGCCTCAACAAAATTCTGGACCAAGTATGTCAGATCCATAGTACCCCTAGCAAACCTGCTAATCATACCCACAGAGAATGTTGGGTCTTCAAGCAGTCTGGCAAGCTCAACGCCGTACACAAGGGGGAGGATACACCAAGTGAAGACGAGGAAGAGCCTCCCAAGCAAGACACGGGGGAACAAAAGAAATTCCCACCAGAAGTCAAAACAGTAAACGTGTTACACGTGATCAAGGGAAAAAACAATGCAGCACCCCCAGGAAAATTTACCCAAGTGCCTATCACCACGAAGTCCTGCCAATGGTCGTCTCAACTGATCACTTTCGACCATCTCGATTACTCAGCAAGTATCCGACACGCAGGATGGGCGGCCCTGGTATTAGACCCAGTAATTGGCGGATATCACTTCACACGAGTCTTGATGGACGACGGCAGTAGCCTAAACCTAATATATCAGGATACAATCCGCGGGATGGGGTTAGACCCAACACAAATTCGCCATAGCAATACTACCTTCAAAGGAGTAATGCTAGGCCCAGGGGCTCGTTGTACGGGCTCCCTCCTACTACAAGTTATATTTGGCTCCCCCGATAACTTCCGTAGCGAGCATTTAACCTTCCACATCGCTCCGTTTCAAAGTGGCTATCAAGCACTGCTCGGGCGTGAAGCTTTCGCTCGCTTTAATGCAATACCACACTATGCCTCCCTCACACTCAAGATGCCCGGTCCACGCAGCATCATTTCAGTGCACGGAAATATCAAGCGATCTCTGCGCGCCGAAGAGAGTGAGGCTGCCTTGGCAGCCACACACTAAAGGCGCCCGGACTAGCCAAAGCGTCCCATAGGTCGTCAAGACCTCAGACACAACTAATCGAGTCCGGCACCGCTACTTATCCGAATAAATGGTCACACCCCTATTCGTCAATACAAGGGGCTCAACGCGCGCAGACATGTGGCCATCTCTCCTCATCTTGAATTATGCATAATTTCTTTAACAAACTATATTTTTGCATGACAACTTTTTACACCTAAATTCCTCTCTTTTACAGACGATCATCGTGCTACACCCGTCCAGGATATGGCACAACGGAGACACAGGCGCAGACGTGCAGCAGGGACCCGCTCCAAGGATTGTTTTTAGATTAAGACCCTGTGTAAACCTTTTTTACTGTCTCTTGTTGATACATATCCACCATTGAGAAGGATGCTGACGTCTTGGCATGTGGCCACGCAAGACCAATGCACGTACCTGGACATAAGGGGCTTCTTACAAAGGCCATTATTTAGGCCCGGTTTATACCACAAAGACCGAATACCTTAGGGAGTGTTCGGCGTCGCGAGTTTGGCCTTATATGCATCAGCTCCGAAACATTGTCTTTGGTCAAATGTTGGGTTTGCCCGGCTCCTGTGTTTTGGTGCCTTACGTTCCACTTTACCGGCTAAGGTAGCACCAGGAGAACTACTGCGATTGTGCCCTGGTTCGTCCGGACGAGCACCTCAGTAGAGAAAGCCGAAAACTGACTGTCATGATCTAGCGTGAGACTGGTCAACCACTCGATGACCCATGGGAATGTTAGAATTCCTCCGCCTTAACGAAGGGCCGTTTTTCGGCCAGGCATGTACGCACCCCGGGATCGGGAGAGTACGGAGCCACCAGGGGCTATCTAGTAGCCCCACTGTCAAACTCCTATGGCTAAGTGAAAGTGTTAAAGCGTTATAGTCCGGTTGCCTCGCTCGCTCCGCTATCACCTCCTTAATAGGACCAAGACGTTGGGTTAAGTGTGAACGCGTGTTTCTGCGAACACCTCTGCATTATATGCGTGGGGGTTGAAGCCGACGACTGCAATCTTTCAGGTTATACACATGTATACATAAACGGCCGCCCAGGAGGCATCACATTACTTTCAGGCAAAAGTATAAAAGTAGCCTCATGAAAATTTACAAAAGCATTTCGCTTATAATGAGATTACATATCACTCAAACATAATATTTTTTTAGCATTGGGTCTCTACCAAACGAGCACCCTCAAGAACTTCCTCAAAGTAGTGCTCAGCAGCCCTTCGACCTATGGCCGAATCCTGCACTGCAACAGTGGTAGCATCCATCTCTGCCCAGTATGCTTTAGCACGGGCAAAGGCCATTCGTGCGCCTTCTATGCACGCCGACCTCTTCATCGCATTTATGCGCGGCACCACGTCAAGGAACTGCTGCACCAAGCTGAAATACCTGCTCGATTTTAACCTTTCCGGCCATAGCTGCTCCACAACAGACCTCATGGAGAGTCCGGACAACCTATTTAGTTCGGCCCATTCGGCTAATTGGTCAGTCAATGAAAGCGGACGCTCGGGAGAAAGGAATTGTTTCCAAAACAGCTGGTCTACTTCACGGTTCGTCTGACTCTGGAAGTACTTGGCCGCATCAGCAGCGCTCGCCGCCAAATCCATATACACATCCTCCAAACTCCACAGCCGATCCAGAGGGGCATACCGTGGATCTCCGAACTTCCTCTGCAACATAAAGAATTTCCCAGCTACAATATCCCCGGCTTCCTGCAGCTCCTCCTTCTTTGCCCTCATAGCAGAGCGGAGGTCTTTTCTCATTGCAGCAGCCTTCTCAAGGTCCGATGCCTTCGCCTGGTTTTCCTTTTCAAGAACCCGGCAATGGTCGACGGCGGCTTTTAATTCTACGGCCATATTGGCCATCTTATCCCGGCTCTTGCCATGCGCGGCCTTCTCGGCTCGCAACTCTTCGGCCACCTTCAAAGCAGCCGCATTACCCAATTTCGCTTGTTCCTTGGCTCGGGCAAGTTCCGCCCGCAAGGCTTCAACAGTGGCAGCTCCATCTGCAGTCATAACGTGTTAAATATACTGACTTCATGCCGCCCTTACTATGCGGCGTTTACCAGACAATAGCACTTACCCTGTGCCTCGTCAAGCCTTTTGTTAACAAGCTCGATGTCGGCGTCTGCCGCATCCAACTGCCATCTTAAATGGGCAAACTCGCTAGTCCGGCTAGCCACCGGAGCTTCCATCACCTGCTCATAGAGGAAGTATGGTTACTACCTGGGATTATGATCCTCTGATCGTCGTCGTTCCCGACGACAACCAGAGTCTCAGGGGCTACGATCTACACTGGGCACACTCAGCATGTGCAGGATTATCATACATTATTTTACGTACCTCAAAACTTGTCAGTAGACTCATAAAAGCTTTATGCAATCTGCTTTCGGCGGACGAGATTCTCTCCATCACCGTATTCATCAGCACACGGTGTTCATCTGAGATGGGCGCTCGCCCCACCAACTCCCTCAGAACATCCGACCGCACACTAGACGGTGCCGGACTCTTTTGTCTGCTCTCTTCGGGAGCCGGACACTGGGAGCTTCGGGGATCGACAGGATTATATTCTGGCCTCGCCGGACTCAGAGAGGCCCTCCGCGACGACACTTCAGGGTTGCCCGCTTCCAGAGCAGAGGAGTCCGGAGGAGGCGTTTCGCTTTCCATCATCTCTGGAAGAAGATCCCCCGAAGACGAGCTCATTTGAGAGGGGCTAAGGCCCGAACTTCAAAGATATATGCGGTGGTTATTTTCTCAGAAGAAAAGATGGCATATCTATACTATTAAAGTATTTTGGGTCACTTACGACTCGTGGGAGGATTGATCCCCCCGCGGACTTTGTGCGGCAACCGCACCCCCGGGGCAGGACCCTCTGTGGGAAACTTCTTCTCCCGTTTGGAAGCTTTGGCTTCCGAATCCCCGGAGGCAATCCTTTTCCTCTTCTGGTCATCTTCCTTCATGGAGACGCTCGCTCCCTCGGCTAGTGTGGGCAGCATTGGGGGCCCGCGACCTCCCACATTTTCCTTCAAGGGCTCCGGGAAAGGTGCGGTCTGGAGCATCTTTTCCAATACCGGATTTTCCAAACCCTCAGGGAGGGGAGCCGAGCACCGAATCAACTTCGCCTTCGTTAGCCAGTCCTGGTCAAAAAAGCAAACTCTCAGAAATAACTTCGTATCAAAGGAGAGGTAGTGCGTTCGGTCGGGAGCTGCCTTACCTGTTCGGCGGCGCGGTTACTACTCAGGCCCACGTCCTCAGTGATTTCCGGACACTCCACTTGAGGTCCGAAGAATGACTTGTACATCTCCTCGTGCGTCAGGCCGAGGAAACTTTGAATGGCGCGCGGTCCCTCGGGATTGAACTCGCACAATCGAAGAGGCCGACGTATGCAAGGCTGGACTTGACGAACCAGCATAACTTGTGTTACCGCAACCAAACCGAGATCTCCATTAAAGAGATCTTGAATGCGGCTTTGCAGTATAGGCATGTCCTTGGTTAGACCCCACCTCAATCCTCTGCTAATCCATGACATCAGTTGTGGTGGAGGGCCGGGGCGAAAAACAGGGGACGACCTGCCCCCAGGGAGGCAGCCGATGCAGAATCTCGGCGGTCAGATATCTGGCCTCCCTCAACTTTTTGACGTCTTCTTCCGTGACGGAGGAAGGCACCCATCAGCCTTGAAGGCTAGATCCGGACATGACTGAAGGTTCGGAGCACCTGACCTGAACTTTGGCCGTTTGAGCTTGAGGTGGGGGAAGGATTCGATTGAGAACGGGAGGGAAAAATAAAAAGCCTCGTCCCTTTATAAAGAGGGTGAATATCGAGCGTCCTCTCCATGTCCGTTTGGACTTGCCTACAATCTAGGAGTCCTAGAAGCGGTTGGGTTACCCACGCCCGTATTGATGAGAATGCCGGAATAAGGGGACACGATATCTGCTTTAACAAGACGTGCCAAGGAAACAATCTCGCATGACGTGCTGAGGTGGGATAATGAAACGACTGGGATAAAGGCTTGGCCATGGTGTGTCACACTACAGAATACGTCAGCAGATTAGATTTGTGTAAATATTATTCTCTCTATGGCAATATGTGAAAAACTTATTTTGCAGAGCCGGACACTATCTTTGTGTTCAAAACCTGCTACGAAGTACTTGGAGGAGGAACCCGCCTTGCAATGCCGAAGACAATTTGCGCGCCGGACTCGTCGTCATTGATGCCTGGTTCAGGGGCTACTAAGGGAGTCCTGGATTAGGGGGTGTTCGGATAGCCGGACTATACCTTCAGCCGGACTCCTGGACTATGAAGATACAAGATTGAAGACTTCGTCCCGTGTCCAGAAGGGACTTTCCTTGGCGTGGAAGGCAAGCTTGGCAATACGGATATTCAGATCTCCTACCATAGTAACCGACTCTATGTAACCCTAACCCTCTCCGATGTCTATATAAACCGGAGGGTTTTAGTCCGTAGGACAACATACAAATCAACAATCATACCATAGGCTAGCTTCTAGGGTTTAGCCTCTCTGATCTCGTGGTAGATCTACTCTTGTACTACCCATATCATCAATATTAATCAAGCAGGACGTAGGGTTTTACCTCCATCGAGAGGGCCTGAACCTGGGTAAAACTTCATGTCCCTTGCCTCCTGTTACCATCCGGCCTAGACGCACAGTTCGGGACCCCCTACCCAAGATCCGCCGGTTTTGACACTGACAACTGCCAAAGGAGCTGTGATATACATACCCGAAAGTAAGTACTACTAGCTAGCAACTTCCGCGCATCTCCCGTTGATTCTAGCTACTTTCATCGATGCCATTTATAATGCTTCATTATCATTTTGACTGACCTCTATTTCTCGTAAAGTTCTTGTGGCAGGAACAAGGGAATGATTACTGTGGATACTACGTGTGCGAGTTCATCTACAGCGCGACTTGCAAAAATAAGCGGGGCTACTCTCAAAGACAATTTGATGTGCGTAAGCAATAGTATTCAAAATTTCATTTTATTACACCATCAGTTATGTTGAGTTCCATTCATATATATGTATTAACCCCCTTCTTCAAATTAGACGTGGCAGATGCGGAATGAACTCCTACCAGAAGATCGCATAAAAGCAATTCAAGAGGAATTGGCGGGATTCTTTTTTGACCACGTTATCAATAAAGCCGGAGAATACCATGTTGAAGCTGAGTTCGTTTATAATTAGGGGAGATTATATTGTAAGAGATCTTAATATTGTATATATGTAGCCAGTAGCGTCGGATAGATATACGAAAACTTTTTGTTGGCGCAATCTCTCGGAGAAGGAGAGGTCGATATCACTTCTCTCGATATGCATGACGAACTTCTGCACTTAATGGTTTCCTTCATTTGCTTACTAGCTAGCGTGTCGAGGGCCTCTCTATACGTATAGATGTAGCGTCGACCAGGCACGGAGATAAGAGAGGACACTCTTTCTATTAATTAATTAGCTATCTAACACAATATATGAAACACCTTAATTAACCATACAAAACCCCCAACCCCCCCCCTTTCAGAAAAAAACAAAAACCCTAGCCCTTGAAAAGCTGACGCGTGGATGCCTTTAGGTCCCGGTTTGTGCCACCAACCGGGACCAAAGGCCCTCCTGCCAGGGCTCGCAGCAGCGGCCACATGGAGGCCCATCTGTCCTGGTTCGTATAAGAACCGGGACTATAGGCCAAGGGCTTTAGTAACGACCCTTTAGTCCTGGTTCCTAAACCGGGACAGATGGGCCTTACGAACCGGGACAAATGGCCCTTTTTCTACTAGTGGGGGTGATCCTCCTTTTCAGAAAAAGATATGTATCCACCTCTGACACCGCCTCAGTACTTAAGTAATAGAGGCGGTTTCCCATTCAAAATCACCTCCTGTATTACTTCAATAGCAAAATTACATTCAGTTTGCAGCCATACCTGCAATTCAATTTTCATTTATCTACATAACGCGTATCAAAGATCACATATAGAAAAAAACATCTCAAATTCATCCCATCAGTTTCATAAATTATTCTCACAAAGTGATTTCCATGCCACTCTTCCATAGAAAAATACATTGCATTTTGGGACACTCAACACTCATCCTGTCGTCCACTTAGATCACAAAATAATTCATGAGATTGCAAACTGTAGTTCAGTTAGACTACCGAAGAGACTAGAACTAGTAGGAAACAACATTGTACTGGTATGTCCATGCCTTTCTCGCTTCTCGCAAGATCCTCCAGCCAGCCGCCACATACCCACTAGAGCCATTAAATTTTCCCTCCACCTCGCTTCTTTGGTGCGGCTATGGTGGCTGCGGCATGGGCCTCCTCAGGGTCGACATCAAGGATATGCGTTGGTGGTCCCCCCTCCCCTCCCCTCCTCTCTCGTGCAATATGGAGGTGAGGGTGGCGAAGTGGCCGCATACTCGACGGGCATGGTAAAATGGGTGGCTCCATCTCATTATCTTGTTGCGGTTGTGGCGGCCGCGCAAGGGCCTCGGGGTTGGCGGCAAGGATCACCGGCAGAAGCGGCAGTGGTAGCTACGAGGAGGAGGAGTCCCCCTCAGGTGGCGCTAGTCCACGCGCCACCAGCTATGCCCTCACCCTCGGGGATGGGGAACCGCACCATGACCACTTGCTGATGGTGGAGAAAAACAAGGGTGGTGGTCGGCCGGGAGACATGGATGTAATGGAGGTGCTGCAACGGGTTAGTATCTAAAGATTGCCTTGAAGCAACCTTCAATACATCCAAATTGGGTCATAACCATCTCCGTGGGTCGCCTCTAATGTACAAACTAGCTTAGCCCGTGCGGCGCCACGCCGCGCCTGTCGGTAAGTCGCGACTATGTAGACCGTAGTTGAAACGTTATAATTATAAAAAATTATGAGCTAAACATAATATGCATTGCAGCTTTATGTGTGTGTTTTTCTATTTGGTAAAGAAAAACATATCAATATATATGAAATTTTAAGCCACCCTACATAGTGGGATGTGTATACCGTACTGCAATAAGAAATCGCAACTGATTTTCCCTGAATTAGATCATCTTCGTATAGCCTCCTATAGGATTAGTTCTAGTAATAAAGTGGTACAAAGCTTTTGCAAATTCTTGGACACGTCCGACATGTAGTTTTGCTCAAATCATTGTTTGCCTTGTGAATTCATTCTACTGAGTAGCTACTTGCTGGCAAGCCATGTTGAATTGCCATTGCTTGTTGGTTCGTGCCTTTTCTTGTGCTGTAAATAGTCTTTCTTTTGTGACTTCAAGTGCGTAGTGACAGCCTTTTCTTTCACTTCGTCTTCTGTTTCGGCTGGTTCTCCTTCAAACGTCATCGAAGATTCTTACGATATGTTATGTTTATATGTAATAGTGTGTTCATGTTTATTATAAGACTTAATTTGAAGCAAGAGAATTAGTATGTGGAATTATGGGCACAAAAAAGAAGCTAGAGAAAACACTTCTTTTCTGTGGGGTTAAACGAGTTTCATTGCTCAACTTCGAGGAAGATCCTTCATACAAAGTTGTGGTATATTAGCAGGATCCGATCTGATCCATAGATAGCTTCGTATTCCCTTCAGCACGACCAAAAGAAACAAATCTATGACTTACAACATTTTGGTTCCTACTAACAAGAACAATAATAGAACTATCCCCCTCACCAAGACGCTTCCTAACTTCATTCACCAACATTGCATTCGACGATCAATCCGGGGGACTGTTGATAACCCACAAGTATAGGGGATCACAACAGTTTTTGAGGGTAGAGTATTCAACCCAAATTTATTGATTCGACACAAGGGGGGCTGTAGGTGTCAAAACGGGCAGATCTCGGGTAGGGGGTCCCGAACTGTGCGTCTAAGGCAGATGGTAACGGGAGGGAGGGGACATGATGTTTTTACCCAGGTACGGGCCCTCTTGATGGAGGTAAAACCCTACGTCCTGCTCGATTTATTCTTGATGATCTGGGTATTACAAGAGTTGATCTACCACGAGATCGAAGAGGCTAAACCCTAGAAGCTAGCCTATGGTATGATTGTATGTATATATTCATCGACTAGCCTGGCCTCGGTTTATATAATGCACCAGAGGCCTAGTATAACAAGAGTCCTAGCCGAATACGCCGGTGGGGAGGAGTCCTTGTCTTGATCACCAAGTCTTGTGGAATCTTCCATGTATGCGGCAACTATCCAAACTGTCCCATGAGTATATGGCCATGGGGGTCCTTGGCCCAATCTAACAGATCGGGAGACGACGTGGTGAGTACCCCCTAGTCCAGGACACCGTTAGTAGCCCCTTGAACCGGTCTTCAAGTTAGGGACGCTCCTCGATTCTTCCGAACTGTTCTTCATCTTCGGTTGTCGGTCTTGAAAACTGGTTCAACAAATCTTCTCATCTTCGATCTTGAGGATCGCCGAAGTGCATTCGACGAGTTTACACGTCGGGTATCCGAGGAGCCCCTTTAAGTTTCCGGCCTTTATCAATGCCTTGTTATTTTTATGCCACACCTCGGGTTTGAAGTTGTTCCCGGGAGGCAGTGTCCTCTTGCGTCCGAGCTCTAACGCCGGACTGCATTCGAGGTATCTTTTGCAGCCGAGCACCAATGCCGGACTGCTTCCGAGCTCTAACGCCGAAATGTATCCGGGCTCCAACGCCGGACTGTGTCCAAGCTCCAACGCCGGACTATATCCAAGATGTCATAGATCATCTTGGTCCAAAAGAGTTGAAGGATTTTAGCCGAGCTAATGCTAAAAATGCCCTCTATGGAGCCAGCCACTAGCGCCCGAGCTTTATGCCGGACTGCTTCCGAGGTGGTGCACCACCCCGACTGTGGGCCAATTTTTTGTCAATATTTTTGATTGGTGCAATTTATTCTCTGCCGAGATATATAGCTAGTAGCCTTCAAGGTGTGTATCGGTCTAAAACCTGAGATGCACCTGAAGGATGACATAAGACCGCTGATCCCAGTAGCCGCTGAGACTCAGATTGATCTGCAAAATCGGTCTGAGGATCAACTCCTAGCTCAGCAGAATACTTCAGGACACAAAAAGCGGTGTGCAGAGTCCTCGAGACTCAGGTTGGATGCGGCCGACCAACCTGAGGATCATAATCTCCTCGAAAACTATATTGCACTTCAATTTTCTGCACTGGATTGCCAATGCAGTAGCCTCCGAGACACTGGTCGGGTGGCAACACCAGATCAGGGGATTGATATGCCCCTTTAAAATGAGTAAATGATAAGCCTGAAGCCCAGTAGCCCCCGAGCCTTAATGCGGACACGGGTGGCCGAATTAAGGATCGATATCCAGAGTAAAATCACAAATTATGTGTAATGATTCTATGTATCCAAGTACTTTATATCATTAATGCTCAGATCCACATTGTACAAAACTTTGTTGACTGACCATCGGCTTCCACCTCCTCGGCCAGTAGCCAAGGAGTGTTTGTCCTACTTTATAAAGCCTTTATGAGGGCAAAGATTTACGACAAACAAGGCAAACTGGCCATACGGTTTTATAAACAAAGGTACGCGAAGAGATATGTTATATCACTATTTAACATAATAAATGTCTTCCAAGGAAAATAATCCCGCTATCGGTTCCTTTCTTTGGGTTGTCATGCTGAGCATGATCATGAAACCTCAGATCTAATGTAAGAGCAAAATATTGAGGATTTAGTTTGGGAGGCCAGTTACTAGCCCCCGGTAGTGTTCGGCGACAGTCGAGGTCAAGCCATAAACACTTCGGCCAATGTTATGAATGGCCAGTCATTTAACACCGTCATCGGATTGCTGACCAGTTTACGCTTATTGTGACAGTCAGTCTTCGGCTTTCTCCACTGAGGTGCTTAACCATGTCAGTTGGAAGCACAATCGTAGTGGTTCTCCCTTTGCACACCTAGCCGAACAAAGCGGGACGTAGGAGGCAAGCGCAGGAGCCGGGCAACCCAACTATTGAACGAAGACACAGTTCGAAGCCAATGCATATATAGTGAGATCCGAGAATGTTTTTGCTGAATCTATAAAGGTGTCCGGCATTGCACTGTGAGACTTGTGCTGGAAACACACAAATAGTTTAGAAGTGCCATAAGCTTGGAAAACCCAAAAAACGTCAGTAAAAACTTGACGTCCGAACAAGATCAAGTGTTCGGTGTCAATCCGAAAATTGGCTTAAGAAAAAAAGTGCTTCTATCGTGCTTTAACATGACACATCCTATCTCAAGACTTCAAGCGGGTCAGCCTACTGCTTTGACCTCCTATCCCGAGGGCGGAGTACTTCTCATTAGGTCAGTTTAGCAAACTATACTCTAGCGACTTTGAGAGAGAAATTAGGCTCCCCGGCTAGTGACCACACACTCGTGTCGAAAAGAGGAGTGATAAATAATAATAATAATAATAATAATAATAATAATAAAAACTTTGCAACGACTAAGAAGAAGAACACTTATTATAAAACGGCTCATATAAATTGAAGAGCCCCCAAGTGACTTGGGTAAAAGAATTTTATGTATAATGATTGTATGTACCGAAGTACTAATATCATATCTTTGTTCAACCGAACTTTAAACACGTCTTAACCGACCGTCGGCTTCTCCCTCTCCGGTCAAGGACCAAAAAGTGTTATGTACTCCACCTGTCGAGAATATCGACAGTGTTTCCGATAACCAGGCAACCGGGCCATAAGGCTGTAACAGACAAAGCGTGCTCAGGGAACTTATGCTATATTACAAACGAAGTGTAAGAAGCATCTCCGAAGAAAATAGTACCCCCACCGATACCTTTCTTCGGTGCTCATTATTGCTATGAGACTTGTGCAATAGATTTTTTGTACTCATGAGTTCCGTTGTGTGCCGACCATGATTGAAAACAATAAGAGCGTTAGCTTTCGGCTTCACCCAGTCTGAGGTCAGAGCTCGGAGGACCCGGTCGTGACAATCGCAGAGGTAACAATCGGGAACGTAGGGGTAAGCACAGGAGCCCGGCAACCCAGCTTGCGAATCGCTTAAGTCAATATGGTGCATATTGTGGCGTAATACACGAATAAGGAACGAAGCCGTACAAGTATAATCATATGCAAGAGGAAAAGCTTCATAAAGGAAGCCCCCAAATAAACGGGGTATTTGAATATGTGTGTCACAAACAAAGTTTGGACAAGGAAATTTTTTACAAGCAACTTTTTTCCAAAAAAAGTATAATGCTTGGTCGAACCGAACACAAGTTAAAAATTAAAATTTTGAGCATGAAAACGACTTAGCTGGTTAATGTGTTCGGCATTGATGACGTGGTCCGAGCTTGATGCAGGACAAGGTTCCATCCCCCAAGCCGGTCCCGAGGTGGCGGAGCGAAGAGCTCGACACGCCGAAGTGGTGACATAGCACGGTCAATGCGGACCGGCAGAGTGACGACGAAGTCCTTGGATCATTTTCCTATGCACAAAAATAGTGCAAACCGGAGATAATAGTAATAATAATAATAATAATAATAATAATTAAAAAATCGTTGCATAATAAATAATTTATGTAAAGTGAGTAATAAAAGAAATATGGTCTGGCGCCGAAGTCAATGTCGATGCAGGGCGTCGGCGTGATGCGGTAAAGGCATGGCAAAGCCTGAATTCACAGGCTGGTCCGAGTTCCGGATGCGGCGTTCGCCGGACTATGTACGGAAATTGACCGAACCACCACGCGACCGTCGTTAATGCGGCCATCATTTGATAGACCTGTGTACAGATGATGGACAAATCAGAGTAATAATTCCTTGGAAAAAAACCCAAATAAGCAAAAATTGTAGGATTAATAGCACCTGGTTTATTTGTTGTAGCAATCCGAAGAAAGGTGATTCCCAAAATTGGGACTCGATCCACACACCATTGCCTGATGGGCGATAAAGCGACGGTATGGCGATGCTGGCAAAGGTTGGCTCGCCGAGGCAAAGCTCTCGGTCCAGCTAACGTGACGGAGCTGGTCAGCTAGTGACGCTGAAGTCTCTAGAGTAGGTTGATGAAGAGATGGCGAAGCTCCCGGTCCAGCCGAGATGTCGAAGCCTCGATGTTAGCTGATGAGTCGAAGTAGGTCGGCGTGATGGACACCAGCTTGAAGAAGCAATAGTGCGGCCCTGCCGATGCAGGTCGTGACGTGATCAATGTCGGCTTGATGAAGTGACCATGCGGCGATGCCGGTATGCCCGCTCCGTGTAATCCGTGGGGCGGCGATGTTGGTGATGATTTATCCTTCGCGATGCCGGACTCTTGTTCGGCTTGCCGAGATGATGATCCGAAGAAGTTGAGCTCGACTCAACAAAGTGACGACGTGTCTAGCGCAGGTCGGCAGCCTTGGAGCAATATCGCCGGATTGGTTTGACACCAGCATGATGATGAAGGCGTCCTCAGGGGAGGCTTAAAAAATTATGGGCACGTGTTTAAAAACAATGCACAATACCCTAGAGGAGAATTCCTCTAAAAAGGTTGTCCAATGTCACGTTCATAAAGAAACATGAATTCGGGTTGGATCCGTATTCGCGCAGAAAACGGATCCGAAAATTGATCCACTCATCAGAAGGTTCCCGGAGTTTGAACCGTCGGATCGAGCTGAAATTTAGAGGGGTGGTAGATATGGGAATTCTGCAGTAGATGAATGGTTGGATCTTCCAAAGGACCTCCGAGCTTAGCTCTGGAGACCACGCTCTAAAATCGTCCAGATTCCCATTCAGATTTGACAGGGTTCCGGTATATCGTAGATTGTCAGAGATTCCTCCATCGGAACTCGACGAAATTTTGCATGGCTGTTGTAGACTCAATTCCGCACAATTCCACCAAAGGGATCAACAAAGAGATGCTCTAAAAGGTGGTGGGAGTGGATACAAGTTTGCTGTTCGGAAAATTAGCACGGTCGCCCGAGGGCAATGTTGACGTTGAGCCCCCGAGCTCCATGGATGATTCCTCCATGATCTTGATAGAGATCGGAGTTGATGTTGATGAAGGCCCTCATCCGAACATGATGATCGGAGGTTGGGCACAGTCCTTGGTCCAGCCAAGGTGACCAGTCGAGCTGGTGACGAAGATGCCGAAGTCGCAGTTGATCTACAAGCGAGCCATCGATCATTTTGCCGATCACACAACGGTACTCTCAATGAAAGCACCAATGTCGGTGTCAAAACCGGCGGATCTCGGGTAGGGGGTCCCGAACTGTGCGTCTAAGACGGATGGTAACAGGAGGGAGGGGACACGATGTTTTACCCAGGTTCGGGCCCTCTTGATGGAGGTAAAACCCTACGTCCTGCTCGATTTATTCTTGATGATATGGGTATTACAAGAGTTGATCTACCACGAGATCGGAGAGGTTAAACCCTAGAAGCTAGCCTATGGTATGATTGTATGTATATATTCATCGACTAGCCTGGCCTGAGTTTATATAATGCACCAGAGGCCTAGGATAACAAGAGTCCTAGCCGAATACGCCGGTGGGGAGGAGTCCTTGTCTTGATCACCAAGTCTTGTGGAATCTTCCATGTATGCGGCAACTGTCCGAACTGGCCCATGAGTATACGGCCATGGGTGTCCTCTGCCCAATCTAACAGATCGGGAGACGATGTGGTGAGTACCCCCTAGTCCAGGACACCGTCAGGGCCCAAAGAATATTCTCAAGTTTAGTAGATGAGTTGTCAATTCAACCACACCTGGAAACTTAATATCTGCAGCAAAGTGTTTACTAGCAAAGTAATATGATAGTGGTGATAACGGTAGCAAAAGGTAATAGTAGTAAAAGTAATATTTTTGGTATTTTGTAGTGATGATAGCAATAGCAACGGAAAAGTAAATAAGCGAAGAACAATATATGGAAAGCTCGTAGGAAATGGATCAGTGATGGAGAGTTATGCCGGATGCGGTTCATCATGTAACACTCATAACCTAGGGTGACATGGAACTAGCTCCAGTTCATTGATATAATGTAGGCATGTATTCTGAACATAGTCATAATATAGAAAAGAACTTGCATGACATCTTTTGTCCTACTCTTCCATGGTAGCGGGGCCCTTACGGAAACTAAGGGATATTAAGGCCTCCTTTTAATAGAGAACCGGAACAAAGCATTAACACATAGTGAATACATGAACTCCTCAAACTACGGTCATCACCGATAAGTATCCCGATTATTGTCACTTCGGGGTTAACGGATCATAACACATAATAGGTGACTATAGACTTGCAAGATAGGATCAAGAACACTCATATATTGATGAAAACATAATAGGTTCAGATCTGAAATCATGGCACTCGGGCCCTAGTGACAAGCATTAAGCATAGCAAAGTCATAGCAACATCAATCTCAGAACATAGTGGACACTAGGGATCAAACCCTAACAAAACTAACTCGATTACATGATAGATCCCGTCCAACCCATCACCGTCCAGCAAGCCTACGATGGAATTACTCACGCACGGCGGTGAGCATCATGAAATTGGTGGTGGAGGATGGTTGATGATGACGATGGCGACGGATTGCCCTCTCCGGAGCCCCGAACGGACTCCAGATCAGCCCTCCTGAGAGGTTTTAGGGCTTGGTGGCGGCTCCGTATCGTAAAACACAATGATTTCTTCTATCTGGTTTTTTTTCTCATCAAAACTCAATATATGGAGGTGGAGTTGGAGTCGGAGAGGCAATAGGGGGCCCATGAGGTAGGGGGCGCGCCCCCACCCTCGTGGCAAGACGGTGGTCCCCCTGGCCTTCATCTTTGGCAGGAATTTTTCTTATTTTCTGAAAAGTGTCTCCGTGAAGTTTCAGGTCATTCCGAGAACGTTTGATCCTGCACATAAATAGCACCATGGTAGTTCTGCTGAAAACAACGTCAGTCCGGCTTAGTTCCATTCAAATCATGCAAGTTAGAAGCCAAAACAAGGGCAAAAGTGTTTGGAAAAGTAGATACGTTGGAGACGTATCAACTGTGCCTGCATAGAGAGCATCACAGCTTTACAGTCCATCTCAACATCAATTGGCAGTGTAGACCATAGCAATGCAAAGTTTGGCCCCTCCAAACATGCTCTCTAACTCTGCTTGCACTGGGCTCACACAACGCAGTATGTTTCTGCATGCCGAGAAGATTATGCCACCAGTATTGTCTGGTAGAATCATCCCAACACATGCTTCACCCGTCTCCTTGATATATGTCCCATCTATGTTAAGATTAACATGGCCATGAGCAACGGGGTCCATCTAGTGGCGCATTATCTGGCCTCACATAAGATGAGACGGTGGGTTTCCATCGACATCCATTAGGGTTTTTGCTTTTCTAAAAAATCACCTACAGTAGCGTACTTGATACTAATTAGAAAACTTGCATAGAGATTGACCATAATGGTAATCATTCTAAATTGTCAGGCCACATTCAAAAGCATGAAAAGGACTTTGTCTGTATCATTCTAAATTGTTAGATTTTCCGTCCCTCATCACAATTTAGGTCTGATTTGTCGCTGATTTTGCAAGGTGCACATCCAAAAGACTGAAGAGAACAAAGAGGAGACAATTCACCCGGAGGTTCATCACCTTATCCTCATCCACCGCCCCCACACCGTCCTAACAGCCTTTGCCGACTCGGCCTGAAAGCGCATCGTCATCCTCACACGCTTCCTTGCTGCGGTAGCGTCCTCCCTCGGCCATCATTAGGTCACGGTACAGGCCACCGCCAACGCTATGGTCTGCATGAGGAACCTGACCTGCAGTAGCGCCACCTCTAGGAGCACCATTGCGACCTAATCCCTTGGGTCCCTTGTCGGGACGAGGAGTGTGAGGCTGTGATCGTGGTGGAAGAGCGAGGCGTTGGAGGCGAGTGTGGTCACCGTGTAGCAGCAGAGGCGGCTGTGGGCGAAGTGCACATAACGAGAAACAAGCTGGAGAGAGATGCAACTCGTCGATGGTGCTCATGAGAGTCATGACACCGCTCAACTTACGGATGCCTCAAGTTCGCGCCCGTTAAGACTGTGGGCGTCCCGCTCGTCCTGTGTCGTCCAATCGTACCTCATGCTCAACACCGCGAGCCACCTCCCTCATCGACCTCCTGCCCCACCCAGATTGTCGGCGCCCCTCCGTCAGATGCCATTGGAGCCCGGTACCTGCATCGTCATCATCCAGAGCTATCGCATGCCTCCGATGGTGGCACACGTAGTCCACCAGCCGACACTAGACCTCTTTCATCTGTCCGCTGCCACAAGTATTGACCGCCTCTGAGGCTGGGCTTGGTGATCGCCGATGCATTGTTCACAGCTAGGTGGAGAAGCCCAACAACGACCAACGGCGAGGTACACCTTGCGGCGGAGCCCGTGCCCCAGTCCGGTGTTGTGGATTCCACCACTACTGTAGGAAATGACCCATGAGCTTGGTAGACGGCTTGACGGGAGATCTGGCTGGCAGCCGTAGGAGCCATCTCTTCCGTGCGCTGATCATGGCCAGCGCTACCACGCCGCGCGCACAGGCCATCACCACCGCGAGGGCATTTCCTCCAAGACAATACCCGCACAAGATCATTCGAGAGATGGTGCCACAGCAAGAGGAGGTGGGTCCAGGTCTCGAGGAGAACGGGGAGGAAGGTGAGGTAGTGACTGTTAGGAGAGGTCCCCACATCCTCCACCTCGTCTACCTCCTCGGCCGTAGCCCCGGTCGTTGCGCTCGGGAAGGTCTCGGCCATGCTTGGTGTCTGGCTCTGCCGCAAGTACGGCCACCCCTTTGCGCTTTGTTAGTACTAATCTTGACATGCATAGATTGTTAACCGCATGCATATAGGAGCGTGGATCAGGGTCAGTTAGCCGGGGCCATATTCAGTTGGTTGGCTGGCTTGACGTGTCCAGGTTGTTGGCTAGCTTTGCGCGTGGAGTTGTGAGTGGGCTCAGTCATTAGAGGATAACCACCATGACGGAGTAGTGGCCGGGAGTTCATGCTAGTCTGTGCGTGCGTGGAGTTAATGGCCGGTGTGTTGGCCGGATGGTGTGTGTGCATCTGGGTATCAAAGGCCCCCCGCTGTACTGCTCGTGTGTGGGTGTGGGTTCAAGTTCGTGCTCGAGGAAGAAGCCGTTCGTGCGGCAGGCATATGTGCGCCGGAAAAACACCACCGTGTCCTGTGTCTCCTCTTTCTTATATCTTCGTTCGTGCGAGAGAGAGAGAGAGAGAGAGGGAGGGAGGGAGGGAGCTGGGCAGCGACGCAAAGAGTAAGCTAGGGCTCGACGCCAACAATTGGTATCATGAGCTGGTTCATCTTGGGCGTCATTCTCCTTGCCGGAGGCGTGCCGGTGGTGGCGGAGTTCGCCGGCGGCTGCGCGATGCTCCGGGCCATGTGTCGGTCTATGGAGGTGCGCGGCGTGGCGAGGAAGCCGCGGTGGCTGCAGCGGCACGGTGAAGAGGCCGCGGAGGACGTGCGTGGTGGCGGCTTCAACGACACGCAACGGCATGGCGGCATGGAGGTGCTGCGCTACGGTTGAGGCCGCAGCGGTGCAGGGCAATAAGCCGTGGCGGCGAGCCGGACGCGACCGGTGCGTGTTATGGCTGCGTAATGGACACGTCGGGACCGCTGGCGCGCGTAGGAGCGTGCGGTTGACATTGGGAGGAGGCGTATGTCGCCGTTGTGCTCGAGTTCAGCTACATCCTTCCGGCGTTTGTCACTGGCGGCTGCCATGGCGAACACGGAGGCGGAACGCGGAGAGCGTCTGGTGCGGTCGGGCTTGTCGGGCACGTCGGATGCGTGCGGGATGTGCGGGATGCACTGGTGCGGTCGGGCTCGTCGGGTGCATCGGGTGCGTGCGAGACGTGCGGGGCGAAGAGGGACACCAGGCGTGTGTCGCCGACGGAGGAGGAGCTCGGCGTATGTCGCCGGAGACGTGATGGAGCATGGTGGGACCGGCGTTAGTGCGCCAGGTCGGGTCTGTGGTGGTGCGACCTGCATCGTTGCGCCAGGTCGTGTCCACGGGCTGGGTAACGGTCATGGCAATGACGACGACGGAAGCTACGACAACTCCGGCGACGGCAAGTCAAGATTATGAGGGAAAATGTTAGTAGTAATCTTGACATGCATAGATTATTAACCGCATGCGTACAGGAGCCTGGATCAGGGTCAGTTAGTCAGGGCCATATTCAGTTGGTTGGCTGGCTTGACGTGTCGAGGTTGTTGGCTAGCTTTGCGTGTGGAGTTGTGAGTGGGCTCGGTCATTAGAGGATAACCACCACGACGGAGTAGTGGCCGGGAGATCAGGCTAGTCTGTGCGTGCGTGGAGTTAATGGCCGGTGTGTTGGCCGGATGGTGTGTGTGCATCTGGGTATAAAAGATGCCCCCCCGATGTACTGCTCATGTGTGGGGGTGGAGTCGAGTCATGCTCGAGGAAGAAGCCGTTCGTGTGGCAGGCGTATGTGCGCTGGAAAAACACCACCGTGTCCTGTGTATCCTCTTTCTTATATCTTCGTTCGTGCGAGAGAGAGATAGAGAGGAGAGAGAGCGAGGGAGCCGGGCACCAGCGCAAAGAGCAAGCTAGGGCTCGGCGCCAACATGCTTCATGTCCTTGACCTTGGCCTTCTTCTCCTCTGGATCTGCAGCAGGGAGCTCGAGGAGGGAGAGACGCCCCTCCTCGGTTCTTGCACACTTGGTTGCTATGTTGAACAGCTCCAAAGTCGTGCACAACTCCTCATGGATGGCGAGCTCCTCCTTCATCTTGATGTCGCGGACGCCATCGGAAAACACTGAGATGATGGCCTCGTCCATCACCTTGGAGATCTTGGGATGCACGATGTTGAAGCGCTGGATGTACTTCTGCGGGGTCTCTCCCGGCTGTTCCCTGATGCGGCGTAGGTCACACGCGGCCGGGGGGCGGTCGCGAGTGCCCTGGAAGTTGGCGACGAAGCAGTCGCGCATCTCATCCCAGGAGGAGATCGAGCCCGGGGGCATGTTCAGGAGCCATGAGCGGGCGTCGTCCTTGAGAGCCATGGGGAACCAGTTCGCCATGACCTTTTCATCGCTGCTGGCCGCCTCGATGCTCAGCTCGTAGAGCTGCAAGAACTCCGCAGGGTCGGGGGTGGTGTCGTAGCGAGGAGGCAGATCCGGCTTGAACTTGCCTGGCAAACGACGCTACGCAGCTCAGGAGTGAAGGCGCAGCAGCCTGCCGTGGTCATCGGGGCCCGTCGTGGAGGCGGAGCTTGATCTTGGTGTCCCTGAGTTGCCATGGCAAGTGGTGCCTGGCCCTGCCGCGGTAAGCGATCCTGACGCGGTGGTGCTGGGAGCGGTGGAGCATTTTCTTGCGGCCGGGGAACTTCTTGGCAGCTTCCTTCTACGTGTGCGGGCACATGGCGCGGTGGATCACACCGCGGGACCGAACATCTTGGGGCGAGGACGCCGTCTGGACGCGGAGGGGGCGGAGGCGCTCCATGAGCCACGCGTCTTAGCGCAAGGGCGCCATCTTGATGCAGAGGGGGCGGAGGCGCTCCGTGAGCCACGTCGCCCGCAGCCGGCGACGGAAGAGGCAGCGAGAGGGATGGTGCAGGGGAGCCCCCCGCGGCGCTGACGAGCTCGGCGATGCGGTCCAACCAGTCCTCGTAGAGGTCGTCGACCGGGCGGTAACGCAGGAGCTCGCGTGCCATGAGCAGCGCGGCCAGCGCGTCCGCGGGTGCGTGGCGAGCGTGAGATGATGAGCCGGCCGAAGTCAGCGACGGGGTGGCGGTGTGGCCGTCTCGCCGCACGGAGGGGTGCAGTGAGGAAGCTTGTTGCTCGTTTGCCGCCGGGCCGGTAGTGGCGTTGGCAGTGGGTGACGGAGAACGACGGGGAGGCCCGCCGACAGGGGTTGTCTGAGTGACACGGGTGGCGAGAGTGGATCGGCGCTCAGCGCGGGCCCGGCGAGCGTCGTCCATGAACTTGATGGAGTGGCGAAGCGCGGATTGACAAAGGGGATAAAGCTTCAGCGCACCCCTACCTGGCGCACCAAATGTCGGATTTCGGGTTCCGACAAAACCCTTGAGGTTCGAACACTTGGATGCGCACGAAGATCTCTCCCTCTCTAGCTCGCACACATCATGATCTCATGGCATAGCTCGATGAACCCAAAGAACAAGAGACGCAAGAGTTTATACTGGTTCGGGCCACCGATGTGGAGTAATAACCTACTCCAGTGTGGTGTGGTGGATTGCCTCTCGGGCTGAGGATGAACAATTACAAAGGAAGAACAGCCTCCTGAGGAGAGGTGCTCGGTGAGCTTGTGTGGTTGAGGATGATCTGGATCCCCCTCTCCTACTGTGGTGGCTAGTCCTATTTATAGTGGCCTTGGTCCTCTTTCCAAATATTGAGCGGCAAGGGATCCCACAACGGCCAAATTAGAAGGGAGACAACTAGTACAAGTTATCCTGACTAAAGGTGGTCTTCGCCTGCCAAAGGCTCTGGTGCTGACACCGTTTTTGGCTCCATGGTAACCTCCGTCCTGCCGTCCTGCTGGTCTTGGTCTTGTTGCACGGATATGGAAACCTTTTCCTGATGCCTCGGGACTCCTCGCCTGCGCTTGTCTCTTTAGCATCAAAGAGGAAACGAGGACACTGCATGCGGGCGCCCGCCTGACGCCCACCGGACTCCAGTCGTCATGGCTTGCGTCACAGAAACCTCGCGAGGTGTCCCTTGCCTTTATCTCTCCACTCCTCGCGAGCGAGCCTGGTGAAGCTGCCCCGAGGAGGTCTTTTGCCATCCGCCTCGCGAGGGTCTTGAGTGTTTGCTGGTGAAGATGGGTCGTACAGGGCCGCTAGTGGAGCCACGCTGTGGGCCGCAGGCAGACAAGTCCGGGGACCCCCGTTCACAGGACGCCGACAGTTACGTCTTAAATTTTTTGCATTCATTATCTTCTAGCAAATCCTGCAATTGAAACAATTAAAGTAGACCAATAGAAATTACAGTGTTTTGATCTCTCTATCAGAAAGCATTGCTCAAATCATCCAAGTACCCAATTAAATGTTTCCTGCATCAAGAATGTAATACAGAAAACAAATTCAAATGACTCCGCTGAGGTCTACAAAATTTGAGCTCACATAGCTAGCTTCTACACTATGATGTCAACATTAATAATATGATTTCGAATTTTAAAGATAGTGCCAAGTATGGAATAATTAAAATCTAAATTTTATGTATACATTTGTGTGATCTGGGTTAAGTTTCTATAACTACGAATTTAAGTAGCAGAAAAGATGGAAAAACTTTCACATGCATGATTACATGTTGAGATGTGCCTTTTTTCATACATACTTGAATGTTGAATTGTCATGTTTGCATGGATTAGTTTGCCGAAATTTAGACGTGTTTAGCCGAACTTCGCCCAGATCCATGGGAGTGGGACTCCCGGCAGCGTGCGGGCTCCCGGCGGCGGCGGGATCGGTCGACGGCGGGCTTGGGCGATGGCGTCGGCCGCGCGGTGCCGGATCTCGTCGCTCGTGGCGGATCTCGCCACTCTGGCCTTCGCGGAGGAACCTGGACCAGGGGTGGCAGCCCCATTAGGCATGGCGACGCCGTCCTCAGCTGGCGACGTTCGCAGGGGATGGATGGACGGCGTCTTGACCACGTGGGCGGTGAGTCGCCGGTGGATCTCCTCTGCGCTGCAGGCTCTCTCCCGCTGCACTTGGTGGCTTACGATCGCGGTTGTCGGCCTCGGTGCGTTCGCGGGGGCTAGTAGAGGTGACATCGGACCGGATGAAACTTTGGATGACTCGTTCATCCCGATGATGGCGACGACCAGGGTCGCCGTTCTCCTACTTGCAGACGCCATCGAGGTCCCTGCCCTCCACCCCGACACCATGCCCGGGTGAAAACCCTAAATCTTCTTAGATTGTGCGGTGGCGGCACTGCGTGTGTCGTGCCCTTCTTGGAGGCGCCGCCTGGGGCGATTGGGTGCTCGGTTTGAGGAACTGCGGGCGGAGGGGATGGGACCAGTGGCAGCAGGTGGTGTTTCGTGTCGGAGGAGCGGCGTGGCATCTGGCACGTCGACAACGGTGGGTCTCAGCGGCATGGAGCAGCTAGTTCTCGCCGATGGGCGTGTGATGATGGACGAGCGCAGGATGGTGGCGTTGTCTGGCGTCGTGGTGGCGTCGACAACAGCTAGGCCGGGCAAGGTGGATGCAACAATACATCACTGAAGATGGATTGGTGGCTGTGGTGGCCTCATACCCGGCAGGCGTCCTGGTTGAGAAATGCACCGGACTGATGAGTGCCCATACCCAACAGGCGTCCTGGTTGGGACCTCGGGTCTTAGATGTTAGGTTTGGCTGCGAGGTCTGTTAGGTATTAGGCCCAGACTATCAGCATCCCTACATCAACTGGATAGGAGTAGCGACAGATGTTGCCTAGACGATGGCTTTAGTCTTACTGTTGTATGACTTTGTAAGGTCTTGTGTGAATAATTAATAAAGTGACTGCATGCATCGCCCAGATGCAGAGGCCGGGGATCCTCCTTCATTTCTAAAAAAATAAAAAAATACAAACATGGATGTAATAGGGACGAAAATTAGATAGAATAATGGTTAAAAGAAAGTACATACATGGACGACTAACTAGATCATTGGGCAGCTGGAAAGATATGGAGCGATCAGGGTCAACAGCTAAAGTGAGGTGCATTTCCTTATCTACTCACACGTGATACAGTTTCAAGAACTTTTCCAAGACTTGCTAGTGAAATAGGTTTTTTCCCTTTTCATTGCAGACTTTCACAACGAAAGTGAACCCTTCTTTGAAACAATTCCTTATTTAACATTGTCATAAATATTGTTTTCTTATTTGACACTAAAAATCTTTTTTTTCTCTATCTAACAACGAGTCCAAATTTTGTGTTTTTTATAACACTTCTGTCCATTTTGAACCTAAATGACACTTGAAAAAGACCATTTACCCCTCATGTGATATGTCTGTGTGCGGGGCAGTAGCACGCGCACATAGCATCAGTGTGAGGGCAGTAGCACACATGTAGGAGCACATACACACGAAGCAACACACACGCATGCGCGCACACACACGCAGCAGCAAAAATACCACATGAGGGCAAAAGGCTTTTTCAGGTGTCATTTAGACTCAAAATGGATAGAAGTGTTATAAAAGGCATAAAATTTAAACTCGTTGTTAGACAGGGAACAAATTATTTGTTGATGTCAAATAGGGTATAAAATTTAGACACGGTGTTAAATAAGAAATTCTCTCCCCCTTCTTTTGTCTCAAGCACAGTTGTAACTTGAGTTATCTTAGATTTTGTAGTGTCGATCATCTTAAGAAATCATTTCTTGCAAAATAAGGGATGACATGAGAAAAGTGAAAGCAAATAAAGAAGTGTTCTTACAAAGAAATATTAAGTCAATTTTCTTTTTAATACTTCTTTATTTTGAAATATAAAGAGGTGAATACTATAGCACGATTTAAGAAATTACTGCAATTCTCCTTCCAAAACATGGTTTTGCAGTGGAGAAATGAAATCAGAGCCAGCGTTCCCTAGAAATTTACATTCTCAATGATGAAAGAATCAGTGGTGGAGGAAGGATCGTCTGAATTCTGATGTTGGAATGGACCGGCTTAAGGAAAAACATAAATATAATTACTGTTCACATGCATAATAGGCATAAAATCATCACATTGGGGCGGGCCCTGGGCCCTACTGACCAACCTCATGCATCCTCCCTGGAAAGAATTCTATAGCTTTTGAAAAGGAGGTGAAGGAGCGTGCAAAGATGAAGAAGTAGTCAGAACCTTCGATGCTATCTTTTTTCATGCATTTTTGCGTTGCCAGTTAGGCTACCCGTAATGAAAATATCATAGGTAGTATCATGCATGTTAACCAAGCAATTTTGATGAGATGGTATAGAAATAAATGAAGAAAGAGATGTTTCGATATCATATCATGATACTGTATCATATTAAATGATGTGCTACTTTGTGTCGTGCATGGTAATAAACACAATCCTCTATGATACCAAATATAATACTATGTATTGCAAATATAGTATCTTATGCATGATATTAGTATATAATACTCCCATTACAACCAGCTTTAACTAGCAGTGCATCAACCTAAGAGCTGGTCGGCTGATGAACAAGCACAGAAAGACTCGAGATTCCATTCCAAGATGCTAATTAATATAAATTATTAACAAATCAACTCGCGTCTGACGTGTGCATGCATTGACTAACTAAGTGATGAATGCATCAGGGGTCTCTTGGAAAAATATACCAACATGCAATGCAAGAAGTTGCGAGGCTGCTGCAACACAACGTGTCCCGACTTGCAAAGCTACCTTGCATGATCGAACGTCAAAAAACCTTACTGAAGCAGTGAAGCTCGTGCTGAAACAACAGAAGATTGAAACAAAAGCCGTTGAACGTGTGTCCATGACGTAATCACAGGACCTGGGCCCGATCTCATCAAAGCTCACGTCACCGGGCGTCTCACCGATTGCTCTGTAGCGACGAAGACCGTCTCCTCACCATTTCCCATGAGTGCGTGTCTGTACGCACCGATACACGTGTAGGCTAGGGACAGGAGCGTGGTTGCTCCATCGTACTATATGTATTTGCACCATGCATCTTGATCTAACCACAAGCTACACACAAACGCATGCACTACACATACTACTGTCCATCGTATAGAGAGATCGAAGATCAGAATCCGCTGTAGTTAAGGTCATCATGGCGTTGATCAAGTTTCTGTGCACCTTGGTGGTGGCGATTCTTGTGATCATGTCGAGCGGAGATTCCCTTGCTGCTGTGGTGGCGAGGCCGGCGCGAATCCACGGTGCAGGCACGGAGGCATTGCTCGGTGAACGTGCCGGCGGGCCACGCGTGGTGTCGCCATGGTCGACGACCAGGAGGGATGTTGACAGGTTCAGGGTATTGACAGGCGCTGACCATTCCAAAGGTTCGAACAACCGCAACAATGGTGGATAATCGTCGATATCGATCGGCTACGTACTTTGGCGTGGTCGGCTCAACACTTACCTGCATGATTACGCATATTGATCCAACCTAATTACGTATGTAATCGTACTGTGCATGCATGCATAGAGTTTATATATAGTGGCATATATTGTGTTGCTTTTGCTTCACGTAAGGTCACGCTCACGCATGCATGGGCAAGTACGACTATCAGACACATTATAGCAGTACACATATTTTTCCCGTTTGCGAAGGATTGGTGTTACACATATGCGTGTACGCATGCATGTTTAAATTTCAGTGCTTGTACCGTTGTACGGTTTGAGATTGGATTGTAGCATGAACTTACTAGAGTTCAGTTCCATATAATATTGCTAGCTGAGTTACCTGTAATTTGTATGGTCAATATACATGTTCCCTCCACTTTAGTGGGAGGCATGAACTAGTACATGTTATACTATCTTATATGTACTACACTTAGTACACTACAGGTCTGTACCGTTTGAAATTTGACCTTACTTGGGTTCAATTACATGTACGCTTGGGAGCTAGGTTTCAAATACCAGGGGTACAGAGTTAAAAAAAGAAGGCCAATACAGGTTGTTTCAGAAAGCACAATGGAAACCCCCTTCACTTTTTTGAACCTTTTCTGTGCATATTATCACTACCAAATTTTTGTGTCGAAAGAAAAGATGCACCAAGTCCGCGCTTGATAAATACGGTTCGAAATTGACTTGTGGTTTGAAGCAAATAATAAATCGGTGGGGCTAATGATGTCATGCTAATAAATATGAATCTATCTTGCCTCATCCAACATGTCATTAAATTCTTGAAGTTGTCTATCAATAAGATTTAAAAACATATCAACATGGAGAAGTGGTGGAGATGCTTTGTTTTCTTGAAAAAAGTTGGAGATCTTTGCCCCCGCAAAAAAAACTTTAGAGATATTTGAACTGGCTTGTATAATCCATCTATTTCCAGAACTGCTATCTTGTGCTTCAAACAAAAATAAGTTAGGTCTTAAACAGTCTGCATTTGTTATCTTCTCGCAAATCCTGCAATTGAAACAATTAAAGTAGATCATTAGCAATTACAGTGTTTTGATCTCTCTATCACAAAGCATTGCTCAAGTCATCCAAGTACCCAATTAAATGTTTCCTGCAACAAGAATGTAACACCGAGAGCAAATTCAAATGACTCCGCTGAGGTCTACAAAATTTGAGCTCATATAGCTAGCTTCTACACTATGATATGTCAACATAAATAATATGATTTTGAATTTCAAAGATAGTGCCAAGTATGGAAATAATTAAAATCTAAATTTTATGTGTACATTTGTGTGATCTGGATTAAGTTTCTATAACTACGAATTTAAGTAGCATAAAAGAAGGAAAACTTTCACACGCATGATTACATGTTGAGATGTGTCTTTTTCCATGCATAATTAAATGGTCAGGTGTCATGTTTGCATGTATTACTTACTACCTCTCCGTCTAGAATTATTAGTCCCCAGCATATTTTTTATCAAACTTGATCACATATTTGACTAGCCAAATGTTAATGCATGTCACCAAATATTATATTGCTGGATTTATATTGGAATACAGTTTCCAATGATTTTGTTTTCAAATGCCACTGTGTCTCCGTTGTGGAGTAGTACATGATCTAACGACCATAGCACCAAGGAATCTCCGGTGGACACAATCACAAGAATTGCCACAACGAAGGTGTCGAAGCAAAAAACCATGATCTTACATCTACTATCTGGTCGGTCTGCCTGGATGATCCATCATCCATGCGTTGGTGTGTGGCTGAAGCGATCAGCAGGCCAGGCTAGCTTGTGGTGACCGATAGTGCGATGGGATAAGCTCTAAGATGCAGAATTTTTTTGTGTACATTTACCAGAAATAAGAAGTTGGCTAAATTTACTAATTGCCTTATGGAGAATTTTTTGTCTGTATAACTGAAGTATGGAGAGCTTGCATAGTTTATTAGATTTATTTTGGAAGATCTAATCATAACAGTATATCTAGAACACCACGAATTGATATAATTACTCTCGTATTTGTCAGTATGCTTCGCCCTTGCCTGGTATATAGTTGTTGTCAAGACTGAGTGTACGATGGTCATTGTGTTTTGTCCCCTTGATGTTACATTATGAGGTAATAAAAATGTCTTTTTCCAGCAAACTGAGGCTAGGTTAGATGGTTAGGTTATTTGTGGTTGAACCAATCCACCATGGTTCTCCTAGACTTGGCACTGGTGGACACATTTTCTTGGATGTATTTCAATCGTTTGGTGGGAAGATGCATTCCCATCGAATACGAAGGCGCCTGTGGTTACTCGTCAATCTCAAGATGATGTGTATGTGTTCATAGGGATGAGTGTATGAGTATCTCTTCTGTACTGTGTTTAAAAAAACGTCATTTTCAAATAAAAAAGTTTGAGATTGTCATTTCCACATATGTCAGGCTAAAAAATTGAGCGCCCTGATATGACAAGAGGAGACTTTTTTGTGCAAGTGATGATCAGAAATTGTAAAACTCTTCTTTCTCAATTTTATCCCTGTTCAGAAGAGAAAATAAGGCCATATAAGATGGAGTAATCGACTACATTGTTGTCCTGCACAAATAATTAAATCGACATACATTGTTGCGAAAGAGCTTTGCATGCCATGCAGCCCCTCAACTGTCATCGTTATTGCATGTATCTAGATCTACTGAGAACGTGTGTCTAGCACCATGGTGTAGACCCCGTGGAGCGGGGCTAGCGACCAAGCTTGAAGTCTGGTTCTCACCAAAAAAATAAAGTCCCCTCGCTACATATACTCACGTTGTGCAAGCTGGCATGTTCGCTGTGTATATTTATGTTGCGCCAGCTCGCTGGAGTTCGATGCCTTTTTTCGATCTTACAATATAATGCCTTCGGGTTGTATCTACCCAAGGATCGAGTTTTTTTTCCACCTAGGTCTGTACTGTGCGCACACACAACCCAAGGATCGAGTTTTTTCCCCACCTAGGTCTGTACTGTGCGCACACACACGAGACACACTACTCGTGGAAAAGCGAGGAGATAAGGTGGACAAAGTTTTCCTTACAGCAGCCATCCATTGATCGGCGGGCGGCTGGACGCCTGTGCGGCCCTTGACGAGATCGGGTCCAAGTCTGGTGTTTTACGTCGACGTCAAGCACGCACGTCCCAACGGCTTTAGCTCAATCGGGTGGTCTGTGGACAGCTTGTTTCATGTTAAGTTTCAGCAAGCCTGTTTGACCCTTCCGCGGCTAAAGTAACCGCCGCAAAGCCGTGGTACATGCATGCTTGTGTGCAGCACGCTAGCAATTTCTTGCATGCTCCTACTCGTTCCCAAGAGATTCTTGATGATTTTTCATCACAAGAAAATGTTTTTGTTTCTGAAGAAGATCCAGATATATTATAAAAATTTAGAAAGCACCACATCGAGGTCTCTACACTATTGAACAACCACTACCGCCGTTAGAATAAGTCGCCGACGTGCCGATGTTGCAGCTCACCTATCAAAGCCGGCTTGATTTTGTCAATGACTGCCGAGGAGTGATTGACAAAAAACTACCACTTTAGGGGTTTGCGTCCCACAGAACTACCACTTTAAAAAAAATGACCGAAAACTACCAAAATTTTCTTAATTTTGTGACTAAAAACTACCACTTTCAAGTAATAACAAGTTTAGACGATTTAAACGTGTTTATGACAGGCGGGGCCCATCTGTCAGTGTCAACCTCCTCCTTCTTCCTCCTCTCTCTATGGCATTTTCCCAAACACCTCGCGTGCACCTGCGCGCCACCTCTGCCGCCGTCCACCAGGCTCAGCAGGGAGGGCTCGGCGTCGCGCCCCTGTGCAACAGCTGAACCCGGCCCCGTCACCTCCTGTTGCTGGCCACTACGGCTGCTGCTTTGCTTCACCCGCCTCGGCCTGCTGCTGCGCTCGCCTCGCATGCCTGCGCTGGCGCCGCACGCCCCACCAACCTCCCGCAGCTCCCTCGCTCACCCGCGCCCCGCCGTTGGTCGCCGCGCTCCCCTGCTCCCCTTGCCGATGCATGCTGCTGCTGCATCGCAGCCCGCCGCGGAGCCACCCGCGTGTGCCCCGCGGCGACTGGCCACACCTGCCGAGCCACACGCCGCTCCGCTCGCGATGTTGCCTGCTGCTGCCGCTGCTAGCCACCGCCCGACGCTGGCGCTCGCCGCTGTCGCCCCGCCGCGCGTAACAGCCGCCCCTGCCGGACACTGATACGTCTCCGTCGTATCTACTTTTCCAAACACTTTTGCCCTTATTTTGGACTCTAACTTGTATGATTTGAATGGAACTAACCTGGACTGACGTTTTTTCAGCAGAATTGCCATGATGTTGTTTTATGTGCAGAAAACAAAAGTTCTCGGAATTACCTGAAACTCCACGGAATATCTTACAATAAATAATAAAAAAATCCTCGCCAAAGATGAAGACCAGGGGGCCCACACCCTTGCCACGAGGGTGGGGGCGCCCCCCCCCTAGGGCGCACCCCCCTACCTCGTGGGCCCCCTGGAGACCTCCCGACTCCAACTCCAACTCTATATAGCTGCTTTCGGCGAGAAAAAAATAGGAGAGAAGAAATCATCGTGTTTTACGATACGGAGCCACCGCCAAGCCCTAAAACCTCTCGGGAGGGCTGATCTGGAGTCCGTTAGGGGCTCCGGAGAGGGGGATTCGTCGCCGTCGTCATCATCAACCATCCTCCATCACCAATTTCATGATGCTCATCGCCGTGCGTGAGTAATTCCATCGTAGGCTTGCTGGACGGTGATGGGTTGGATGAGATTCACCATGTAATCGAGTTAGTTTTGTTAGGGTTTGATCCCTAGAATCCACTATGTTCTGAGATTGATGTTGCTATGACTTTGCTATGCTTAATGCTTGTCACTAGGGCCCGAGTGTCATGATTTCAGATCTGAACCTATTATGTTTTCATCAATATATGAGAGTTCTTGATCCTATCTTGCAAGTCTATAGTCACCTATTATGTGTTATGATCCGTTAACCCCGAAGTGACAATAATCGGGATACTTACCGGTGATGACCGTAGTTTGAGGAGTTCATGTATTCACTATGTGCTAATGCTTTGTTCCGGTTCTTTCTCTATTAAAAGAAGGCCTTAATATCCCTTAGTTTCCATTAGGACCCCGCTGCCACGGGAGGGTACGACAAATGATGTCATGCAAGTTCTTTTCCATAAGCATGTATGACTATATTCGGAATACATGCCTACATTACATTGACGAATTGGAGCTAGTTCTGTGTCACCCTATGTTATGACTGTTACATGATGAACCGCATCCGGCATAATTATCCATCATTGATCTGATGCCTACGAGCTTTCCATATACTGGTTTACGCTTATTTACTTTCCCGTTGCTATTGTTACAATCACTACAAAATACCAAAAACATTACTTTGCTTTCATTACTCTTTTGTTACCGTTACCATCACTATCATATTACTTTGCTACTAAACACTTTGCTGCAGATACTAAGTTTCTAGGTGTGGTTGAATTGACAACTCAGCTTCTAATACTTGAGAATATTCTTTGGCTCCCCTAGTTTCGAATCAATAAATTTGGGTTGAATACTCTACCCTGGAAAGCTATTGCGATCCCTTATACTTGTGGGTTATCAAGACTAATTTCGGGCGCCGTTGCCGGGGAGCATAGCTCTATTCTTTGAGTCACTTGGGATTTATATCTGCTGGACACTATGAAGAACTTGAAAGATCCAAGAACCAAGATTTATCCCTCAACTACGAGGGAAGGTAAGGAACTGTCATCTAGCTCTGCACTTGATTTACCTTATGTTATGAGTAAGCTTGCGACACCTAAACCTGCTTCTGCTATTCGTTCTGATATGTCGCATGTTATTGATGATGCTACTTCTGCTATACATGATACTTATGATGAAACTACTTCTATGCCTGATACTACTATGCCACTTAGCGATTTTCTCGAGGAACGAATTGCTAGGGCTAGAGAGATTGAAAATATTGAATCTGATTATGAAGATGAAATTGATGATGAAGAATCACTTGTTATTCCTGAGGGTTATTTATTTGATCAAGAACCTTCTTTAGCTATTTTAACTTACAAAGATAGATATGAATTCAAAAGGTTATTAGCTAAATGGAATAAGCAATCTCTAAATGCTAGGATGAGACCTTACCCTGCTTTTGCTATTTCACCTATATGTGTTGCTGACAAGGATTATGAATTCTCTGTTGATCCTGATATAATTACTTTGGTTGAATCTGATCCTTTTCATGGCTATGAATCTGAAACTGTTGTAGCACATCTTACTAAATTAAATGATATAGCCACCCTGTTCACTAATGATGAGAGATCTCGCTACTTTTATATCCTTAAAATATTTCCGTTCTCATTAAAGGGTGATGCTAAGATATGGTTTAATTCTCTTGATCCTGGTTGTGTGCGTAGTCCCCAGGATATGATTTATTACTTCTCTGCTAAATATTTCCCTGCTCATAAGAAACAAGCTGCTTTAAAGGAAATATACAACTTTGTGCAAATTAAAGAAGAAAGTCTCCCACAAGCTTGGGGGAGGCTTCTCAAGTTACTTAATGCTTTGCCTGATCATCCTTTTAAGAAAAATGAAATACTTGATATCTTTTACAATGGACTAACCGATGCTTCCAGAGATTACCTGGATAGTTGTGCTGGTTCTCTTTTCAGGGAAAGAACACCAGATGAAGCTGAAATCTTATTGAATAATATGTTGACAAATGAAAATAATTGGGCACTTCCTGAGCCAGCTCCTGCTCCAATTAATGATCCTATTCCTAAACCAACTCCGAAGAAGAGAGGTGCTCTATTTCTCAGTCTCGAAGAAATGCAAGAGGCAAAGAAATCTATGAAAGAAAAAGGTATTAGAGCTGAAGATGTTAAGAATTTACCTCCTATTGAAGAAATACACGGTCTTAATTTACCGCTTATTGAAGAAACACATGATCTTAATCCTTTATTTATTGAAGAACCTCCAGACCCCGATAACCCGACACAGGTAGTAAAGGTAAATTCTCTCTATAGATATGATAAAGCTGAAATCCCTCCTGCTAAAATTGCTAGTCAATGCTTGGATGAGTTTGATAATTTTATGTTTAAGCAAAAAGACTTCAATACTTATTTTGGTAGACAATTAAAACAAGATACTGATATGATTAAATACTTGAGTGGTTATATGGCTAATATTAGAGGTGAACTTAAACTTGTTAGCAAACATGCTTCTATGGTTACCACTCAAGTAGAAAAAGTACTTAAAGGTCAAAAAGAATTGCTCAATGAGTTGAATAGTAAGAAAAATGAGTATGATGTTAAAGTGGCTACTAGAACTGGTAGAATGACTCAGGAACCTTTGTATCCTGAAGGACACCCTAAGAGAATTGAGCAAGATTCTCAGAGAAATAAAATTGATGCACCTAGTTCTTCTAAAAGGAAGAAAAAGAAAAATGATAGAACTGTGCAAACTTCTAGTGAACCTATTGCTGAACCACCTGATTATCCAAATGGTATATCTATGTCTGATGCTGAAACACAATCTGGCAATGAACATGAACCTAATGAAAATGTTAATGATGATGTTCATAATGATGCTCAACCTAGTAATGATAATGATGTAGAAATTGAACCTGCTGTTGATCTTGATAACCCACAATCAAAGAATCAACGTTATGATAAGAAAGACTTTGTTGCTAGGAAACATGGTAAAGAAAGAGAGCCTTGGGTTCAGAAACCCATGCATTTTCCTCCCAAACCATCCAAGAAAAAGGATGATGAGGATTTTGAGCGCTTTGCTGAAATGATTAGACCTATCTTTTTGCGTATGCGATTCACTGATATGCTCAAAACCAATCCTTATGCTAAGTACATGAAAGATATTATTACAAATAAAAGAAAGATACCAGAAGCTGAAATTTCCACCATGCTTGCTAATTATACTTTTAAGGGTGGAATACCAAAGAAACTTGGAGATCCAGGAGTACCTACTATACCATGCTCCATTAAAAGAAACTATGTTAAAACTGCTTTATGTGATCTTGGAGCCGGTGTTAGTGTTATGCCTCTCTCTTTATATCGTAGACTTGATTTGAATAAGTTGACACCTACTGAAATATCTTTGCAAATGGCTGATAAATAAACTGCTATACATGTCGGTATTTGTGAGGATGTGCCTGTTGTAGTTGCAAACGTTACTATTTTAACGGACTTTGTTATTCTTGATATTCCCGAGGACGATAGTATGTCTATTATTCTTGGAAGACCTTTTCTTAATACTGCAGGGGCTATTATTGATTTCACTAAAGGCAATGTCACTTTTCATGTTAATGGTAATGAGCATACGGTACACTTTCCAAGGAAACAACCTCAAGTTCATAGTATCAATTCTATCGAAAAAATTCCATCGATTATATTTGGAGGTTTTGAATTTCCTCTTCCTATTGTCAAGGAGAAATATGATATACTTATTATTGGGGACATGCATATCCCCGTTGAGGTAACCTACTGTTATTCGAAATTTCTCCGGTTTCATGTTAATCGGAATGAGTTTGTTAACAAGATTTGATCAACCTTGTTAGTGGATTCCTTTTGATGAGCATGAGATGGATGAAACTAGAAGCACAACCTTTTGTACCTCTCTATACTTTCTGTTATTTAGTTGAAATAAAGTAAAAATAAATAATTTTCTGTCCGTTATCTGATTATTCGTGCAATATAAAAATACCTCGAAAATAAAAGTTCTCCAAATGCCCTGAAAATTAAATATGATTTTTATAGAATATTTGAGGATTTATGGAAACAAGAACACACCAGGGGGCCAACCACCCTGCCTCGTGGGCACACGGTGGCCCTCCTCCACTTATTCATGCACCCATCCTCTTCTTCTTCCTCCCACAAACACGAAAAATCAACTCAAGCACGAGTTCCAGCCCTCTTTGCTGCCATTTTCGATCTCCTTGCTCAAAGCACCTCTCACAAAACTGCTTGGGGAGATTGTTCCTTGGTATGTGACTCCTTCATTGGTCCAATTAGTTTTTGTTCTAGTGCTTTATTCATTGCCAATTTTTGCTGCTTAGGTGACCCTGTTCTTGAGCTTGCATGTCAAATTTATATGGTCAAAAGTAGTTTTGATGCATGATATAGGCTCTAGGCACTTGTAGGAGTAGTTGCTATAAATATTATTGAGTTTGGTTTACTTTTATTTTGAAGTTACTAAAAATTTCAGAATTTTTCAGAAAATGATGAGGAGATTATTGAGGGGCTCATCGAGCCAAAGCTCGAAGGAAAAGGCACCGAAGCCTAAGTATAATTTGCCGCGCACCGCGGAGGTTCGGGCGTGTGAATGGCCTTCCGAGGATTTCTTAAGAGTAGCTGGGATTTATGAAGATTTTCATGAGTTGGCTCATAATGCAGGCCTCACCGCTTTCCTCCATGACCAATGCGATCAGTATCTCTTACTCACAAATACCTTTGTGCAAAACTTTCATTTTCATTCTAGAAACTCACCACCTACGGTGGAGTTTCATTTATATGATGAGCATAAGGAGATGTCACTTTATGATTTTTGTCGGATTTGTTTAGTCCCTTTTGAGGGCAAGACAGAAGAACCACATCGTGATGATGTGGAGGGATTTATTAATACTATCACTGTAGGGGAAACTAGGAAGGTTTCCGATGCACGAATCACTAGCATACATTTTCCTGTCTTACGTTACTTTGCATTATTTGCTAGTCCTTGCTTAATTGGTCGGCATTATTGCTGATATTATTATTTTGCTCCAAGGTTTATACAGTGATAACACTTTTAGTATGGGCGGCATTATTGCTAGACGGTTAAGTATGAACCGTACTAAGGGTCCCAGCTTTGGAGGCATCTATGCTACACGCCTAGCTACACATTTTAACATACCTATTAGGCATGCTGAGAAGGAAGAAAAAGTGTTGCCTCGAGTTTATTTAGATTATAAAAGTATGGTGGCACATGATTTTATTGTTAAGAATAGGGCAGGAGAGCTTAAATATCAATTGTTCTTTAATAAACATCATCCTGAGACTATTACCTTGCCTGCTCCTTCTTTGTTTGATTTGACTGTAGGCACGTACCTTGTTCCGTTGACGGCTATTGATACGTCTCCAACGTATCTATAATTTTTGATTGCTCCATGCTATATTATCTACTGTTTTGGGCAATATTTGGCTTTATTATCCACTTTTATATTACTTTTGGGACTAACCTATTAACCGGAGGCCCAGCCCAGATTTGCTATTTTATGCCTATTTCAGTGTTTTGAAGAAAAGGAATATCAGACGGAGTCGAAATGGAATGAAATCAACTGGAGAAGTTATTTTTGGAAGGAAACACACCTGATGGAGTTGGACCCCACGTCAAGGAAGGAATGAGGTGATCACGAGGGTGGGGGCGCGCCCCCTGTCTCGTGGGGCCCTCGTGGCTCCCCTGACGTACCTCCTGCACCCATATATACCTACGTGACCTAAAACTTCCAAAACGAGACAATAGATCGGGAGTTCCGCCGCCAGAAGCCTCCGTAGCCACCAAAAGCCAATCTAGACCCGTTCCGGCACCCTGCCGGAGGGGGAATCCTTCTCCGGTGGCCATCTTCATCATCCCGGTGATCTCCATGACGAGGAGGGAGTAGTTCTCCCTCGGGGCTGAGGGTATGTACCAGTAGCTATGTGTTTGATCTCTCTCTCTCTCTCGTGTTCTTGAGATGCTACGATCTTGATGTATCGCGAGCTTTGCTATTATAGTTGGATCTTATGTTTCTCCTCCCCCTCTTCTCTCTTGTAATGAATTGAGTTTTCCCCTTGAAGTAATCTTATCAGATTGAGTCTTTAAAGACTTGAGAACACTTGATGTATGTCTTGCCGTGGATATCTGTGGTGACAATGGGATACCGTGTGCCACTTGATGTATGTTTTGGTGACCAACTTGCGGGTTCATGAACCTATGCATAGGGGTTGGCACACGTTTTCGTCATGATTCTCTGGTAGAACTTTGGGGCACTCTTTGAGGTCCTTTGTGTTGGTTGAATAGATGAATCTGAGATTGTGTGACGCATATCGTATAATCATACCCACGGATACTTGAGGTGACATTGGAGTATCTAGGTGACATCAAGGTTTTGGTTGATTTGTGTCTTAAGGTGTTATTCTAGTACGAACTCTAGGGCTGTTTGTGACACTTATAGGAATAGCCCAACGGATTGATTGGAAAGAATAACTTTGAGGTGGTTTCGTACCCTACCATAATCTCTTCGTTCGTTCTCCGCTATTAGTGACTTTGGAGTGACTCTTTGTTGCATGTTGAGGGATAGTTATGTGATCCAATTATGTTAGTATTGTTGAGGGAACTTACACTAGCGAAAGTATGAACCCTAGGCCTTGTTTCAATGCATTGCAATACCGTTTACGCTCACTTTTACCGCTTGCTACCTTGCTGTTTTTATATTTTCAGATTACAAAAACTATTATCTACTATCCATATTGCACTTGTATCACCATCTCTTCGCCGAACTAGTGCACCTATACAATTTACCGTTGTATTGGGTGTGTTGGGGACACAAGAGACTCTTTGTTATTTGGTTGCAGGGTTGCTTGAGAGAGACCATCTTCATCCTACGCCTCCTACGGATTGATAAACCTTAGGTCATCCACTTGAGGAAAATTTGCTACTGTCGTACAAACCTCTGCACTGGGAGGCCCAACAATGTCTACAAGAAGAAGGTTGTGTAGTAGACAGCAAGCTCTTTTCTGGCGCCGTTGCCGGGGAGGTGAGTGCTTGAAGGTATATCTTTAGATCTTGCAATCGAGTATTTTAGTTTCTTGTTTTATCACTAGTTTAGTTTATAAAAGAAAACTATAAAAAAATGGAATTGAGTTTGTCTCATACGCTTCACCTTTTTAATATCTTTCGTGAGTATGATGGAAAGGATAATTGTGCTCAAGTGCTAGAAGAAGAAATCTATAAAATTTTGGGCACTAAATATTTGAATGATGAGCATGATTACAATGTTTTTAGTATGAATTCTTTGAATATCGATGATGCTAATGATGATTGCACTAGTTATGATGAAAATGCCTCCTATAAACATGTCAATTTTTGTGGAGTAGACTGGGTTTGCAAGTACACACCAAATAGGGAAGGTAGATATTGCAAGAGGCATAAGTACTTAGAAACCAAATTGTTGCAAGAAGAGCTAGATGAATGTGCTGAAAAATTCAATATTTTTCGTGCCCCTTGTGAACTTTGCAATGAACATGGTCATTTAAAGCTCCAATGCTATTTGTTTCATGATCAAGTCGTGTCCAAACATTGTGATAATTTGATTAGCCTTGAGCATCATAAAGAGCTTAGCCTTCTTTTGGGTTATGAAGAAATGAAACGTATAACTGAGGGTATTCCAAAGTTTAATCTTGATAAAGTTCTTCATTTTGATCTAGAAAATATTTATATGTATTGTGCGGTGAATTGCATTGAAAATCCTTATATTGCCAATTACATAAAGAAAAGATAACAAATAGAAGATGAAGAGAATACTAATGAAAGGGAAGAGAATTCCCAATACCCTCCTATTATTTCTTATGATGAATCAGGTAATGAGGAGGAGCCTCCTATTCAACCAATCTCATTAATAAGGAGATCCAAAAAGAGGATTGAACCCACACATGATATGGTGAAGAGGAAGAAAATAAAAAGGAAGAGAGGTAAAAAGGTATCTCTCCCAAATAAAGTTGCTCCTATTATTGTTGTGCCTCATGAAAATGAAGATGATACACTTTATGATGATCTCGTTATGCCTATTGCTTGTTGTGATGATTATGATTGGAAAGATAATGATACTTCTTATGATCTTGAAAATCTTTTTGGTACTTGCTTGGAAGAATATGATAATAATGTTTGCTATACTATTGGTGCTATCCATACTATTAATGATGAGAGTGATTATGATTATGATACGAAAAGGCCCAAGCTTGGGGAAGCTATGTTTGATAAAGATGACATATTTGAGAATATATTTGTTGCAATTAATGTTTGTCCCAAGCTTGGGAATGCTATGTTTAATAATGATGATATTTTGAGCCTTCCATGTTTTGATATGCAAAGTGATTATGATGAGAACAAAGTTGCTACTTATGATGATTATGGTGATGATACTTATGCTATAAAAAGTAGTGATTATATTTATAAAACTTGTCATGATTATGATTACCCCTTCTCTGAACATTACTCTTTTAATGTGGAAACAATTTATAATATTCAAGTCTCTTATGATACTCCCACTATCCCGAAAGAGAAGAATTTTGCTTATGTGGAGAATAATAAATTTTCTATGCTTGTAGATCATGAAAAGAATGCTTTAGGTGCTGGTTATATTGTTGAATTCATTCATGATGCTACTTAAAATTATTATGAGGGAGGAACATATGCTTGTAGGAATTGCAATAATACCAAGTTTCCTCTCTATGTGCTTAAAGTTTTGAAGTTATGCTTGTTTTGCCTTCCTATGCTAGTTGATTATTGTTCCCATAAGTTGTTTGCTCACAAAATCCATATGCATAGGAAGTGGATTAGACTTAAATGTGCTAGTCATATTCTTCCTGATGCTCTCTTTATGTTAAAATTCTTATCTTTTATGTGAGCATCATTGAAATCATCATGCCTAGCTAGGGGCGTTAAACAATAGCGCTAGTTGGGAGGCAACACAATTTTATTTTAGTTCCTTGCTTTTTGATCCTGTTTAGTAATAAATAATTCATCTAGCCTCTGTTTAGATGTGGTTTTATGCTTTTAATTAGTGTTTGTGCCAAGTAGAACCTTTGGGAAGACTTGGGGAGAGTCTTGTTGATCATGCTGTAAAAAAACAGAAACTTTAGCGCTCACGAGAATTGCTGCCATTTTTATTTGGAGAGTGCTATTTAGTTAATTCTTTTTGCAGATGATTAATAGATAAATTAATCAGGTCCAGCAATTTATTTGAGAATTTTATGAGTTCCAGAAGTACACGTTTGATCCAGATTACTACAGACTGTTCTATTTTGACAGATTCTGTTTTCGATGTGTTGTTTGCTTATTTTGATGAATCTATGGCTAGTAAAATAGTTTATAAACCATAGAGAAGTTGGAATACAGTAGGTTTAACACCAATATAAATAAAGAATGAGTTCATTACAGTACCTTGAAGTGGTGATTTTTTTTCTTATACTAACAGAGCTTACGAGTTTTCTGTTAAGTTTTGTGTTGTGAAGTTTTCAAGTTTTGGGTAAAGATTCGATGGACTATGGAATAAGGAGTGGCAAGAGCCTAAGCTTGGGGATGCCCAAGGCACCCCAAGGTAATATTTGAGGAAAACCAAGAGCCTAAGCTTGGGGATGCCCCGGAAGGCATCCCCTCTTTCGTCTTCGTTCATCGGTAACTTTACTTGGAGCTATATTTTTATTCACCACGTGATATGTGTTTTGCTTGGAGCGTCAATTTATTTTGTTAGGCTTTTCTTGCTGTTTGAATAAAACACCAAGATCTGAAATTATTAAATGTTAGAGAGTCTTCACATAGCTAAATAATTATTTAACTACTCATTGATCTTCACTTAAATCTTTCGGAGTAGTTTGTCATTTGCTCTAGTGCTTCACTTATATCTTTTAGAGCATGGTGGTAGTTTTATTTTGAACAAATAGATGAACTCTCATGCTTCACTTAGATTATTTTGAGAGTCTTAAATAGCATGGTAATTTGCTTAAATTCCTAATATGCTAGGTATTGAAGAATAATAAAATTCTCTTATGAGTGTGTTGAATACTAGGAGAATTTTGATACTTGATAATTGTTTTGAGATATGGAGATGGTGATATTAGAGTCATGCTAGTTGAGTGGTTATGAATTTGAGAAATACTTGTGTTGAAGCTTGTGATTCCCCTAGCATGCACGTATGGTGAACCGTTATGTGATGAAGTCGGAGCATGATTTATTTATTGATTGTCTTCCTTATGAGTGGCGGTCGGGAACGAGCGATGGTCTTTTCCTACCAATCTATCCCCCTAGGAGCATGCGTGTAATACTTTGCTTTGATAACTTCTAGATTTTTGCAATAAGTATATGAGTTCTTTATGACTAATGTTGAGTCCATGGATTATACGCACTCTCACCCTTCCACCCTTGCTAGCCTCTCTAGTGCCGTGCAACTTTCGCCGGTACCATAAACCCACCATATACCTTCCTCAAAACAGCCACCATACCTACCTATTATGGCATCTCCATAGCCATTCCGAGATATATTGCCATGCAACTTTCCACCATTCCGTTCATCATGACACATTCATCATTGTCATATTGCTTAGCATGATCATGTAGTTGACATAGTATTTGTGGCAAAGCCACTGTTCATAATTCTTTCATATTTGTCACTCTTGATTCATTGCATATCCCGGTACACCGCCGGAGGCATCCATATAGAGTCATACTTTGTTCTAGTATCGAGTTGTAATCATTGAGTTGTAAATAAATAGAAGTGTGATGATCATCATTCAATAGAGCATTGTCCCAAAAAAGAGAAAGGCCAAATAAAAAAAGAAAGGCCAAATAAAAAATAAAATAAAAGGGACAATGCTACTATCCTTTTACCACACTTGTGCTTCAAAGTAGCACCACGATCTTCATGATAGAGAGTCTCCTATGTTGTCACTTTCATATACTAGTGGGAATCTTTCATTATAGAACTTGTCTTGTATATTCCAATGATGGGCTTCCTCAAAATGCCCTAGGTCTTCGTGAGCAAGCAAGTTGGATGCACACCCACTAGTTTCTTTTGTTGAGCTTTCATACATTTATAGCTCTAGTGCATCCGTTGCATGGCAATCCCTACTCACTCACATTGATACCTATTGATGGGCATCTCCATAGCCCGTTGATACGCCTAGTCGATGTGAGACTATCTTCTCCCTTTTTGTCTTCTCCACAACCACCATTCCATTCCACCTATAGTGCTATATCCATGGCTCACGCTCATGTATTGCGTGAAGATTAAAAAAGTTTGAGAACATCAAAAGTATGAAACAATTGCTTGGCTTGTCATCGGGGTTGTGCATGATTTGAATATTTTGTGTGGTGAAGATGGAGCATAGCCAGACTATATGGTTTTGTAGGGATAGCTTTCTTTGGCCATGTTATTTTGAGAAGACATGATTGCTTTGTTAGTATGCTTGAAGTATTATTATTTCTATGTCAATATGAACTTTTGTCTTGAATCTTATGGATCTGAATATTCATACCACAACTAGGAAGAATTACATTGAAATTATGCCAACTAGCATTCCACATCAAAAATTATCTTTTTTTATCATTTACCTACTCGAGGACGAGCAGGAATTAAGCTTGGGGATGCTTGATACGTCTCCAACGTATCTATAATTTTTGATTGCTCCATGCTATATTACATACTGTTTTGGGCAATATTGGGCTTTATTATCCACTTTTATATTACTTTTGGGACTAACCTATTAACCGGAGGCCCAGCCCAGATTTGCTATTGTATGCCTATTTCAGTGTTTTGAAGAAAAGGAATATCAGACGGAGTCGAAACGGGACAAAATCAACTGGAGAAGTTATTTTTGGAAGGAAACACACCTGATGGACTTGGACCCCACGTCAAGGAAGGAACGAGGTGCTCACGAGGGTGGGGCGCCCCCCTAGGGCACGCCCCCCTGTCTCGTGGGGCCCTCGTGGCTCCCCTGACGTACCTCCTGCACCCATATATACCTACGTGACCTAAAACTTCCAGAACGAGACAATAGATCGGGAGTTCCGCCGCCAAAAGCCTCCGTAGCCACCAAAAGCCAATCTAGACCCGTTCCGGCACCCTGCCAGAGGGGGAATCCTTCTCCGGTGGCCATCTTCATCATCCCGGTGCTCTCCATGACGAGGAGGGAGTAGTTCTCCCTCGGGGCTGAGGGTATGAACCAGTAGCTATGTGTTTGATCTCTCTCTCGTGTTCTTGAGATGCCACGATCTTGATGTATCGCGAGCTTTGCTATTATAGTTGGATCTTATGTTTCTCCTCCCCCTCTTCTCTCTTGTAATGAATTGAGTTTTCCCCTTGAAGTAATCTTATTGGATTGAGTCTTTAAACACTACACCACGGTAGAGCTTACGTGACACATTTATGTGGGCAAAGGTCTACTAATCTTCACAAAATAACTATCACCGTAGCTTTTAAGTTTTGTCTTTGGAACTTGTGTAGGCAAAGGTACATCACTATAGACACATTATGTGTCGGCAACCACTAAATAACTATGTATTTGTCAGTAATAGCTTAATAACGTGTTATGTGTCGGCATATGTATGGGTTTTGACAGTTTATCAGTCGGTGTAGGTACGTATTTAGCAATATAAAATGTGTCGGCGTATATAGGGTGTATAGACTTAGATTAAGTGTCGGCGTAGAGGGACACGTGTCAATCCACTGCCTTGGCGCGCAATTTCGGCGCGCGAGCGAAATTTTCACCTGTTCGTGCAAAGAATCCCCACAAAATACTCCCCTCCCCCGCAAAATACCCCAAATCGACCCCAACCCTAACCCGTGCCTGCCGCCGCCACCCTCGCGTTGGATCCACTCCATCGGCTGCTGCCCTCGCGCTCATCCAGTCCTGCTGCCATCGCCGCCGCCCTCGCACTCCACCCCGTCCTCGCGCCCCCTCCTCCCTACCTCCATCGTCGTCCTCGCACCCGTCTCCCCCCGAGCTCCAGCCCTAGATCGACTAGCTGTCGTTGCGCTTCACATCCAACTGCCCCCGCCCCCTCCCCCCTGACATGTAGCCGCCGTCCTTGCCAATCCCCATCCCTACTGCCGCTGGGGAACCATCTCCAGGCTCCCTGTTGTCGCCGGGGATCCGGGTCCCTGCTGTCGCGTAGGGTCCATAGCTGGGCTCCCTCCTGCCGTCTAGGTTCCATTGCCGGGCTCCTGCCGCCGCCGCAGCCCCATCTCCGGGCTCCTGCTATCGCCGGACCTCTGCACTGCTGCTGCCGGACCTCTGCTCTGCTGCTGCCGGAGCTCCATCTTCGGGCTTGTTGCTGTCGGAGCACCATCTCCGGGCCTGCTGCTCCCGGACCTCTACAGTGCTGCTGCCGCATCTCTGCTCTGCTGCTGTCAGGCTCCATCTCCGGCCAAGCTCCATCTCTGCTTCGCTCCTGCAGCTCCGTCTCTGTGCCCCGAGTAAGCATCAACTCCTCCCTAGATTACCTTCTCTGTATCTGAATATATGCAGTTGTTTGTGACAGTAGACAACTGGACAAGGATGTGTATTTGTTGCTTGAATGGTTATTGTTTTGTACTTTTATTGCTTGAATAATGATTATCGCTTCACTGATGCAAAGCTAACACTACCGCACTGGCCATATTCAGATACTTGGCAACTTTGATATTAAGGTTGCATCATGGACAAAACCTGGTTGTCTAAGCCTAGGTACATCAAGTTTCCTTTTTGCAAACTCATAAACGGTATAATTTTGGCATGAACTGTTCTGATATCTAAAAATAACAATTACATGTAGGCACACAAATGAGTATCTACAGGGGTTAGACAAGTTTATAGAGTTTGCTTTTATTAATTCAACAAATGGAAACAAAATCTTATGTCCTTGCAAGATATGTTTGAACTCTAAATGGAGAACAGCAACTGAAGCACGTGACCATTTGATATGTGATGGTTTCATGGAGGGGTATCATACATGGTTGTTTCATGGAGAATCTAGCCACGCTAGCCCTAATATTGAGGAGGTAGAAGTAGAGAGTTCACCGGCACAAAATGAATTAGCTAATTTCTTGCGAGACATAGCTTGTGGATTAGATGATGGGGGGTGTTGGAAGAGAACAATGAGGACAATAACAACCCTAGGACGGATGTTGATGATGATACCCAGGCTTATTTGAAGATGGTTGATGATGACAACAAAGAACTATACCCTGGGTGTTAAAACTTCTCAAAATTGTGTTTTATTGTCAAATTGCTCCACATCAAACTTCTTGGGCGATGGAGTGACAAAAGTTTTGACATGGTGCTTGAGTTACTTAGTGATGCATTCCCCAAAGGTTCAATACTTCCCAAAAATTTCAATGAAGCTAAGAAAATAGTTAAATCTGTTGGGCTTGGGTATGTTAGTATTCATGCCTGTGAAAATGATTGTGTACTGTTCAGAAATGAATTGGATAAGGAAAATCAATGTCCAAAGTGTAAAACTTTAAGGTGGAAATCATAAAAGAAGAGTCCTGATGGGAAAAGGGTACATAGAGTTCCTAGAAAGGTTCTTCGCTATTTTCCTATTAAAAGAAGGCTTCAAAGGTACTTTATGTCCTCTAAAACTGCAACTGACATGAGGTGGCATGACGAACAATGGACCAAAGAAGGTTTGATTAGGTGCCCAGCAGATGCTATTTTCTGGAAGGATTTTGATTCCAAACATCCACTAATTGGTAATGATAGTCGGAATTTTAGATTCGCTGCAACAACTGATGGCTTTAATCCATTTAGGTCAACAAGGAGTACCTACAGTATTTGGCCAGTCTTTTTGATTCCATACAACCTTCCTCCTTGGATGTGCATGAGGCGGACTAATTTTATCCTTTCTTTGCTCATTCCTGGCCCTAAGGCACCTGGTGGCGATATGGATGTCTATCTTGAACCTTTGGTAGATGATTTAGTAGATATGTACTATCATGGTGTAAAGACATTTGATGCTTCTAAGTCTGAAATATTTGATCTTCGTGCTGCCATCCTTTGCACCATACATGACTTTCTAGGTTTAGGCTACACTCATGGGTGTGCTACCCAGGGTGAGGTAGCTTGTCCTAAGTGCCATTCATTCACTTGTTCTCTACAATTAAAAAAAGGCAGGAAATATTGCTATATGGGACATCGTAGGTTCTTATCATCCAATCATAAGTTTAGATCAGATGAAAAGTTATTTGATGGCAAGTCAGAGCATAGGACAGCACCTATACCTCTTACGGGTGAGGAAATCGATGATTTGACAGCAAATCTTGAAACATCCTTTGGAAAAGATCCAGCTGCCAAGAAGACAACAAAGAGAAAACGCATAGAAGGTGAATCCCCTCCCTTGTATAAAAGAAGATCTGTGTGGTTTAAGTTACCCTATTGGAAAGATCTGATGTTGTGTCATAATTTTAATGTTATGCATATAGAAAAAAATGTATGTGATAACATAGTTAACACACTTCTGGGCCTTGAGGGAAAATCAAAGGATAACGCAAATTCTCGCTTAGACATCCAAGCTTTGGGTATTATGGGGGACCTGCATCCTGTTGAAGTAGAAGAGGGTAAATTTTATATACCTCCAGCACAATATACTTTGACACCCGATCAGATGAAACATTTTCTCCAAGTCTTGATGGGAGTCAAGTTTCCACAAGGCTTTGCAACTGATATACGACGTTATATCCATGTTAGCGAGAAGAAGATTTTTGGACTGAAGAGCCATGATAATCACATTCTGCTGCAGCACCTTCTTCCGCTTGCGATTCAAAAAATATTGCCAACAAGAGTATGTGCTACATTGACTCGTGTTAGTAACTTCTTCAAGAAGATTTGCTCACCTGTTATCCGCGTCAGTGATATGCAAATTCTAGAGGCTGAAATAGCTGAGACCTTAAGCATACTTGAGACTATATTCCTGCCAAGTTTTTTTGATGTCGTGGTCCACTTGATGGTTCATTTGCCTGCCCAAGTTAGAATTGGTGGCCCAGTACACTTCCGGAGCATGTGGTCAGTAGAAAGGTGATCTTCTAAACAAAGTCTTATAGCAACCTTTTTTTTGCAAATAGGCTTACAATCTGTAGTATGTAGGTATTTGGGGCACTGCAAAGGGCATGTTCGCACTAGAAGCCATCCGGAAGGATCAATCGCTGAGGGTTATTTGTTTGATGAGGGCCTTACATTATGTTCTCGCTATCTCAAAGGGTGTGAGACTAGGTTCACTCGACAAGATAATAATGTTGAGGTGCTGAATAATGAAACGTCCAACACCAGTCCATACTTGTGCCACAAGGGGCAAGGATTGGGTAGCATTGTATCATTATCAAATAATTCTTGGATCCAAGCACATAGATATGTCTTGTTCAACCACAATGAAATAGAACCTTATGTGAAGTAAGCTGCCCACACTATAGTAATATTATCTCTTTCTTATCTTTCTTATAATATTTAATTTGATACACAATTATAGGAAGCACCGCGAGCACCTATCCTCAATTGGTCTTCCCAATGAAAAAGAAATCAACACTATGCAACATGAGAAGTTTCATGAGTGGTTTCGAGAGCATGTAAGTAGGACATCACTTGACCTATTGTGCTCAACATTAATCATGTTAAACTGTTGTAACAAACAACAATTCTATACTCAGGTGTTGTCATTAGTTGAAAGAGGTGTAGAAGTATCAGAAGAAATGCAAATTTTAGCCCAAGAGCCTTTCATGATTGCTAGAAAACTTAACAGCTATACTACTAATGGGTTCGATTTCCATACACACTCAAGTGATGATGGTAGACCTATTCAAAACAGTGGAGTAGCTATAGCTGCACAAAATTCAAGAGGAGTAGAGATATATTATGGCATTATTAGGGAGATAGTTGAGCTAAACTACCGCCAAAAAGGATATATGGTGTTATTTCAATGTGATTGGGTTGACAATCGTGAACAAGACAAATGGGTAAAAACCGATCAGTTTGGGGTTACTACTGTTAACTTCAACCATTTATTCGGTAGTGGTGATAAGTTATCAGATGAACCTTTCATCTTAGCATCACAAGCCGCACAAATTTTCTATGTTCCAGAGGTTGATGATAAAGGCTGATGTGTAGTTGTCCAGAACACAAAACCACATGGCACCTACTCTATGGCCGCTGTGGATGGTGAAAATGTGGATGATGAAAATGTAGATCTTGAGAATGCTAATAAGGGGTTGTTAATTGATCTACACACAGATGTTGATCCCGACATTGATTATACCAAATTTTCTCATGTAAGGACTGATATAGATGGAATAATTGTTGCTGCACCAAAGAGGAAGTAAGTGTGATAATGATTTTCCGCATTTTATTTGGTAGTTGTGTAAAATTTGGTTGTTACTTCAGTTGAAATACTTGCATGTCGTATGGACTGCTAACTCATTTGTAAGCACTTACAGGAGCAAGAGCAAAAATGGCAGCTACAGCAAGAAGCGCAGAAAGAACTCCTGAATATGAACTCGAAAGGAACAAAACTGTACTTGATGTACGTAGAAGACAAAATGAGAACATGAAGAGAACTTTGAATCTTAAAGGTCTAGCAAATGCATTTGAGGCGGAAGGCCAACCTGCTCCCCAAAAGAAGAAAAAGGTATTGTTGCTAGATATGATATAACTAAAAGAAAACACATGTCTTCAATTTCTTTGTGTTGGATTATAGCTTTGCATCATATACTACTAAAACTATTACATCATCCACACATACATATGCACTATTTCCAGCACACTATTTGCTATCCCTTTTTGCATAGTTAACACTGATTTATGTGATTAATTGTAGAGACAAAAGCGAACTCATGTTTCACAAACTCAAGCTCCAGACTGGCAATTACGGTCTTCTTCAAGATTAAATACAGAAATTTCAACTGAACCTGAGGTTGTATTGAATGAACCTGAAGGTATGCTTCTTTACTTTGAAGTGTGTACCTTCAAGATTAGCAATTGAATGATAATGCATTCGTAGTACTAAACCTATTTTCTGCATTTATTGGATATCAGTCCAGGAAAGGGAGTTTAGGAAAGTTACTGCTATGAAAAGCATATGGGGAAGGCAAAACAAGCCTAAACTCAAGTTGGAAATCAATGAGTATGGTCAGCCTTGTGGTAAATCTGCTAGACGGTTCGCCAACTTTGTTGGAACACAAATAAGAACCAAGGGTTTTCCGGTTGAATTTGATGATTGGAGGAAGGTTGATCTATCTAAAAAACTTGCTTTATGGACCGAGGCAAAGGTAATACTTGGTTGCTGCTGCTATATAGTTATTGGTTGATGCTATGTTGCTATATTTTTATTGCTGCTATATAGTTTATGTTGTATTGTTCCCCAATGCTTATTTCCAAATGCCAATTTTTTAGTTGTTTTGGGAATTAGACGAACGAGTTTTCCAATGGTATATGAAAACAGCACAAATTAAATGGAAAGACTTCAAATCATACCTAAAGAGGGATCATTATGATGAATCATATGAATATGATGAACTTATAGCATCATGTGATGCTAGAGTTCATCCTGACCAATGGAAGTTGCTTGTTGCATTTTGGTTGACTCCAAAAGCTAAGGTATGCTCTTTGTTAGGTTAGTATTTACCTTTGATTCTACTTGTGTGACATGATCTCTATCAAACCATTTGGTAGGCTCGCTCAATAAGAGGTAAAAATAATCGAGCACATCACACGCAAAATCACACATCTGGAAGTAAGAGTTTTGCTCGGGTTGACACTGAAATGGTATGCAACCATGCTATTCTTGTTCTAAACTTTGATGTCTGTACATTTTGCTCATTGTTTTAATCTTTCTTATCACTTGACATAGAACGAGGAGCTCAAGCGCCGCCCACATAGACATGAATTGTTTATTGAAACACATACACATCGAATTAGTGGACTTCCTCAAAAAGGGTCTGCAGTAAGAATTGTAAGTTCAGATGCAATCTAATTTCTCGATTCCTTTCATATTTTTGTTTATGTAGTAAGTACTAGGAACTCATAACAATTCCTAAAATCTACAGAAAGAACTTCAAGATGAAGCATTAAAGCACCCAGAATTGTTGGAGAATGGTATTAAGGATGGTGATTTGTTTGCGTTTGTTTGTGGAAAAGAAAAAAATGGATATGTTCGTGCTATTGGTTTGGGGCCAACTCCATCTGACCTAGAGTTGCCAGGAATCCAGAAGTATAAATCTACAAAGCTTCAACTAGCAATGGAAAAGTGTCGTGTATCTAACCAAAAAGTGGAACATCTGCAAGACCAAATGGATGGCATGAAGAAGCAAATGGCTGAGATGAGGCAACTTTTTTTATCTTCATAGGGGCAACAAGATGAAACCAATACCACACCTGAACATGAACCAAATACTCCAGACCAGGTAGCACTAGTTCTATTATATTGTACCTCTGCCATAGCGAAACATGTGATGTTGTGTTCTCGTTGTAGTTTATTTTATTTAACATCTACAATGCTTGATTTTGATGTAGAACATAAGGACAAGAGAAGCCAATAATATTGAAAAAGGCAATGCTCATCTAGAGGAGGTGGCTGAGTCAAATGCTTCTATGCAGAATGATGACACTCTTACTAGAAGAAAAATTGTTAATGTTGAGAAACATAACAGACAACAAGGGGTAAATCTTTCCTTTCCTTTTGGCCTTTAATTGCCAATGTGATGCTATATGAACTTGTTTCTTTCCATGATTATATTTTGAATTGCAAATTTTTCCCATAGGGTGGAAGAGATGTGATACTATATAGCATGACTAGACCTTTAAATGTCGCTATTGCCAAAGGAACAATTCAAACAACTAATCCAAAGGCTGTGGTGGGGGTGAGCCCCTAGGTTCTCAATATGTCGAAATTTTCATCTATTCGGTGTTCAAAAGGGATACTCAGTTGCCTCGTCCGTATGGGAATGTGTTGACCATGGGAGATGCTAAGGGGAAATCGATTGCATGGCCATCTGCTATGGTAATAATCTAGAGCACTTGGTTTCTTTTCTTTTGTGCAAATCGGTCACCTATTAAGTAGTGATTGTTGTTGCAGATCAAAGATCCCAAGAAGACATCTAATGTGCCCGGAGGTGCAGGTACTATGATATACATCAAATTTACATGCCAATTAAAATTAATGTGCCTTAGTTTCTTTCTGCCCACTTATTTGTCCTAGACCATTTATGTATTGAATAGTTGTCAATCTCCATATTTGTGTGCACCTTTTTATCTCCAGCCCTTGGCACTTCTCCTACCTTGGAGAAATTTAACAAGTAAAAATCTGCAGCTATTTGTCAATCTCCATATTTATGTGCACCTATTTCTGTTTATAGCTCCATATTTATCCATACAAAAAAGTAGATACAACTAGCGTGTTTCGCGCATCCTGGTCAAACTAAGTTTTTATTTGGTAACTATGTAATCTGACAAGTGAGTACATAGTATTTGTGGCAACTGATTGACACCTAAAAGCATGTTTAATCTCTTGGGCAAATAAGTATTTAGTAATCTGGAAACTAAGCATATTAAATATGGCAACTAAATACTACTAGTAAATGGCACGTGCCATGCATGTGTAGATTTTACGATTGTTGTGAAATATTGTATGTTGAAATGTTGTAAATATTTTTTCTATCGCAGTACAAACACAAATACTCATATAGACGCAATAGTATGAACGCACACAGACACCCAACGCTAAGTTTAGGAATTGAACCCTGTTGGTCTACCACAAGGAATGTGGAAAAATATATGCTGGAAGAATTGGTGGCAATCTAGCATATAATTCGATTGCCGATATTTACTACTTTCTTTTTTAAACAAATTCCATACACTTGTCGTCTAATAGATTAGAGTTGTACACATATAAATTACTGGCAGAAACAAAGAAAAATCCAGATTGTAATATTTTTGAAATAAAGGATTTATAAATGAAATTAATGTCTATTTTTAATTTTTATTTTGCAAAAAGAGTCTTGTTACAACACATATATTAGACTGTTCAACGTACTTGTTTTAATCTACTCTGGTAAATTGTGCATTTGTCCTTACGTGGCTGAATTGGTGCATCCATTCTCTCTCTCATCTCCGTTTCTATTCTTTTATACTAAAGTAGCTATCTTACCGTAGGGCTGTGGGCTACTAATTGCTTGGTCGATTCTAGTCTATAGTGCAACTGTAGGCTGCATGTACTACAGTACTCATGTCACATGAGCATGCTAGAATTTTCTTGTCAGGGAGAGAATCACCGCCTGTTGTCTTCACGAGGTGGCAGGCTGGCAGGGGAGTGATGCGCCCCCACCGTGAATCCCAGCCGCGTGGGCCGTTAGATTGTCCTATCCAATGGTGCATATTCGGCCACGTAGTCCTCTAGTTAAATCTATTGAATGTGATATCACTGTTCAGGAGCTTTGAACAACTTTTCAGTTGATTACACTTTCTTGACAATTCTTGACAAATTCGTATGCAATATTTTTAGGTACTTAGCCACCTGGCATTGGATGTGAGGAGGACTTGGAGTATCATGGAACATACATGGTTGTGCGCAGTATTTTGGAAGCCAACTTCAAACATGTCACGAATCTGATGTGTGTTTCGGACCATTTGGTACTTCAAGTGTTTTGGAGTAGAAACTTTGTGCTCATGGATGCGATTTGTGTGCTCTGGATTAGTGTTTGAATTATTTCATCGAACAAATAGTGGTCCTTTTTATGTGACTTGTGTGTTCTGGATGGTTGAACTATACTTCTGGTTGTGCTTGTGAACCTATGCTGATATATATGTCTATTTGTGAACCTATGTCAGTATATGTCAATTTGTGAACCTATGTCAGTATGTGTCTGTTTCTGAACCTATAATCATTGTTGTCCAATGTGTCCATGTTGATGTTGTTTATCGATTGCATTTCAGTATATATGTGAAATTATTGGTTTGGCTGTGCACTACTTACCAACAAGTTATCTGTTGGTAAAAAAATTCTTGCAGAGCAACTGTCGGCCATGGCTACTAGCTAGCTAGGCATGAAAAGTGTCAGCAAATATACATACCTAGACGTACAGACTATGTGTTGGCCAAGATATATACTTATATAGACAGCATAAGTGTCGGCAAAGGTTCAAATATATCCAAACAAAATATATGTCAGGATAGATATATACCTAGAAGAACAACATATGTGTCAACAAAAGTAGGGTGTAAGTGCACACGTGAACTGTCGGCGTACCTAGGATGTATGCCCACAAACCATCTGTCGGGGTACATAGGGTGTATGTCCACAAGCAAACTGTCGGCGTAGGTAGGGTGTATACTGTCTAAAAAAGTGTCGGCAAGTGGACTTCTGTCGGCAATGCCTTTCCCCACAGCAAGTCCTCCGACTGTTTTATCTTTTGTCAGCATATGTGTTAGCGACAAGCTATGTGTCGGCAAAGGTACCATATGCCAACAGATTAATGTGTCGCCAAACCTTGACCGTGGTGTAGTGGAAGACTTGAGAACACTTGATGTATGTCTTGCCATGGATATCTGTGGTGACAATGGGATACCGCGTGCCACTTGATGTATGTTTTGGTGACCAACTTGCGGGTTCATGAACCTATGCATAGGGGTTGGCACACGTTTTCGTCGTGATTCTCCGGTAGAACTTTGGGGCACTCTTTGAGGTCCTTTGTGTTGGTTGAATAGATGAATCTGAGATTGTGTGACGCATATCGTATAATCATACCCACGGATACTTGAGGTGACATTGGAGTATCTAGGTGACATCAGGGTTTTGGTTGATTTGTGTCTTAAGGTGTTATTCTAGTACGAACTCTAGGGCTGTTTGTGACACTTATAGGAATAGCCCAACGGATTGATTGGAAAGAATAACTTTGAGGTGGTTTCGTACCCTACCATAATCTCTTCGTTCGTTCTCCTCTATTAGTGACTTTGGAGTGACTCTTTGTTGCATGTTGAGGGATAGTTATGTGATCCAATTATGTTAGTATTGTTGAGGGAACTTACACTAGCGAAAGTATGAACCCTAGGCCTTGTTTCAACACATTGCAATACTGTTTACGCTCACTTTTACCGCTCGCTACCTTGCTGTTTTTATATTTTCAGATTACAAAAACTATTATCTACTATCCATATTGCACTTGTATCACCATCTCTTTGCCGAACTAGTGCACCTATACAATTTATCGTTGTATTGGGTGTGTTGGGGACACAAGAGACTCTTTGTTATTTGGTTGCAGGGTTGCTTGAGAGAGACCATCTTCATCCTACGCCTCCTATGGATTGATAAACCTTAGGTCATCCACTTGAGGGAAATTTGCTATTGTCCTACAAACCTCTGCACTTGGAGGCCCAACAACGTCTACAAGAAGAAGGTTGTGTAGTAGACATCAGCTATGCACGCCTACCGGAACCCTGCACCAGCCGGGGAGCCAGAACCGGAACCACAATTTGATCCTTCACGACAGTCTAACTATCAGTGGGATCCGGAGATGATTGCCAGCCAGTGGCAATCGGAGCCTTCTTCTTCCTCATCGCAGTACGACCCCAACAACTATTATTATGGATATCAGCCAGGCCAGCCGTGGCCATAGACCAACTTAGGCCAAAAGCCTAAGCTTGGGGGAGTACGTATTTCTCACCGACATTACATTTATGTTCACACACACTCATTGCTAGATGTCGGTGCTCATATTTTTTCATTGTATCATCCATGCTAGTTTATTTCCTTTTATGCTTTCTTCTTGTGTGTTTAATAAACCTTAAGAAAACCAAAAAAATTAGTTGTAGCTTTTAAGCAGTTTAATTTCCATGCTTGTAGTAGTAATTAAAAAGAAAACCCAAAAAGATTTCCTGTTCTTCTTTTGCTTGTTGGGAGCTTTCCCATGTAAATAGTTTTATTTCTTTTCTTTTCTTTGGGGGTCAGTAGGAGAAGACCATGATTAAATTGTTGAAATGGCTCTTATATGCTTTATTGTTGATTTAACCAAGAGCCCATATTGCTTTGTCTTCTCCTGTTTATTGAATGCTCGCAGATTCCAGCTTAGTCCAATGCATGTGCACTCTTATTATTATTCACATCGTTTGGTCATGCAAGTGAAAGGCAATTATGATGATATATGATGGACTGACTGAGATGAGAAAAGCTGGTATGAACTTGACCTCTTTGGTTTTTTTAAATATGATGAGTTCATCGTTCTTGATTCAGCTTGTTATGAATAAACATGTTTGGCATCACAATTAGAGATCATAGTTGCTTGTGCCATGCTTGATTAGCTATGAGTTATAATGGTTTACCTTGTGTGCCAACATGCTGTTAAAATGGTTATGATGTGGTATGATAGGGTGGTATCCTCCTCTGAATGATTTAAGTGACTTGACTTGGCACATGTTCACGCATGTAGTTGAAACAAATCAACATAGCCTTCACGGTATTTATGTTCATGGTGGATTATATCCTACTCATGCTTGCATCCAATGTTTATTAATTTTAATGCATGTACATGGTTGTTGTCGCTCTCTAGTTGGTCGCTTCCCAGTCTTTTGCTAGCCTTCACCTGTACTAAGAGGGAATACTGCTTGTGCATCCAATCCCTTAAACCCCAAAGTTATTCCAGATGAGTCCACTATATCTTCCTATATGCGGTATCTACCTGCCGTTCCAAGTAAATTTTTATGTGCCAAACTCTAAACCTTCAAATAAAGATCATGTTTTGTATGCTCGAATAGCTCATGTATCAACTAGGGTTTTCTGTATCTTCCATGTTAGGCGGGTTATTCTCAAAAGGAGTGGACTCCGCTCCTCACCCACGAGATAAATGGCTGGTCACCGGGATGCCCAGTCCCATGCTTTATGTAAACTAAATCAAAATAATTGCAAACAAAACTCCCCCTGGGACCTGATGTATGTTGGAGGCACTCGTTGTTTCGAGCACGCCATGGATTGATGTTTGTTGATGGAGGGGGAGTATAAACTTTACCATTCTGTTTGGGAACCGCCTATAATGTGTGTAGCATGGAATATATCGCCATCTCTTGGTTGTTATGTTGACAAGGAAAGTATACCGCTCAAATGTTATTCACCTCTATTTCAAAACCGAGCTCTGGCACCTCTACAAATCCCTGCTTCCCTCTGTGAAGGGCCTATCTATTTACTTTTATGTTGAGTCATCACCCTCTTATAAAAAGCACCAGTTGGAGAGCACCGCTGTCATTTGCATTCATTATTGTTAGTTTACATTGGGTGTGACTATGATTGGATCTCTATTACCATGAATTACAATATCTAGTTAGTCCTTGATCTTTAAAGGTGCTCTGCATTTATGTTTTGCGGTCTCAGAAAGGGCTAGCGAGATACCATCTTGTTATATCATATTATGATTGTTTTGAGAAAGTGTTGTCATCCAAGATTTATTATTATGGCTTGCTAGTTGATTATGCTATTGAGATGGGTAATCATGAGACCTGAGAATTATTGCAAATATGGTTAGTTATAATCTTGGCTGAAAACTTGAATGCTAGCTTGACATACTTATAACAACAAGAGCAAACAGAGTTTGTAAAAGTTTTTCTTTATTCCTTTCAGCTTGTCAACTGAATTGCTTGAGGACAAGCAAGGGTCTAAGCTTGGGGGAGTTGATACGTCTCCGTCATATCTACTTTTCCAAACACTTTTGCCCTTGTTTTGGACTCTAACTTGTATGATTTGAATGGAACTAACCCGGACTGATGCTGTTTTCGGCAGAATTGCCATGATGTTGTTTTATGTGTAGAAAACAAAAGTTCTCGGAATGACCTGAAACTCCATAGAATATCTTACAATAAATAATAAAAAATCCTCGCCAAAGATGAAGACCAGGGGGGCCACACCCTTGCCACGAGGGTGGGGGCGCCCCCTGTCGTGGTTCTAGATCTGACAGTAGAATGGGGGTAGGAATGTAGAGGCAAGATCCTAGCTATGGAGGAGTTGTACACGCGAGTTTTACGAGTTCAGGCCCTTCTCGAAAGAAGTAACAGCCCTACGTCTCGGAGCCCAGAGGCGGTCGACTGGATTATATGCATGTGAGTTACAGGGGGTGCGAACCCTTGTCCCTGAGGAGGGGGTGGCTTATATAGAGTTCGCCAGACCCCCTCCCGCCCTCAGTTACAGAGGGTTTAAGGTACATAAAGGTAGAGACATTACTGGTAACGCCTGCGATTAAAATACATAAATGACCATTAAAGCTATGACTTAAATCTCGACCGTTGTAGAGTGAGTGGCTCTTAGTCTTCTGGGAGTCGAGTGGTTGTTCGTATGGTCGAGTGTCTTAAAGACTGTCGAGTGGAACATGGCTTTATGGTCGAGTGGACAATGATTTTTCTTTGACTGCTTCTGGTTCTTTAAGGGGTGTCCTCGGGGAGGGTATCTTGATCAGATCCATGATCCTACCCTAGGTACATAGCTTCATCATTAGCCCCTTAATGGATCAGGGTTTGAGTGAGGAAGGAGTTGAGAACACTTCCGACTCATTCTTTGTGATATGAGTATATCTTGCTCTAGATCAATGAACTGAGGAGATAACATCAACTTCTTTTTCAGTCGCCTTGGTCCATTCTTAGTTTTTGTTGAGTGAACTTTCAAGGTAGAGTTCCGAATGATGATGTGGAGGATGTTTTCCGTCTGACAAGTTGCTCTGCTCTCCGCGGATTTTGCGGGATTCGAATTTTGGGAAGCGCACCGGACGGGTGGGGCCATGGTAATCGGGACGGATTAGGCAGGTTGCCTCGATCCCCGAGCCACCTTTTTTGCCACGTATCGCGCGCGCGACTATTGTGGGATTTGTTTAGATCGTCTGGGCCTACAAGTCAGTCACTTGGGAATGACCTTATAAAAGACACCGGACCGGGCCTTTGAACATTGCGCCCTCATTCTCTTTCTTCTTCCTCAGACTTCTCCGCCACGCCCGCTTCCGTTCTCGGTGTCACAACCTCGCTCGGACTCGATCCGCCGCCATGGGAAAAGAGAAGACGGTGGCGCTGGAGCGCGCGAAGAAGGCGACCGCGAAGGCGAAGGGCAAGAGGACGAGCCGGGGCGGATCCTCGTCAAGATCCGGCCTGCTGCCGGGATGGATCCAGGCGACCGGATCCACTCGACGATCAGCCAAGACAACCTCGACGACCTGGTGGAGGGGGGATTGATCCCCCACGAATCGGCGCAGCTCCCGGGGAACGAGACCGAGCCGTAGCCGCGGGATGGTGAGTGCATTCTCCTCGCCACTCACGTCGACCGCGGGTTTTCTTTGCCTCCCCATCCTTTCTTTCGTGGCTTTTTGAACTTCTTCGGGGCTCAACTCCACCACTTCACTCCAAACACCATAGTTTATCTGGCTGCCTTTGTGTCAATGTGCCAAAATTTCTTGGGTTGTCGACCGCACTGGGGTCTCTTCAAACACATATTCACCTATCGCTCCCAGTCGGTCAAGAAGGCCAATCCGAGTGATGAAAGGACGCACGCGATCCAGATGTGCAGGGGCCTTGGGATCCAGATGAGGAACAAGAGTACCTTCCTAGCGATGATGCTTCCCGACTCGGTCCGGGGTTGGCAGTCGACTTGGTTTTATTGTAAGGACCAGCCGACCCCGGGTCAGTCGACTGGACTTCCCCCCTTTTCCCTGGCTCGAGTGGAGAAGCCCTCCTCCTTGAGGGTGATCCCAGAAGAGAAGGCGCAGGTCAAGGCGTTGGTCGAGCGGGTCGTCCAACTTGTCCGCGACGGGGTGACTGGGATGGACCTGCTGGAGGTCTTTCTCAGCCGACGCATCCAACCGCTTCAGGCCTGTGACCATCCGATGTGGATGTACTCGGGACTCAAGGACTCCACTCGGATCCAACCGGAGGACGTCAGCGAAGACACGGTGGAGAAGTGGCTGAGGGGAATCACCGGCAACAAAGATAATCCCCGGGGGTCTAGGAGGGTGATTCCATTCGACCACTCGCGCCAGCCAGAACAGGTATGATTCTGCTTTGCCAAGTATCTTCTCGATTCACTGTGTGACACCTTGTTGATGGTCGATTGTATTTCCTTTGCTCGTTGTCCTTTCAGGCTCTCATTGATATGTACTTGATGCCCAATGGAGTGCAGGAGCAAGACGTCGAGGAAGGAGCGAGCGGAGGCGAGAGTGGCGAGTGGCACTCTGATGCAGAGGAGGACGAGGAGAGTGACGACTCGAGTGATGACGAAGAGGTCGACTCGCCTCCTCGCAGAGAGAGGAGATCCAAGCACGCTCACGACCCGGCGAGCACCCCGGTCTTGGCGACCGCGCCGACTGGGCAATCTTCGAAGCGCCCCGGACGTCTTCCCCAGCGCCGATTGAGAAGGCTCTGAAGCAGCTCAATATTGTGCCGCCTCTTGCGCCAAAAGCATCGAAGGCCACCTCCTCTAAACTACCGAAGGCTTTGCTCAGAATCAAAGTGACCGTCCCCACCATCTCCGGGTAATCATTTGATCTGTTCTTTTCGTCGACTTGAGCACCAGAACGTAACCGACTGAGTGTGGACATTTGCAGTGCTGCTACATCAGGAACCTCTTCCTACCAGTACTGAGACGAGGAGATGGAAGATGCGGTTACCTCCAACGCAGGTAAAAACTCTTATGATCTTGTTCTTGATTACTTGGTCGATTGAATTCTAGCGGTTCACTTGGGGTCGACTGAAATTCTCTGCAGCTCCACCCAACGTCATCGATCTCCCAGATGACGATGAAGATGTGGCTCCTAGGCCCAGAAAGAACAAAAAGGTAGCGGCTGGTAAGACGTCTCAGCAGGGACCAATGACAACACCAACCGTCCATCAATCTGAAGACGCGGGCGGGGCCTCTGTAACTTTCGTTGTACCCTTGTCGAGTGAGCGCCCCGCACCATCGACTGTACCGGTGTTTCCTTCAGTCGTTCAATCTCCCGCCCCGGAGCTCCAAGCTGCTGCACCTGGGTCGTCTGCCCTCTTCTTCGCCAGCTACCCTGTTCCGGAAAACCAGTCGAATGCGGCTACGGAAGCCATCCGTCAGGCTAACGTGATGATGGAGCGGATGAAGACGGTGCACGAGAATAGCCAGGCTGCTTACGACGCCAACGCTGCTCTCCGGGCCAATGTCCAGGTAAGTAGACTTTCGACTGACCTTGTTCTATTAGGATATGCTACCCGAAATATTTTCTTCCATACAATCTCCTGTTGTTTGCGTCGAATCTGTACACCCACTGGGTGTTTTGTTGTCTTTGGTATTTGCGCTCTTCCACTCGATCTGGGCGAGTTGGATCTGAACCGGTGGGGGCACTCTAAGTGCACCCACTGGGTGTAGTCCCCGAGACCGCAGTCGACTGCTAGAAGTCGACCGGGGTCTGAGTTCTTTCTTCCTTTCTTATCTTCCACTCGACCCGGGCGGACCGGTCGAATGAGGTCTGAACCGGTGGGGGCACCCTAAGTGCACCCACTGGGTGTAGTCCCCGAGACCGCAGTCGACTGCTCGTAGTCGACTGGGGTCTGAATAGTTTTTTTTACTTGACCCGGGCGGACCGATCGAGTTGGGTCTGAATCAGCGGGGGCAGGCCAACTGCACCCGCTGGGTGTAGTCCCCAAGACCGCAGTCGACTGTGTGCAGTCGGCTGGGGTCTAAGTGAACTCTTTAAGTTTTATTCACTCGAAAGTAAATAACCTTTGATCTTGTCGATTGACACGTCTTTTGCCTCCTGCAGAAATCTTGTACTCTCATTTCCAAGTTTGCTGAACTTGAGGAGAAGCAGAGGCAACTCAACCTCGACTTGGAGCTGGCCCAACAGAATTTGAAGAAAGCTTAAGATGAAGCTGCTAGTATGGAAGGTAACTGCCTGTCGACTGTTCATGTCGACCGTCTTTTAAAATATTTCTTCGATCTCTTGTTTGATCCGATTGCTTCTTTTGCAGAGAAAATGAAGTTGGCTCTGGAGAAAAAGGACTCGGACCTTGCAGCTACACAGAAGGAAGCCCAGGATAAGACTGCCCTTGCAGACCAGAAGCTGGCTTCAGTCGGGGCGTTGGAAGGGGAGGTGAACAAGCTGAAGTCCTGTCTCAATGAGTCTAACCGAGAAGTGAGTCGTCTGAAGAAGGATAAAATTGTCCTGAATGAAAAGCTGGAGTCTGCGGTCCACAAGAGGAATGATACAGAAGCTTATCTGAGTACTCTTGCCAAGAAGCTCTATCTTATGCTGGAAGGTACTCCTTTTAAACCGACTGTGTTGATGCTTGCAAATGAATCATGTCCAGTCGACTCACTAATTTTTTTACTGCAGAATTCTGTCAAGACTTTGACGAGGAAACCGGAAGGGTCGAGACGGGTCTGGACCCTATCGCTTCTCCAGTTTGCGACGAAATTGCCATGAACGTGCTCCGACTGGAGTCTCGTGTCGCTAGCGCCACAAGTTACCTCGCGCGTCTGAAGGTGGCAGTCTCACGAGTCGACTCATTGCTCTGGCCAAGGGCGACGCTTCAAAATGACCTGGAATCTCTGATGGCTCGACTCGACGAGATCCCTGATCGAGTGCAAGAATGGAAGAAGTCCTCCGCCTGGTGTGGTGCTGACGTGGCACTGTCCTTGGTACGAGTCCACTGCAAGGAGGCTCGTGAAGACAAGCTGGCGGCAATCAAGGTCGCCAACACCAAAAGGCATGACTTCCAGTCCTTCATGGAGACTTTCATCGCTGCTGCCACTCGGATCGCGGATGGGATCGACTTGGACGAATTCGTCGAACCTGCCAGCCCTCCTCCTGCCGAGTGAACAAACTTATGAAATTTGAATCTGTCTTAAATTTGCCTCGGAATGCCGAGTGATTGCTGTAACCGTTAAACTCCTTCGGGCTTGATGCTCGAATACTTTTGATTTCCTGCTTGAAACTTTAGGATTTATCCGAATTGCTTTTGAGTATACTTGCGATTGCTTTTGGGATCTGCTCTGTTGTGTATGTGGCGTAGCTCGGAGGAGAAGGTTGCAGTCGACCTGCGCTTCGTCGTCCTTGCGGACAAGGATGGAGCGTACGTTGTATTTGTGGCGTAGCTCGGAGAAGAGGGCCACGGTCGACCTGCGCCTCGTCATCCTTGCGGACAAGGATGGAGCGTATGTTGTATTTGTGGCATAGCTCGGAGAAGAGGGCCGCGGTCGACCTGCACCTCGTCGTCCTTTCGGATTTTATAAACTTAGGCGAGCACTGGACTGCAGCTAAGCCCCCGAGTGGGAGGGTTGCTCACCACTCGGTAGGATTTTACAAACTTAGGCGAGTACTGGACTGCAGCTAAGCCTTCGAGTGGGAGGATTGCTCACCACTCGGTAGGATTTTACAAACTTAGGTGAGTACTGGACTGCAGCTAAGCCTTCGAGTGGGAGGATTGCTCACCACTCGGTGGGATTTTACAAACTTAGGCGAGTACTGGACGGCAGCTAAGCCCCCGAGTGGGAGGATTGCTCACCACTCGGTAGGATTTTACAAACTTAGGCGAGTACTGGACTGCACCTAAGCCTCCGAGTGGGAGGATTGCTCACCACTCGGTAGGATTTTACAAACTTAGGCGAGTACTAGACTGCAGCTAAGCCCCCGAGTGGGAGGATTGCTCACCACTCGGTAGGATTTTACAAACTTGGGCGAGTACTGGACTGCAGCTAAGCCCCCGAGTGGGAGGATTGCTCATCACTCGGTAGGATTTTACAAACTTGGGCGAGTACTAGACTGCAGCTAAGCCCCGAGTGGGAGGATTGCTCACCACTCGGTAGGATTTTACAAACTTAGGCGAGTACTGGACTGCAGCTAAGCCCCCGAGTGGGAGGATTGCTCACCACTCGATAGGATTTTACAAACTTACGCGAGTACTGGACTGCAGCTAAGCCCCTGAGTGGGAGGATTGCTCACAACTCGGTAGGATTTTACAAACTTAGGCGAGTATTGGACTGCAGCTAAGCCCCCGAGTGGGAGGATTTCTCACCACTCAGTAGGATTTTACAAACTTAGGCGAGTACTGGACTGCAGCTAAGCCCCCGAGTGGGAGGTTTGCTCGCCACTCGGTAGGATTTTCTTTCGAGCTTAGGCGAAACGGATTCGCGGCTAAGCCTCCCGAGTGAGAGGCTTGCTCATCACTCGGTAGGATTTTCTTTCGAACTTAGGCGAAACGGATTCGCGGCTAAGCCCACCCACTGGGGGATTTTGGAGGTAAATAAAAACAACAACAATCGTGCGAGAAGACTAAAAAGCTCTTGTCTTTGACGAACAAATTACAAAGGTACTTCTTATTACATTTTATTCGAACGAGTGCTTAAGTATAAAAGGGGCGAAGCAGCTCCGCGTTCCAAGCCCGTGGCTTGTCCTTCTGATGCTCAACGCTGTAAAGATGGTATGCTCCATTGTGGAGAACTTTGGTGATGATGAAGGGGGCTTCCCAAGCCGGGGTGGGCTTGTGTGGTTTCTGTTGACCCACTTGAAGAACCAGGTCTCCCTCTTGAAAGGTTCGATCCCTCACGTTTCTGGCGTGGAATCGACGCAAGTCTTGCTGATAAATGGTCGACCGGATCAAGGCCATCTCTCTTTCCTCCTCTAAGAGGTCGACTGAATCTTGCCGGGCCTGCTCTGCTTCCTCTTCGGAGAAGAGCTCGACTCGAGGTGCGTTGTGGAGCAGGTCACTTGGCAGAACAGCTTTGGCTCCATAGACCAAAAAGAAAGGAGTTCCTCCAGTCGACCGATTGGGAGTTGTCCTCAACCCCTAAATAACTGACGGAAGTTCATCAACCCAAGCGCCTGCTGCGTGTTTGAGATCACGCATCAGTCGGGGTTTCAGTCCTTTGAGAATTAGGCCATTCGCTCTTTCTGCTTGTCCGTTCGACTGCGGGTGAGCGACTGAAGCATAGTCGACTCGTGTGCCTTGAGAAGCGCAGAAAGCTCTAAACTCATCAGAATCGAAGTTCGACCCGTTGTCAGTGATTATGTTGTGTGTAACTCCATATCTGAATGTCAATTCTCTGATAAAACTGACAGCGGTGCTGGCTTCAAGATTCTTGATAGGTTTAGCTTCGATCCATTTGGTAAACTTGTCGACTGCCACGAGCACATGAGTGAAGCCGCTCCTACCAGTTCTCAGTGGCCCAACCATATCCAATCCCCAAACAGCAAAGGGCCAGATGAGGGGAAGGGTCTTCAGGGCTGACGCTGGCTTGTGAGACATGTCCGAGTAAAACTGGCAGCCTTCACATCTGTCGACTATATCTTTCGCCATTTCATTTGCTCATGGACAATAGAATCCGGCTCGGTATGCTTTAGCCACGATGGACCGAGAGAACGCATGGTGACCACAGGTCCCCGAGTGGATGTCGTTGAGGATCATTCAACCTTCTTATGGCGTTATGCATCTCTGACCGACTCCAGTCACACTTTCCCTGAACACTTGTCCTCTTATCACAGTAAAGGCCTTGGATCGATGGATGGTCTGCCGAGCCTCTTCTTCGTCCTCTAGGAGTTCCTTCCTAAGGATGTACGCAATGTACGACACTGTCTAGTCGGGAGTAATGACCAGAACCTCCATGATTAGGTCGACCACGGCTGGGACCTCGACTTCAGTCGGATCTGTGGCGCTCTTAGGCTGCGGCGGCTCTTCCGTAAAAGGATCTTCCTGAACTGTGGGTGTGTGAATATGTTCCAAAAACACATTGCTGAGAATGGCTTCTCTCTTGGAACCTATCTTTGCCAAGTCATCGGCTGCTTGATTTTTCAGACGGGGTATGTCATGGAGATCTAACCCCTCAAACTTCTTTTCCAACTTCCTCACCGCATTGCAGTAACCAGTCATGGCTGGGCTTCTAACATCCTAATCTTTCATCACTTGATTGACCACCAAATTTGAGTCGTCGTAAACCATAAGGCGACGGACGCCGAGTGAAATGGCCATACGTAACCCATATAGGAGTGCTTCATATGCTGCTTCATTATTGGAGGAGTTGAAGTGAATCTGGAGGACGTATCTGAGCTTGTCTCCTCGGGGGGATACCAGTACCACCCCAGCACCAGAACCATTCAGCATTTTGGATCCATCAAAGAAAATGGTCCAGTGCTCCGAGTGAACTTGAGTCGGCAGTTGTTGTTCGATCGACTCGGCGAGGAAATCTGCCACTGCTTGGGACTTGATAGCTTTCTTTGCCTCAAACTTGATATCTAAGGGAAGGAGTTCAATCGCCCATTTTGCCACTCGAACTGTTGCGCCTCTGTTGTGCAGAATCTCCGACAATGGAGCGTCGCTGACTACTGTAACAGAGTGATCAGAGAAATAGTGTGCAACCTTCTTCGTGGTCATGTAAATCCCATAAACAAGCTTCTGATAGTGTGGATATCTCTGCTTTGACGGAGTCAGAACTTCAGAAATGTAATAAACCGGGCACTGAACTTTATAAGCTTTTCCCTCTTTTTCCCAGTGGGTGCTTGTTTCCCCAATCAGCAAAGAGCCTTTACTGCTTTATATAGCAGCCACTGGACAAGCTGTAAGTACTGTACTGACGACTTGTCCAGTGGATGCTATATAAAGCAGTAAAGGCTCTTTGCTGATTGGGGCAGCAAGCACCGGCTGGGTGGAAAGCAGGGCTTTTAGCTCTACGAATGTTGCATCAGCTTCAGGAGTCCACTCAAACTTATCTGATTTCTTTATCAGTCGGTAAAGAGGTAGTGCCTTTTCATTGAGGCGAGAAATGAATCGACTTAGGGCGGCCAAACAACCAGTAAGCTTCTGGACATCGTGCACACGCACATGGCATTTCATCCGGAGTATAGCACCCACTTTCTCTGGGTTAGCATCGATCCCTCGTTCGGAAACGAGAAAACCGAGTAATTTTCCGCGTGGAACTCCAAACATGCATTTTGATGGATTAAGCTTGATATCATACCTTCTAAGGTTGGTAAAGGTTTTAGCAAGGTCAGTCAGTTGGTCGGAACCTTTACGTGACTTGACCACAATATCATCCATGTATGCTTCCACATTCCGACTGATCTGAGTGAGCAGGCACTTCTGAATCATCTGCATGAATGTGGCTTCAGCGTTCTTCAAACCGAATGACATGGTGACATAACAGAAGCACCCAAATGGGGTGATGAAAGCTATTTTTATCTCGTCGGGTCCGTACAGACAGATCTGGTGGTACCCGGAGTAGGCGTCCAAAAAGGACAGACGCTCGCACCCCGCAGTTGAGTCGACTATCTGGTCAATGCGAGGGAGAGGAAAGTGATCTTTCGGGCAGGCCCAATTGATATGTTTGAAGTCGATGCACATGCGAAGTGAGTCTTCCTTCTTTGGGACCATGACAACATTAGCTAACCACTCGGAGTGGTAAAGCTCATGGATAAACTCAGCTGCCAAAAGCCGAGCCACCTCTTCACCGATTGCCTTCCTCTTCTGTACGACGGACCGTCGAAGATCTTCTTTGACTGGTTTCACTTTTGGGTCGACTCGCAAACGATGCTCAGCCAGTCCCCTGGGAACACCTGGCATGTCCGAAGGTTTCCATGCAAAGATGTCCCAGTTCTCACGGAGGAACTGGGTGAGCGCTTCTTCCTATTTGGAGTCGAGTGTTGTTGAAATGTGAGTCAAAGCAGCATTGGGATCCGTCGGGTGAATGTGAATCGACTTTGTTTCGCCAGACGACTGGAATGCTGAATCCGTGGCGGGCTTCTTGGCTCGCAACAAATCACTCGGATCTGCATTTTTTGATATTCTTGCAATTCTACTACGGCCATCTGTGCATCGGCGATCTTTGAGCCCTTCTGGAAGCACTCTTCTGCCTTCTTCTGACTACCAGTGATAGTGATCACCCCTTTGCGACCAGGCATCTTCAATTTGAGGTACACGTAACATGGTCGAGCCATAAAACGTGCATAAGCTGGCCTTCCCAGAATAGCATGATAGGCACTCTGGAAATCCACAACTTCAAATGTCAACTTTTCTTTGCGGTAATTCTTGGAATCATCAAAAACCACATCGAGAGCAATCTGGCCGAGTGATGCAGCCTTCTTGCCAGGAATGACCCCATGGAAACTCATATTACTTTCACTGAGTCTGGACATCGGAATGCCCATTCCTTTCAACGTCTCTGCATATAGTATATTCAGGCCACTGCCATCATCCATCAGAACCTTAGTCAGTCGGGTGCCTTTGACTACTGGGTCGACCACCAACGCTTGCCTCCCAGGGGTGGCTATGTGCGCTGGGTGATCGGACTGGTCGAATGTAATGGCAGTCTGGGACCACTTCAAATAACTGGGTGTCACCGGAGCGACCATGTTCACTTCTCTGTTGATGACTTTCAATCGACTTTTACTCTCAACGTCAGCGAAAATCATCAGAGTGGAATTCACGTGGGGATAACCATCATCATCCTCTTCCTCATCCTCAACCTTGTCTGCTTCTTTCTCCTTTTCCTTGGGTTGTTTCTCTCGGAATTGTTGGATTAGGAGTTGACACTGCCGAGTGGCACTAGTAGAAAACAGGGCTATGGTCCAGGCCAGCTCAGCCCATTAGTCCCGGTTTAGTCTAGAACTGGGACCAATGTGGGCATTGGTCCCGGTTCGTGAGCCCAGGGGGCCGGCCGGGCCACGTGGGCCATTGGTCCCGTTTCGTCTGGACCTTTTGGTCCCGGTTGGTGGGACGAACCGAGACCAATGGGCCTCGCTCCTGGCCCAGCACCATTGGTCCCGGTTGGTGGCTTGAACTGGGACCAAAGGCTTCCCTTTGGTCCCGGTTCATGTCATCAACCAGGACCAATGAGGTGCCTATATATACCCCCTCGCGCAAGAGCAGAGCACAGTGCTCTGTTTTTTCTGGCCGAGGGGGAGAGGGCTTTGTGGTGCTCTAGCTCACCTCCTATGCACATGAGGTGTTTGATGGAATGCCCGAGCCACACTACTTAAGCTTTCTCCTCTCGAAGCTCGACCTCCAAGCTCCATTTTCCTTGAGATTTGTCTAGATTTAGCGGTCCGTCACGCCCCGTCCCCGTCTTCACCGCCGTCAATCACCCGCGCCGATCTCATCACCGACACCACCGTGGTGAGCCTCCTGTTCTTATCTTCTTTCTGAAAGGAAAAATATTCTTACTTGTATGTTTAGATAGATACTTGTATCATTTTCTTACATTTATTATTGCATCTTATATAGTGCGATGGTTTTGGTATCCGCCCTCGTCGGCCCTTGTCCTGTCTATGATTTGGATTTGGTATGTATATTATCTTTATAACTATTGGTTCATTTATTGTTTATGAAAATTATGCTGACCAACATGACATAGATTTTATTTATCTAGGATGTATGTGAATCGGAAATGCCAACCGACCCTATTGTCGATAGGTTAAATTTAGTTGAAGAAGAAAACAATTTGTTGAAGGAAAAAATAAAAAAATTGAGGAGGAGAAGATGATATTGGAGTTGCATGTTGCGGATGTCGTCGATGATCACAAGATCAAGATGGATGCAATGCGCTTGAAGATTAGAAAGATTAGAAAATATGCCATTCATACCGAGGCTTGGTATCATTATGCCGTTGGATCAATTGTTACCTTGGTTACGATTATGATCGCATTTGTTTTCGCATTGAAATGTTTTACATAGTTTCAATGTATGGTTTAATTAATTAGATGCTCTGGAGAGCTATATGTTGTTAGATGAGAACTATGTATGCACTTTGGTTTTAATGTGATGATGAACTTCTATTAATTTGGACACTTAATTATATATAATGCACGCAGATGAACCGGCAATGCATGTACGGTGACAGACACACCCGCGAGTACATTAAGGGCATGCATGAGTTTCTCGATGCGGCTGAGGCAAACAAGCAGAATGGTTTTATGTGTTGTCCATGCACTAAATGTGGGAATACGAGGTCTTACTCTAACCGGAAAATCCTTCACTCCCACCTGCTTTACAAGGGTTTCATGCCACACTATAATGTTTGGACGAGGCACGGAGAAATAGGGGTTATGATGGAAGACGGCGAAGAAGAAGAGTACGATGACAACTATGTGCCCCCTGAATACGGTGATGCTGCAACGGGGGGAGCTGGTGAAGATCAAGAGGAACCAGACGATGTGCCCAATGATGCTGCCACGGGTGAAGCTGCTGAAGATCAAGAGGAACCAGACGATGTGCCCGATGATGATGATCTCTGTCGGGTCATTGTCGATGCAAGGACGCAATGCATTAGTCAAAAGGAGAAGCTGAAGTTCGATCGCATGTTAGAGGATCACAAAAAAGGGTTATACCCCAATTGCGAAGATGGCAACACAAAGCTCGGTACCGTACTGGAATTGCTGCAGTGGAAGGCAGAGAATGCTGTGGCTGACAAAGGATTTGAGAAGCTACTGAAAATATTGAAGAAGGAGCTTCCAAAGGATAACGAATTGCCCGACAGTACATACGCAGCAAAGAAGGTCGTATGCCCTCTAGGATTGGAGGTGGAGAAGATACATGCATGCCCTAATGACTGCATCCTCTACCGCGGTGCATACAAGGATCTGAACGCATGCCCGGTATGCGGTGCGTTGCGGTATAAGATCAGACGAGATGACCCTGGTGATGTTGACGGCGAGCCCCTCAGGAAGAGGGTTCCCGCGAAGGTGATGTGGTATGCTCCTATAATACCACGGTTGAAACGTCTGTTCAGAAACGAAGAGCATGCCAAGTTGATGCGATGGCACAGTGAGAACCGAAAGAAAGATGGGAAGTTGAGAGCACCCGCTGACGGGTCGCAGTGGAGAAAAATCGAGAGAAAGTACTGGGATGAGTTTGCAAAGGACCCAAGGAATGTATGGTTTGCTTTAAGCGCGGATGGCATTAATCCTTTCGGGGAGCAGAGCAGCAATCACAGCACCTGGCACGTGACTCTATGTATGTATAACCTTCCTCCTTGGATGTGCATGAAGCGGAAGTTCATTATGATGCCAGTTCTCATCCAAGGCCCTAAGCAACCCGGCAACGAAATTGATGTGTACCTAAGGCCATTAGTTGAAGAACTTTTACAGCTGTGGAATGGAAACGGTGTACGTACGTGGGATGAGCACAGACAGGAGGAATTTAACCTTAAGGCGTTGCTGTTCGTGACCATCAATGATTGGCCCGCTCTCAGTAACCTTTCAGGACAGACAAACAAAGGATACCACGCATGCAGGCACTGTTTAGATGACACTGAAAGTATATACCTGGACAAATGTAGGAAGAATGTGTACCTGGGCCATCGTCGATTTCTTCCGACCAACCATCAATGTCGAAAGAAAGGCAAGCATTTCAAACGCGAGGTAGATCACCGGAAGAAGCCCGCCATGCGCACCGGTGATCACGTGCTTGCTATGGTCAATGATTTACACTACGTAATCTTTGAAAAGGGTCCCGGTGGACTAGCTATTCCGAATGACGCTGAGGGACACGCACCCATGTGGAAGAAGAAATCTATATTTTGGGACCTACCCTACTGGAAAGACCTAGAGGTCCGCTCCTCAATCGACGTGATGCACGTGACGAAGAACCTTTGCGTGAACCTGCTAGGCTTCTTGGGCGTGTATGGGAAGACAAAATATACACCTGAGGCACGAGAGGACCTGCAACGTTTGCACGAAAAATACGGCATGCCTCCGAAGCAGTATAAAGGTCCTGCCAGCTACGCTCTTACGAAAGAAGAGAAAGAAATCTTCTTTGAATGCCTGCTCAGTATGAAGGTCACGACTGGCTTCTCGTCGAATATAAAGGGAATAATAAATATGCCAGAGAAAAAGTTTCAGAACCTAAAGTCTCATGACTGCCACATGATTATGACGAAACTGCTTCCGGTTGCATTGAGGGGGCTTCTACCGGAAAACGTCTGATTAGCCATTGTGAAGCTATGTGCATTCCTCAATGCAATCTCTCAGAAGGTGATCGATCCAGAAATCGTACCAAGGCTAAGGAGTGGTGTGGCGCAATGTCTTGTCAGTTTCGAGCTGGTGTTCCCACCATCCTTCTTCAATATCATGACGCACGTCCTAGTTCATCTAGTCGACGAGATTGTCATCCTGGGGCCCGTATTTCTACACAATATGTTCCCCTTTGAGAGGTTCATGGGAGTCCTAAAGAAATATGTCCGTAACCGCGCTAGGCCAGAAGGAAGCATCTCCATGGGCCATCAAACAGAGGATGTTATCGGGTTTTGTGTTGACTTCATTCCTGGCCTTAACAAGATAGGTCTCCCTAAATCGCGGTATGAGGGGAGACTGACTGGAAAAGGCACTCTTGGAAGAGACTCAATAATATGCAGGGATGGATATTCTTGGTCTCAAGCACACTACACAGTTCTACAGAACTCTACCTTGGTGACCCCGTATGTCGATGAACACAAGAACAGTCTGCGCTCCAAACACCCGGAGCAATGCGACGACTGGATTACATATGAACACATCAGGACTTTCAGCAGTTGGTTGGAAACACGTCTCAGAGGTGACAACACTGTTTGTGATGAGTTGTACTTGTTGTCCAGGGGACCATCTTTGACTGTATTGAGTTACAAAGGATACGAGATAAATGGGAATACATTTTACACGATCGCCCAAGATCAAAAGAGCACCAACCAAAACAGCGGTGTCCGCTTTGATGCAGCAACCGAGAGCGGAAAGGACACATATTATGGTTACATAGTGGACATATGGGAACTTGACTACGGACCTGATTTTAAGGTCCCTTTGTTTAAGTGCAAATGGGTAAATCTGTTAGGCGGCGTGGTACAGGTAGACCCATAGTACGGAATGACAACAGTGGATCTGAAAAATCTTGGGTACACTGACGAACCGTTCGTCCTAGCCAATGATGTGGCACAGGTTATCTGTGTGAAGGACATGTCTACCAAACCGAGAAAAAGAAAAGATAAGGAAGTGAATACATCATACGATGAGCCAAAGCGCCACATAGTTCTTTCAGGAAAAAGGGACATCCTGGGAGTGGACGGCAAGACAGACATGTCTGAAGATTATGAAAAATTTCATGAAATTCCTCCCTTCAATGTCAAGGCTGACCCAAGCATCCTGATAAACAATGAAGATTATCCATGGTTATGGCGCAATAAGCAAATGACACAAGCGAAGAAAAAGTGAAGACTTTCTCCTGCAACTATTATGATGATACCATGCCAAATTTGTAATAGACGAACATGCTACCATTGTCCGTTTTATACATGCACATGCTATGTGGGTGAAATTATGATACCATGCCAACTTTCAACCTTTTCAGAGTTCATTTTGAAATGCTTTCCAATTTCAGAGTCATTTAGCTCAAATAATGAATTAATAGCAAACAAAATGAACTACAAAACTTTTATGAAAACAAAAACAATCAATTAAAATATTATGTTATGATCAACTAAAATAAAACTATAATATTCTTCCATAGCAAAAAGAATATAATTTTTGTGACCTAAAATCAAACTATAAGTATTTAATTGTAAGTATAAATAAAAAATAAATAGCAAAGAATAAAAAAAAATTCTATTTTTATAGTAAAGTTATTCATAAACTAGTGATTCACACAAATTTTATAAAATTCAAATTTAAACTATTCAAAATTTTAAAACTAATGGAACTAACAGAAAGTTTATAATTTTTGTGACCTAAAATCAAAAAGAAATCACTAAAAAACTATAAGTATTTAGTTGTAAGTATAAATAAAAAATAAATAGAAAAAAAATTATATTTTTATAGTAAAGTTATTCATAAACTAGTGATTCACACAAATTTTTAAAAATTCAAATTTAAACTATTCAAAATTTTAAACTAATGGCACTAACAGAAAGTTTATAATTTTTGTGACCTAAAAGCAAAAAGAAATCACTAAAAAACTGTAAGTATTTAGTTTTAAGTAGAAATAAAAAAATAAAAAACCAAAAAAATGTAGAAATAAAAAAGAAAAAACCAAAAAAATGCCACCTACTGGGCCTCCACGGCCTGAATACGACTAGAAACCCTACATGGGCCAGGATTCAGGCCCGCAGAGGCCCAATAGGACCACAGGCAGTAACAAGTTTAGGCCCGAAAGCCTGCATTAGAGAGGAGCTCGAATGGGGAGGCACAGCAGCGCTTATAAACAAGTGCCGGCGCCCTTCAGCTAGCGATGTGGGACTAAACTTCAGCTAGCGATGCAGCACAAGGCCATTGGTCCCGGTTGGTGCCACCAACCGGGACCAATGGCCTTTGCTTCCCGCCCTTTCGGCTGCCGAAAATTGGCCTTTGGTCCCGGTTCGTCGCACCAACCGGGACTAAAGGGGGGCATTAGTCCCGGTTTGTGCCACCAACCAGGGCATCATTAGCCGGAAGTAACCAGGGCATGTTGGTACGAAGTTCTGCAAAGTTGTTCTGGATGGAGTCCCGGATAGAATAATCCGCCTTTTGGTACGAATTCAGCAAAGGCCTTCCAAATAGCGATATTCGGAAGGCTCTTTCTGAACTTTGTACCAAAAAGCAAATTATCCTATCTGGGACTCCGTTCCAGAACAACTTTGAAGAGCTTCGTACCATCATGCACATGTTACTTTCGCCTAATGATGAAGACATGGTTTTGTTGAATCCTTTGACACTAGGCAACCTCCCGACCCCTCGACGATCCTCTCGAACATGAGAGGAAGAAGAGGGTCGTCTAGGGGTCGAGGGTTCCAGGGTCATCGAGGGTTCGAGGGTTCGAGGGTTCTTCTCATCTATTCTTTCTTCTCCTCTTTTTTTTCTTCTTCTTCCTCTTTTTTTTATCGGGAACGAGGGTCGTCGAGGGACATAGATGTAGTGTCGTCGTTGTCGATATATACCCCCTCCCGATAGCTTACTATGATTAGGTAGCTAGTTCTACGTTTGGCACTAATATATCCATCTGTCATGTTTGAATAATAATTGCCATGTTGTAAATATTTGTAGAAGCTATGGACACCGCCCTAGACGAAGCAACAAAGGAAGCGTTGTTGAGGGACATAATCGCAGAAGGAAGTGATGCCATCTCGTTGTTTCTCAACGAAACCGATGGTCTGGAAGGAGAGGGTGAACAAGCTGGCTACGGTGACCTAATGCCGGTGCAAGAAGAAGAACATGAGGACGGCTCCGGTGACCCAATGCCGGTGCAAGAAGGAGACCGTGATGACGGCTCCGGTGACCGAACCGAGTCTGGCCAGGTATATATATTAGTTAAGCCTATGCTGACTAGCTGATTGATGCATTCATTGTTTTGGTATGTGCACATATTAATTAAGTCTTTGTTCTTTTTTCTAGCCCTCCAGATCGAGCACAACTTCGGTAAAGAGACGAGGCCCGGAGAAAAAGTTGAGCTCGGATGAAAAGTTTGAGATCATAGCAATCGCGCCCGACGGCCAACCTATTGAACCCCTCCGGACAAAGAGCGCATTTGTTGCTCAGTTCGGGGTTCTGGTTAGGGACAAGATCCCGATAAGCATCCAGCAATGGTTTAAGCCGGCTACAGAAGACCCTAAGGTGTCTTATGTCAATGATATGCAGAAAAATGATCTTTGGACTGAGCTGAAGTCAAATTTCACCCTACCGCCTGAGGATAATTCAGAGAACCCAGTTAAAGAGAAATTAATCAAGTCTTTTGCTCTGAAGAGGATGGCAGAACTATTCAGGAGGTGGAAGAAAGAGCTGAATAAGTTTGTCGAAAATAATGAGACACCAGAATTCAAGGGCAGATATGAGAAGATCAGAGATCACTGGCCCGCATTGGTGGCCCACAAGACATCGGAAAAGAGTCAGAAGATGTCGGCGACAAACAAGCAAAATGCTGCGAAGAAGAAGCTTCACCATCGCACGGGGTCAGGTAGCTACCTCGTAGCCCGGCCTAAGTGGTCCAAGACTGAGAATGATCTGGTTCATAAAGGGATCGAACCAGAGACAATTAACTAGCCAGACCGTTGTCGGACTTGGTTCTTCGGGGCTGGCGGAACCTTGGACCCTGTAACAGGGAAGTGCATTTGGACGAACGATCAAATGGACATACCAGTCAGTAAGCTTAACAGTATATCGAAGCAGCGCAGGAAGGGACGTTCTTTCCAGACAGAGAGAACGACGAGCTCACAATGGCCCTCGGGAATCCTGAGCACCCTGGACGGACATGAGGCACGCCAGGCTCCATTCCGTGGAAGGTTGGGTTTCCGGACGCAGGCGGTTACAAATCCCATGAGAGGAGGAAAAAAGTACAGCAGACCCAAATGCAGGCGCTGCAAGCAAGGGTAGACGCGATAGAGGAACGAGAAGCAAATCGCAGCAAACGTACTGCCGAGGCCTCCCCCGAAGCTACCCCGCCATCTCAGCGCAGAAGCAGCATGGCTTCCACCGAGCTGCTTCAGCCGGTGCATGCCTTGACGGCTCCTGCCAGCTATCTCGTGGATGCTATAACGGAGTCTCAAAATTGCCACCTTATGACGCAATGGATGAATTTGAAGGTCAAGGCGGCTGTTGGCTCTGTTTATCCTACTGAACCCGGCGCAACTTTTCACTGCCGGTCGATTCCAGAAGGATATGCTAGGGTGATGGTGGATGAGATAACGGAGGGATTTGAGGACCTCCAGCTTGACCACCCTACCGGTGAAGGGGAGACTCGGCTGGGGTCTGCTCTGAAGACTCCATGCCTATGGCGGAAGGAGCTCATCAACCTTCCGAACTGGACGCCTCTGCCTCCTCCTCCTCCTCCGGCAAGTCAGGGCACTCCGCCTCCACCGCCTCCTCCTCCGGCGAGTGACGATCAGGGCCCTCGGCCGGCTCCTTCTCCGCCTGCGCCGACGCGCCCGAGCAGCCAGCCTCCTCCTTCTCCGCCTCGTCAGCAAGGGCGGAAGAGACCTGCCGCCGCTCCAGCTGCTCCGGCGCGTCGTAGTCCTTCTCCTCCGCCTCTTAAGCAAGTAAAGAAGACAACCGCTCCGTCTGCTCGGTCGGCGTCTAGCAGTACAACCAGAGGAGGGAGGACATATAGATTCGGTCCTTCTCTGAAGACTCCAGAGAAGTTACCATATGAGAGGACCCTGGAGGAGAACGCCGAGATCGCGCGAGAAGAAGTGAGGAACTTCTTTGAAGGGGTGAAATCAAAGAAACATCCACCTCCGGAGGAGAAGGTAGATCGGGTGAAAGTGAAGCGCACTCTGGCTGCCCTGACAAAACCACCGAAGTCTGATCCGCCGAAAGGAAACTATGACCGCATTATTGGAAAGGAATTTGCCAAAGCGGAGCGGTCGGGAAGTACTGTCAGTGATCAAAGGCTGAAAGAAAGATGAGCTGGGAAACAAATTGCCCAGCTCGGCGAACAAGCGAAGCAATCGTGCCCCCCGCTCAAGGTGCCTAGCCACAACGTCGCTAATGATCCGAGGATGGTGCCCGGTTATAGCAATCTTGCAGATTACCTGCCCGACGAAGTACATTATGAACCCATGGACATCCAGATACAAAGATACGAGTACGGGGAGCCTCTCGTCAAAGATGAAAGATCTCTATCAACGATGATGCGAAGATTGCATGATTGGTACTTGAAAATCTGCAGAGACTCTGGGGGGGGAGGAGTACTTTGTATGTGAAAGTTAAAAAGGAGCATGACCTCGTTGGAATTGATCTGTTGCCTATTCCATTTGAGGAGTTCTATCAGTTTTTCAATCAATTGGCCCTCGATAAAACAACGGTCGCCTGCTACTGTCTGTAAGTAGTACTACTTCTGTCATTAAGTTTCTCTATATAGCTTAGCTCTTTCATTGCATGTATTTATAATCATCCTCACTATATTATGCAGATTGAAGATCGCCGAATTGAAGAAAAGACAAGTCGGTGATATTGGGTTCGTTAACACATATCTCATAGATGCAACTCAGGTTAAACTTCATGCCGCAGCTACCGAGGCCAACTTGCTACGATCGTTCGTAATAAATCAAAACAAAGATATAATACTCTTTCCTTACAACTTCAGGTGAGTGTTACTGTCTTGTGCGTATTCGGTTTCCCTTATATATTAGTCAAGGTTATAGTAATGTAATTCATGAGTTATGCATGCGTGTGCAGTTTCCACTATATTCTCCTAGAGATTAAGCTTGAGCAGGGACTAGTAACCGCCTTAGACTCAAAACGAAAAGATCCCCAGGACTATGCAGACATGACTCAAATACTCCAGAAGTAAGTTAAATCGATCATTATCCACCATATCAGCAACTTTGTTCATTTCCTGATATCAAGTAATTGTTTTCTTTGTCCGGCAGGGTTTGGAGAAAATTCACCAAAACAGTTCCGGGACTGCCGAAGGAGCTGGAATTTAGACACCCGAAAGTAAGTACTATAGTAGCATGTTCCGCGCATCTCCTAGTGATTCAAGCGCTAGTTTCATCAATACCATTTAGCATTCTTGCTTATCAGTTTGATTGACCTCTATTTCTTGTAAAGTGGTTGTGGCAGGAACAAGGGAATGATTTCTGTGGATACTACATCTGCGAGTCCATCCGCCACACGACCTGTGAGCGGGGCGGGTACTCTAACGAACAATATGAAGTATGTAAATAACAACATTCACAATTTTATTTTATTACCATCATTTGTGTTGAGTTTCATTCATTCATATATATATGTATTGACCCCCTTCTTCAAATTAGATGTTTCGGAAGTGGGATGAACTCCTAGCACCAGCTCGCATGCAAGCAATTCAAGAGGAATTGGCGGCATTCTTTCTTGACCACGTGATCCCTGAAGACAGAGAATTCTATGTGGACCCTGAGTCCGTATGATTATATTTGTAAGAGATAATTATTGTATATATGTAGCCGGTAGTGTCAGATAGATATACGAGAACTTGTTGTTCGACCAATCTCTCGGAGAAGGAGAGGTGGTCGATATCACTTCTCTCTGTATGCATATATGTTAATGCTGATCTTCGGTTTCCTTCGTTTGCTTACTAGCTAGCCAGTGTGTCTAGTCCTCTCTATACGTATGTATAGTACGTAGCGTCGACCAAGCACGGACATAAGAGAGGACACTTCTCTCTATTAATTATAGCTAGCTAACACAATATATGAAACACCTAAATTAACCCCCCAAAAACCCCAACCCCCCCTTTCAAAAAAAAACAAAAACCCCAGCCACAGAAATGCTGACGCATGGATGCATATTGGTCCCGGTTGGTGCCACCAACCGGGACCAAAGGGTCTCCTGACTGGGCTCTGCGCACTGCCCGCGTGGAGGCCCATCAGTCCCGGTTCTGGATTGAACCGGGACTAAAGGGTCGAGGCATTAGTACCCAAACTTTAGTCCCGGTTCAGGAACCGGGACTAAAGGCCCTTACGAACCGGGACTATAGGCCCTTTTTCTACCAGTGTGGTATGCTTCGGGTAAATGAAGTTACCCTCTTCATCTTTTTTGGTGTGGATGTGGCATGGCAAATCCAGCACATCATTTCCATCTTGATATTTTACTTTTTTGGGGTTCCACGGCCCTTTGGGCTTCCCCTCGAACTGTCCTTGAGTCACGGCTAAGGCTTCACCAGAAGCGGCTGGCTCGGCTTTGCGCTTCTGCTTCCGACTGGAGTTTCCTCCCCCGGTTTCATGGGCGACTGTTTTGTGCTTGCCACTCCGGAGTCGGTCTTCTTCTTCACCATTGGCATACTTGGTGGCAATTTCCATCATCCGAGTCAGAGTCATATCTCCTGTCCGACCGAATTTCAGATTCAACTCCCGATACTTGACACCTTCTTTAAAGGCACAAATTTCCTGATGATTAGACACATTTTCCACCGTGTGGTGCAATGTGATCCATCTCTGGATATAATCCCTCAAAGTCTCATTCGGTTTCTGAACGCAACACTGTAATTCGGTCAACCCTGTCGGCCGTTTGCAAGTACCTTCGAATGTTCTGACAAATACTCGGGCAAGATCTTCCCAAGTATAAATACTACTAGGTGCTAACTGATTCAGCCATGCTCTAGCCGAGCCCTCCAACATCAGAGGAAGGTGTTTCATGGCCACTTCATCATTGCCGCCATCAATCTGGACAGCCACTCGGTAGTCTTCAAGCCAAGTGTCCAGCTTGGACTCACCAGTGAACTTACTGACTCCAGTCGCCAACCTGAAGTTGGGGGGAATCACTGCAGCCTTGATGGCTCTGCTGAAGCACTCCGGGCCTGAGACATGCACCCTGCTGCTGGTTGGTAGATCTTTGTCATGACCTTCTCGGTGAGCCCTGTTTCTGTCGACCAAGCCCTGAACGAGAATAGATCTCGCATCAAAGCCCGGTTCTCTAGGGTTGACTGGAATCCCTTGCCCCATACTGTGAGGGCGCCTGTCATCATGTTGTCGAGGCACGTACGACCCACTCCTTGGGGGAGGCGTAGGCACTCGACGACGATCATCGCGATTGACTCGGTGATCATACTGCTCACAGTTTCTGTACTGATCTCGTCGATCTTCACGTCCCTCATGCCTCGGGGTGATCTTGGGCTGTGAGCCGACTGAACTATGTCTGCAACCACGGATCTGCTATGGATCCTATTCCGCGACTGAGATACTGCTGTATTCTGCTCTCCTGCCGCACGGAGCAAAGCTCGGATCTGCACTAGACCTCGACCAGCTTCTGACTGGGAAGGTTGGATCGACTCCGCTATCCGGGCTGCAGCTGCGAGATTCTGGATCGGAGTTCGGTATACCTGAGTCGGAGGCGGAAAGAGTTGACGTCGACTGGATTCAGGAGCACGCTGTCGAGCACGCTCATCGAGTGCGCGCTGGAGGTTCTCCAGTCGAGTGCGCTCAGCCAAGTTGGCCAGGCGCGCCTCTTCCAAGGCCAGGGCCTCAGGGGTTTCTCCAACGATAGGAGTGTGGAGTGCATCCATGTTCCGGCGGCGAAGTTCTTCTCTCCGCTGCAAAGAGAGGGGTTCGGGGCGGTATTCTTCATGAACACATGACGGATCACCGTCCCCACCGCATCTGTCTTCACGGGTGAAGCTAGGAGGACTGCGTGGTCCATTGACCATCAAAACTTCCGCCGCTGAGTCACTGCTGTCGCACTCGGATGCAGTCTCTACGGAGCCAGTCGACAGATCGACCAGGCCGTAGAGGGTTTCGTCGGGCTCGATTGCCGCGACTTGGGGGTGGCCGACTGGCGAGCCACCTCATGCTTCACCCACCGCTGAAGCCTCGATCGACCGGAACGTTTGCTCTGGCGGGCCGCGGGGAGGGGAAAAGCTACAGGAGCCGACTGATATTGGGTCGACGGTTGCCGCAGGAGGACGCTGCGGACGCACGCGCGAAAGTGCGTTGCTCCGCGAGCGGGGAGTGCGTCTACGTCGAGTGGAGCCTCCTGAAGCCAAGCGGAGTCGTCGGCGACAAACACGAGCGCGCCGAGACGGATCTCGCGGCCCTCAGCCAAACCTCCGCCTAAAACCATGATGAAGGGGATCGGAAAAATTGCAACCTCTCCAACAAGTCGCTAAGACACCTGCGCCAAGGTGGGTGCCAACTGTCGTGGTTCTAGATCTGACAGTAGAATGGGAGTAGGAATGTAGAGGCAAGATCCTAGCTATGGAGGAGTTGTACACGTGAGTTTTACGAGTTCAGGCCCTTCTCGGAAGAAGTAACAGCCATACGTCTCGAAGCCCGGAGGCGGTCAACTGGATTATATGCGTGTGAGTTACAGGGGTGCGAACACTTGTCCCTGAGGAGGGGGGTGGCTTATATAGAGTTCGCCAGACCCCTCCCGCCCTCAGTTACAAAGGGTTTAAGGTACATAAAGGTAGAGATGTTACTGGTAACACCTGCAATTAAAATAAATAAATGACCATTAAAGCTACGACTTAAATCCCGACCGTTGCAGAGTGAGTGGCTCTTAGTCTTCTCGGAGTCGAGTGGTTGTTCGTATGGTCGAGTGTCTTCAAGACTGTCAAGTGGAACATGGCTTTATGGTCGAGTGGATGATTATTTTTCTTCAACTGCTTCTGGTTCTTTAAGGGGTGTCCTTGGGGAGGGTATCTTGATCAGATCCATGACCCTACCCTAGGTACATAGCTTCATCACCCCCCCTAGGGCGCGCCCTCCTACCTCGTGGGCCCCTTGGAGACCTCCCGACTCCAACTCCAACTCTATATAACTACTTTCGGGGAGAGAAAAATAGGAGAGAAGAAATCATCGCGTTTTACGATACGGAGCCGCCGCCAAGCCCTAAAACCTCTCGGGATGGCTGATCTGGAGTCCGTTCGAGGCTCCGGAGAGGGGGATTCGTCGCCGTCGTCATCATCAACCATCCTCCATCACCAATTTCATGATGCTCACCGTCGTGCGTGAGTAATTCCATCATAGGCTTGTTAGACGGTGATGGGTTGGATGAGATTCACCATGTAATCGAGTTAGTTTTGTTAGGGTTTGATCCCTAGTATCCACTATGTTCTGAGATTGATGTTGCTATGACTTTGCTATGCTTAATGCTTGTCACTAGGGCCTGAGTGCCATGATTTCAGATCTGAACCTATTATGTTTTCATCAATATATGAGAGATCTTGATCCTATCTTGCAAGTCTATAGTCACCTATTATGTGTTATGAACCGTTAACCCTGAAGTGACAATAGTCGGGATACTTACCGGTGATGACCGTAGTTTGAGGAGTTCATGTATTCACTATGTGCTAATGCTTTGTTCCAGATCTCTATTAAAAGGAGGCCTTAATATCCCTTAGTTTCCATTAGGACCCCGCTGCCACGGGAGGGTAGGACAAAAGATGTCATGCAAGTTCTTTTCCATAAGCACATACGACTATATTCGGAATACATGTCTACATTACATTGACGAATTGGAGCTAGTTCTGTGTCACCCTATGTTATGATTGTTACATGATGAACCGCATCCGGCATAATTATCCATCATTGATCCGATGCCTACGAGCTTTTCATATACTGGTTTACGCTTATTTACTTTCCCGTTGCTATTGTTACAATCACTACAAAATACCAAAAACATTACTTTGCTTTCATTACTCTTTTGTTACCGTTACCATCACTATCATATTATTTTGCTACTTTGCTGCAGATACTAAGTTTTCAGGTGTGGTTGAATTGACAACTCAGCTGCTAATACTTGAGAATATTCTTTGGCTCCCCTTGTGTCGAATCAATAAATTTGGGTTGAATACTCTACCCTGGAAAGCTGTTGCGATCCCCTATACTTGTGGGTTATTAGACGCCGGCGTGAGGGAACTCCCGCCCGACCTCGAGCCCTTCCCGACATAGCCGCCGCCGCCAGGTTCCCACCGACGAGCTTCCACGCGCCGGCGCTGCTCGTCCGCCTCTCCTGTGAAGTTGACTTTGACGCCACGTCAGCGCTAATAGATGGGCCCTGCCTGTCATAAACACGTTTAAATCGTCTAAACTGGTCATTATCTGAAAGTGGTAGTTTTTAGTCATAAAATTAGTAAATTTTGGTAGTTTCCGATCACTTTTTTTAAAGTGGTAGTTCTGTGGGACGCAAACCCCTAAAGTGGTAGTTTTTTGTCAATCACTCACTGCCGAGATGTCTTTGTGCACATATCCCAAAGGACCAACACTCTGAAGTCGAAGTCATAGTCATCGACACTGAACTCTTGAATAGATGTAGAGCAACTGACATCAAATCTTGCTGTCGCGCACGGCACGGCAAGAAAATTCCTAACCTGACTACCCAAAGAGATGGTGGGAACTAGTCAGAAATCCGCAGGGGCATGTTAGTGCAGGGTCACTCACCTGCCAAGCCATGCCGTCCGCTCGATTTGCCTCGTGATTCACGAACTAGTTGAATCCCGCACGAGGGCGTAGTAAAAACCAAATTCTCTCAAAAAGCTTTGAGTTTCAACGATGAAACTTCCCGTTTTTGCATTAAAAAAATGCTCAGTTACAACAACTTTCAGGGGTATAACTTGAAGTATTTTCTTCTGTCGATCATAGACATAAAAAAATTGATTTATACCAATCGCTCGTACTAAGTTTCAAACATTAGAGCTTAACATTTTTACAAAAGTCGTCAAAATATATTTAAAATGAATCTTATTTGAAAGCACTGGTCGTGAGAAACATGAATATTAAAACAAAACTTAATTTAATTTTTTCATTTAAAAATATAGAACTTTAAAAATTGGAAGAAAAAAAGGGCACCAGAGACCTGAGTGCCCCGCACTTGCGTGCCGTAAATCCTCGTCCGGGAACTCTAGTAGGTGCTAGTTAATAAAGTTAAAGTAGCTTACTTGCTATTTGTGAACGCAGATATCGACGTGTGTGGCAACGATCACGTATGGTAATTAAAGTTCATGCCCTTCTTGGCTTAGCTAAGGCACATGCATGCACACATGAGCCACGAGCTGAATTGGTAATCGTTTCAGCACTCCGGAATCCCTAATCTCGCTCCTTTGCCGATAACGACAGCTGTACACGCGCGTCCTGCCGTGTTGCTGCTTTCTCTAATTTTAAGAATATTTATAGCTCGACTCCTCAAACGTTTTGTATACGCCCGAACGTGTCCGGTGAAAAAGTTATGACCCTGACAGGCTCATATCGGCTCTAAATTCCCGGGCGGACCGGCGGCCCTCATATGCAGCATAAATCTGGGGCAAATATAAGAAGGCCCGAGCACGACTGCCACATCGGATCCAGGCCATCTGGCCCACTCGACTCCATATATATTTGTATCCGTTCACACCTTGGATCAAACCCTAACTACTCCACTTCGCTCCGCCCCCAAACTCCCTTTCGGCGATCTCTGGGCCTCTTCGGCATCATGACCAGTGGATCCGAGTTCTCTGTAACCTGATCTAGTAACTAGGACCTCATCCCTGGCCGGAGGAGGAGGTGGCCGTCCGCATTGTGCTCCGCGGCGCCCTCGAGGAGTCTGGCGGGAATCCAGAGCATCCGCTCAAATAGCACTTGGAAATATCATGAGGTGTGTCACCACTACCTCGCTGGGGCGATGTGGTCCATCTGGCGTCCGAACGATGTGGCGAACGCGAAGCACCTTCATTGGCACGCTGAATCATATGCCCTCCGTGACCCATTCGCTGAGGCTATGGCATGGCATGCCCGCCGTGCAAGGATGAGGGGCGGCAGGCCGCGGTAACCCTCGCAGTAAACGTCGGCGAGGCGGAATCGCATTCCCTGGCGCCGGTACGGGTGGCCTCTATCCTCTCGCGCCACAACCACATCATGGTGGACGTGTGTCGGGCTCCAACCATGATGGATCCATTGTTAACGTCACATCGACCGACGACGTGCAGGCCACCGGCTCCAACGAGAAAGAGTAGAGTATTGGAGACGGCGGCGCCTCGAGTCCCATGAGCCAGTGTGTGTTCCATGTCCTACTCTACCTCGCTGGTGACCACACTAACACTCTGAGGGACGCATCCGGCTACCATACATGGAGACGGCAGAGCTGGGCGAGCTCCGTTTCAAGATTAGGTTCATCTTGCCTGTAGTTGTATGGATTTGAGGATTCGTAATTGAGGTATTTGTAATTTGTAATTGAATTTGGTCTTATTCATTACTTGTGGCCCGCCATTGATGATTATGTGATCATCTACAGAAGACGCCATTGATGATTATGTGATCATCTACAGAAGACATGCAGAATTATCCTGACAAAACCTACTTCATCTATCAGGTTAGGCATGGCATGTTTTGGCAGTTTCTGTTACAATTAAAGTAGTGTAAGAAAGCAACAATCATATATATTGTAAGACAAGTGTGATAAAAACATAATATTAAATAGAAATCTTGCAAGGAGTTCGTTTTTAACGTTGGACTTCGTCAAGGTGTGAAGGAGTAGAACGTATGGATGATCAGGGTATCCAGTTTTGTGTTTTTTAGGAACCATTAAATATGCTTAATAAACTTAATTGCACAACAATGTCTTCCCAGTTTTTAGTTGTCCCATATGTAGTATCAATCCTCCTCACAAGTTCTTAGTGTGTTTTATCTAGTTTGAAATAAGCTATGACATGTACATAAGGAAAGTTAGTTACAGGGTAAGGTGCATGTTCAGGTCAAGTAGTAACGAATGTTGAATCAGTACAAATAGTAAGTAACGGTTACACTATACAAAGATGGATGTAATAGGGACGAAAATTAGATAGAATTATGGTTAAAAAGGTACATACATGGATGACTAACTAGATCATTGGGCAGCTGGAAAGATATGGAGCGATCAGGGTCAACAGCTAAAGAGAGGTGCATTTCCTTATCTACTCACACGTGATATAGTTTCAAGAACTTTTTGCAAGACTTGCTAGTGAAATAGGTTTTTTCTTGTTTGTTGCAGACTTTCACAACGAAAGTGAACCCTTCTTTTGTCTCAAGCAGATTGTGTAGTGTTGATTATCTTAAGAAATCATTCCTTGCAAAATAAGGGATGACCTGAGAAAAATGAAAGCAAATAAAGAAGTGTTCTTACAAAGAAATATTAAGTCAATGTTCTTATAACACTACTTTATTTTGAAATATTAAGTCGTCAATGACTTAATATTTTTTGTGAAAAATAATCTCACTCTTTAAGATGGATAATCTCACACTTTCCAAGACTTGCTAATGAACTTCCTCAATGAGATAAGCATATGTAGCCCTAATTTTGAAATGGAAGAAGTGTGATGTTACAAAAGGTGAAAATTACACATAGGTAGATATGATAATGAAATTGGTATGCAGAACAAAATTTATGAATCGTTAGGTACTGATGCAATAGTAGGTAAAATACCGGTACGAGTAGTAGCTTCAAATATAGATGAAATGAGTATATGTTAAATAAAATGTGTGTTGGACTAATCTGGATAATTATGCATTCATGAGCAAATAATGAAAAGCACTTGATTGAATGTTTCATATGAGTCCACATCTTGTTCAGTCAACAAGGGCCCACATAGTTGTGAATAATCTATAGCGAACTAACAAGTTAATCAAAGATCTCATGAACAAGATTTGAATAATTATTTCAAACTTGGTCTAATTTCTTTGCATCCTGTGGAAAAAAGAGAAAGAATCACTTGTTCTTCACAAAATTGTCACCGCCGCACAAGCCTCTGGAGTCGTAACAAATTGGGCACGTCAAAAGTACCAATATTCAATTTAGTGGAAAATAATCATTTGGACGAGATTAAGATGGATACATGGTAATTTACCTATGTTTCATGAACTGCATTGAGGACTGTTGAGATTTTCTTGCGCGGGGCAAGTTGGAAGGGCAATGCAGACGATCACCGGGAGTATCTGTAGTCAGTGTCGACGGTTGGGACCGTAAACTTCTGACAACCTGTGATTGCAAAGTCTGGTAGGTGTCAGAAGAGAGCAAATGTACAAGATGATAATAGAAAGGAAGAAGACGAGGGGAAAAGAACAGGGAGAAAGAAATTGATCCTTAACTACGCACCATGAAATAAATGTTATGTAGTAACTCGGAGTGACCACCTGTTGGATGCGCGTAGAAATGAAATATTAAAAATTTAAGCAGCAGAACGAAACTAACGAAGGCAGCCATGTAGCAATTTTCAAGGGATAAAACTTAAGGGATGGAATAAATTCACGAGGAAACAAAAACTAAGTTTCATAGTACGTAACTTATCTAATAAGAACTAAAATCTTAGAAGTGAAAATGAAATCAGATGGTATGAAAATCATTGCGGTTGGAAGCACAAAATCGTAATGATACATGGTATGGAAAAAATCATAAGGAAACAATCCAAATCCATCCAGAAATTTGGTCGTACAAGGACGGAATAGTTGAATCTTAGAATGGATATTTGAGAGATGACATCATGTATCGTAGGAACATAAAAATATTGGCACAAACAGTGTAGCAATTTTTAATGGGAAAACGATGGCATGAACTTGCAAAGCGACATAACAAGCAATAATGAAACACGCATGCGTACTACTAATATTTGTGTATATATTCACGTACATGTCCATGCATGCGTGATCATACACAAAGCTAAACCAACACACGAACATATACGATATGTAAATGCTATAGTATGAGTTAGCATGCATCCATGCATGCATGCATAGTCTGAGTACATACTGAATCACCATACGCAAATAACTGTCGACCCGACCACGCGCCACCAGAGTATAGCCGATCGATATCGGCGATCATGGGTGGCCCTTTGGCGCGTTGTTAGCTTGTTGCCGCTGTTTGAAGTATCTGATCGTGTAGCGCCTTTGGACGCCCTGACCGTCTCGGCATCCCTCCTCGCTGGCAGCAGCCTCCGGCCGCCTTGTTCACCGAGCAATGCCTCCGTGTCGGCACCGTGGAGTCGTGTCGGCCTTGCCGCCACAGCAGCAAGGGAATCCCCGGCCGACAAGATCACAAGAATTGCCACGAGGAAGGAGCACAGAGACTTGAGCAAAGCCATGACGACCTTGATTGCAACGAAATAGTTTTGGTCGTCCAACTCGGAGTGCTTGCCTTTGTGTGTAGCTGGCGATGAAATCGTGATGGTGCAATGGGATAGCTAAGCATGCCCCCACGCATGCACTATATATAGGATGGAGCAACCACACCCCATGCCCTCTACACGGTGTATCAGTATCGGTGTGTACAGATCGACACTCATGAGAAAGGGCGAGGGGATGGTCTTCGTCGTTGCAGCAATCGGTGAGACGATCAATGACGCGACCATTGATGAGATCGGGCCCAGGTCCTGTGACTACGTTATGTACACACGTTCAACGGCTCTTGTTCCCATCTTCTGTTGTTTCATCATGAGCTTAAGTGAGTTTTTATTTTACGTTCGATCATTCATGCAAGGTAGCTTTGCAAGCTGGGACACGTTGTGCTCAGCAGCCTGGAAATTCTTGCATTGCATGCTAGTACGTTTTCCCTATTAGATTGGAAGCGTTCATACTCCTCGAAGGAGCCGCATCGTGTATATTTATATTGGGCGAGAAGAGCCTTCGCCGTGGCGTACAAGTTGCAATCGATCTCCTGGATCGATCCGTTACAGGTGTTGGAGTCACGTACGGGAGGAAGTAGAGATGTAGAGATACACAAGGAAGGTTGAGATTACAAACACGTTATATGCTATATCTCACGTATATTCTAACACCCTCCCTTAATCTCAACTATCCTATGTTTAAATTATGTTTGAACTCTTCAAATTGTTTGACAGGGAGGGCCTTGGTGAAGCCATCTGCAACTTGATCCTTGGAAGGAATGAACTGTATTTCCAATTTCTTTCCTGCAACCCTTTCTCGTACAAAATGAAAGTCAATCTTAATATGCTTAGTTCTAGCATGAAAGATGGGATTCACTGATAAATAAGTTGCTCCCAAATTATCACACCACAGACATGGAATACGACGTTGCTTAATTCCCAATTCTTCAAGCAATGATTCCAACCAGATAACTTCGGCAGTTGCATTAGCTAAGGATTTATACTCAGCTTTTGTACTTGATCTTGACACTGTCGCCTGTTTTCGAGCACTCCAAGATATAAGATTTGAACCAAAATATACCGCAAAACCACCGGTAGATTTTCTGTCATCACTGCAGTCTGCCCAATCAGCATCAAAAAAAGCACTCACAAGTGTGGAGTTTGAGCGTCTGAGATAAAGCCCCAAATTCACAGTGTGCTTCACATAGCGTATAATTCTTTTGACAGCCGTCCAATGTATGCTGGTAGGTGCATGAAGATATTGACAAACTTTATTAACAGCAAATGATATGTTAGGCCGTGTGAGGGTCAAGTACTGTAAGGCACCCACAACACTTCTGTATTTTGTACTTTCTTCCTCCTTAAGTGGTTCCCCTTCATATGCAGAAAGTTTTTCTGAAGACGACAGAGGTGTGGGTGAAGGCTTACAATCCTTCATCCCCATGCGAGCTAGAAGTTCAGTGGCATATTTTTCTTGTTTCAGTACTATACCATCTTGAACCTTCTTAACTTCTATACCCAGGAAGAAATGTAAATCCCCAAGATCCTTCAAGGCAAACTCTGAACTCAAATCACGCAGAAGAGCATCAGTAGCACTTTGTGAGGAACTCACCACTATGATATCATCAACATATATAAGTATGAAGATAAGTGTGTTTGCCTTGATATAAGTGAATAATGAAGTATCAGCTTTAGATGCAGCAAAACCAAGATATTTCAGCTGAGAGCTCAACCTGGCGTACCATGCTCTAGGCACTTGCTTCAAGCCATAAAGAGCTTTGTCAAGCTTGCATAAATAGTAGGGTTTTTTTATCCTCATATCCTGGTGGTTGCCTCATATAAACCTCCTCTTCCAGAACACCATGTAAAAACGCGTTCTGCACATCTAGCTGTCTCATGGTCCATCCATTAGACATAGCAATAGCAAGTACAAGTCGTATAGTTGCAGCCTTTACAACAGGACTAAAAGTATCTTCATAATCAATACTATAACACTGTTTAAAACCTTTTGCAACCAGGCGAGCTTTGTACATGTCAATGGAGCCATCCGCTTTCTTTTTAATCATGTACACCCACTTATAGTCGATGATATTTTTACCTCTTTGGTCGGGCACAAGATGCCAAGTCTTGTTTCTCATAAGCGCTGAATATTTTTTTCATCCATGGCTTTCTTCCATCTTGGATCTCCAAGAGCATCTTCGAGTTTAGTTGGTTCTCCTGCAATACACAACATGCCCCATGGTATAGTACCATCGGTTCTTATTTTTGGATTTCTTATACCTTTCTGCGATCGAGTCATGACGCGTGAAACAACTGCTGGTTGCGGTTGTACAGATGGTATAGGCTGCTGCATAGGAGATGGTGGTGCAGAACTCGCCGCAAAAGATCCTTCAGAGTCCTCTGCATGTGCCGCCGCACTAAATCCGGTGCTGAAACTGCTGCTGCCTAGAGTAGCTGATCCTGTGGCCTGGTATGTGCTGGAATCAGCAGTGGTCGCGGAGTTTCCTGGCGCAAAAGATCCGACGCCAGCTGGTCCTGAACGCTGCATGTGCGGCTGCATGCGCACTGCTCCTGGAGAGTGCATGCACGTGAGACAAGGAGATACTCCTCCATGTGATGACATGGCAGACGATCTGCTGGCTTGCACGCGATCCGACGGAGATTCTCTCGCTCGATCCAAGGCGGACTGACGAGCAGGTGTGCCAGGTGCTGATGGATCATCCTCGAGCCCAGCGTCTGCTGCGTCTTCTTCCTCCACATGAAATAAAGCACCGTTTTCTTCTAGATTTTGATCATTGTCACCATTTTCTTCACCGTTTCCTTCAGGAATCTGCACAGACATGTCAATAGTTCTAGAAAAAGCAGAATTATCATATTGGTCAATGCAATTGTTGTCGCCCCTTTGATCAAAATTCCGAAGGTTGGGTGGAAGAAGAAGAATTTCTTTTCGAAGAAGTGCTCCGGCATTTGGATGAAGTGATTTAAAAGGAAACACAGATTCGTCGAACACAACATCACGAGATATATAAACTCGACCTGTGGAGACATCTAGGCATTTGACACCTTTATGAATAGGACTATATCCTAGAAAAACACACTGTTTTGAACGAAATGCAAGCTTGCGCGTATTATATGGTCTAAGGTTTGGCCAACACGCGCAATCAAAAACACGAAGAGAGTTGTAGTCAGGTGTAATGCCAAAAAGCCGTGTGATGGGAGTTCCAAATTTGATGACTTTGCTAGGAAGCAAATTTATGAGATATGTGGCGGTCAAGAAAGCTTCATCTCAAAATTTGAGAGGCATAGAAGCATTAGCTAGTAAGGCTAGTCTGACTTCAACAATGTGTCGATGTTTTCTTTCAACAGACCCATTTTGCTGGTGTGTATGTGGACAAGATACATGATGAGAGATGCCAATTTTCTGGAAAAATGAGTTTAGCTTCTCATACTCACCTCCCCAGTCGGTTTGCATAGCAATGATTTTAGAGTCTAGTTTGCGTTCAACAAGATTTTGGAAATTAGAAAAAACTTGAAATACATCAGATCGTTTCTTCAGAAGATAAATCCAAGTGAATTTACTATAGTCATCAATAAAACTCACATAATATGACTGTCTACCGACTGACGTGGGAGCAGGCCCCCAAACATCTGAAAATACAAGCTGTAATGGAGCAGTAGATATACTAATAGAAATAGGATATGGTAACTGGTGACTGGTGACTTTTAGCTTGTTGACACGGATCACAAACTGACTCACTACTAGACTCATGAGAATAAGGAAGATTATTCTTGCTAAGAACAAGTTTAACAATGACTGAAGATGGATGACCTAAACGACTATGCCACTTTGATGAGGACGGCTTGGTGACGACAAAAGCTTGCTTATGTGACGATGATGATGATATGAGCGGGTAGAGACCTCCCACACACCTTCCTCTAAGAATTACTCTCCTCGTTGCCAAATCCTTAATCAAAAAGAAATAAGGGTAAAATTCTATGAGAACTTGATTATCAAGAGAGAAACGATGAACGGAGAGAAGGTTTTTAAAGGTTTGAGGAACATGTAGAATATTGTTGAGTTGTAAATTTTTGACAGGAGTTTTAACAATTGATTGACCAACATGAGTAATTGCCATACCAGAACCGCTTGCCGTGTGTACTTGTTCACGTCCATTGTACTTGGTCCTCATGGTCAACTTGTCGAGTTCTCCAGTGATGTGATCGGTGGCGCCCGTATCTACATAACAATTTGTATCGACGCCATAGGAGTTGGTGACAGCGTTAGCCCCCTTCTCCTCATGGTCATTTTCTTCATAGCGCCACCAACAAGTACGAGCGCCACCTGCATGATGTTTGAAGCAAATTTGACACTCAGGATAATCATAGTTTTGTTATTGTTGTTTGTTGTGGCTGATGTCGTTGTTGTAGTTGATGTGGTTGCTGCCGTGGACGCCCGCGATAGCCACTACCGCCGGTGGCAGGAGAGGAAGAACGGTCTCCTCGGCCGCGCCCCCTAGCTCCACGTCCGCGCCCCCTGCTTCTGTTCTGGGCGCGTCCTCTGTACGCGGCGTTTGCTGAGGTGTTAAAGCCCCCGCTTGCGCCGTCGGCTAGCATCTCCATGCGCTGGTCAAAGGCAGCAATCTGGGCAAAGAGATCATCCACCGTGATGCTGTTCTTGATAGCACCGACTGATGCGGCAATTGGATCATAGTCCCGATCGAGTCCAGCGAGGATGTAGTCAACCATCTCCGGATCAGACACCGGACGGCCAGCTGCTGCTAGTTCATCCCCGAAGCTTTTCATCTTCCTGATGTATGAGGCGCTGGACATGGTGCCCTTCTTCGTATTGGCGATGGAGATGCGTAAGTTCATGATCCGAGATTGTGATTGTGAGGCGAACAAAGTGGTTACTCCAGTCCACAATTCATGTGTGCTCTCCTTCCCGACAAATTGTGCGAGAATTTCCTTTGAGAGAGAGTTGAGCAGGTAGCTGAGAACCTGATGGTCCTTCGACAACCATGGTCCGTAGAGGGGATTTGGCCCCATGGCCATGGTCTTGTCCGGCTGCTGCTGCTCCACCGTTTTCGGGGGCGCTGCATCCGTTCCATCGAGGAGGCCAGTGACCTGCGCACCTCGCAGGGCCGGCATCACTTGTGCCTTCCATAGAAGGTAGTTTCCCTTGGTCAGCTTCTCAGATGGTGGAGTTCCGAGGTTGAGGACGACCTGGGTTGACGGGGAAGCCATCGCTCGATGGGTTTCTGGCGAGAAGTTTCTGACGAGAGGCTTTCTGACGATGAGTTTTTCTGGAGAGAGTTTTTCTGTTTCTGTAGCTAGATCGATGGGAAGAGGTCGGCTCTGTATACCATATTAGATTGAAAGCGTTCCTACTCCTCAAGGGAGCCGCATCGTGTATATTTATATTGGGCGAGAAGAGCCTTCGCTGTGGCGTACAAGTTGCAATCGATCTCCTGGATCGATCTGTTACAGGTGTTGGAGTCACGTACGGAAGGAAGTAGAGATGTAGAGATACACAAGGAAGGTTGAGATTACAAACACGTTATATGCTATATCTCACGTATATTCTAACATTCCCAAGAGACTCTTGATACTTTGGTCACTTAGTTAGTCCATGCATGCACACGTGAGGCACGAGCTGAATTTGTTAATCATTTATATTGGCATCTTGGAATGGAATCTCTAGTCTTCCGACCTGTAGCTCTTACGCCGATGCACTGCGCTAACTGGCAACGCGCCTGGGCATACGTCTCGGTACGTGCGCGTTGCACTTCTGCTGCCTTACGCAAAAATGCATGAGAAAAGATAGCACCGAAGGTTTTGACTACTTGGGAATTCTTCATCTCTGCACGCTCCTTTGACGCCTTCTCAAAATCTATCAAATTCGTTCATCAACGCGAATGTGAATTTCTAGGGAACGTGCCGGCTTTTTGTTATTTTTTTGGTCTGCAAAATCATGTTTTGTAAGGAGAATTGCAGTAATTTGGGCTCAACTCGTGCTATAATATTCACCTCTTATAAGCAGGCTAGCTATAAGAAAAATCTGTGCCGTCTCTCTAAATTTAAACTCAGCACCAAACCTTTCTCATCATCTCGGCGCGTGATGCATGTACTGTTAATTATGAATTCTCAAGGAAGAACAATGGCTAAATTTCCATAATGTCAAACTTTAGAGTACATATTTCCTACTGGTATAAATTAATCCACACATATTTTTACTTTCCTAAATTTTAATAGAAGTTATATACGACAAGAAAGCATAGAAGATCAATAGTACAAGAGTATTATTTGTGATCTGATGGCTCATGACACATATTGATGACGTCTTATATGCATGCACCCAATCGACCGCACGAAGTTGTATGCATCCACCTCTGAAACCGCCTTCAAGACTTAAGTAATAGAGGCAGTTTCCCGTTCAAAATCACCTCCTATATTATTTCAATAACTAAATTACATTCTGTTTGCAGCCATACTCGTGCAATTCAATTTTCATTTAACTACATAACATGTATCAAAGATCACAATAGAACAGAACACCTCAAATTCATCCCATCAATTGCATAAATTATTCTCACAAAGTGAATTCCATGACACTCTTCCATAAAAAAATACATTGCATTTTGAGACACTCGACACTCGCCCACCTAGATCACTAAATAACTCAGGTTGCAAACTATATTTCAGTTAGACTACTGATAAGACCAGAACTAGTAGGACACAACATCGTACTAGTATGTCCAAGGCTTTCTCGCTTCTGGCAAGATCCTCCGGCGAGCGGCCGCATACCCGCCAGATCCATTAAAATTGGCTCCCCACCTCGCTTTCTGGTGCAGTTGTGGCGGCCGCGGCATGGGCCTCTTCGGGTCGGCGGCAAGGACAGCCGTTGATCCTCCCCAGTGGCAAGGAACGCCGGCAGAGGCGGTGGTGGTATAGCTACGAGGAGGAATCATCCTCCTTGGGTGGCGCTTGCCCGCTCGCTACCAGTCATGCCCTCAGAGCATTTACAGCCGCGCTCCCAGCAGGCCCTTCTCAGGCGTTTTTGCCACGCCGGCACCGAAAAATCAGCCCAGTCGCGCTCCCAGGAGCCTGTTTTTCGCCGGTTTTGGCCGAAACTAGTGCCGGCGGACCCAAACCGAACCCGGCGCGCTGGGGGCGCCCGGGGGCGCCGGGGCGATTGGTTTTGGCGCGAAAGCAGATGGGTCCGTTGAGTCAGCGAGACGCCGCTTCGTCGCCCTCATCGCCTTGGTTCTCGCGGGAATCAATGTGAAGGCTGCCGCGGTGCCATGCCGGTCAGCCTCCACTGATGCCTCTCACGGGCGGTGCAGTGAACGCGCGTCCAGCCACGCGTCGCCCGGCATGCAGCCCGTCACCGCCCCGCTACCGCTATAAAAGGCGACCTCCCCGCCGGTGGACGCCACAGCTCTCATTCCCCCCCCCCTCTCTAGCGTAGATAGCAACACTCCTCTCTTCCCGCCGACGAGAAACATGGCCGAGAGGTACCCAGGCGACGGTGCGGCGGCGAACGGCTTCGGCCGCCGCCACCTCCAAGAGCAGGAGGCGCGCCTGCTCTACGAGGCTGAGTACCCGGCACCCCCAGACATGCGGGTGCCGGGACATGGCGCCTGAGCGCCGGCGGTGTACCGGTGCCACCGGTGCCCGAAGGAGCGGCGCGGCGTGCCGAGATTGCCCGCATCCGCTCTTCCCTGATGCAGGCGCAGAGGGACGAGCCGCGCTACGGCGCCGACAGCCACACCCTCTGGACCATGTACTTCCAACGCCGCCGCGACGAGCAGATCGCCGCCACCAACGGCGTCATCCCCCGCTGCCGCATCAACGCCGACGGGCGACGCGAGTGGTGGGGCGTGTCAGGCCGCACCCTCGAGGCCGTCCTCGACCACATCGAGACGGCAACGTGCCGCGCCTCGAGTACCCGTAGCGACCGACCTTCTCCCGTCGTCGCAGTAGCTCTTGGACACTGCGGCGGATGGAGCCGGGGTCGTCCTCGTCGTCGGGCTCTGGCTCATCGGCCGCGCCGCTCCGCCCCGTTAAGCCCGAGCCGGAGGAGACGCCGCTCGGGAGCCGCACCCGTAGTGGTTCCCTCGTCATCAACGAGGGTGCCCGGCCCTCCCCGCCTGGTCCGGCTCCAGGGAGGCGCTCCCCCCGCCTGGTCCAGCCGAAGCCTGAGCCGGGGCTGCTCCCAGTGAAGCCGGAGCATGACGAGATGGTTGCCCCCGATGACGAGTCCGCTCTCAAGTGGGCAAAGGAGGACCACGTCCAGGAGCAAGGCCAGCACCGGGCGTACGCGGAGCTCCAGGCCCGGCGCCACGGGCGCGAGGAGCGCGGCGTCATCGTCCTCGACAGCGACGAGGAGGACAAGGTCGGGCCGTCCAGCGCGCCACCGCGCCTCGCCGACCCTGGCCAGGGCTGCAGCAGCGACGTCGCCGGCCCAAGCCAGCCGCGCGATGACGACGACGATGATGACGATGACGGCAGCGACTACACCCGCTTCTACAGGCTTCTCGGCATGTAGACGGCGGCGGCGGCGAACGGTGGCGGCTAGGCGTAGTTTAGGCGTAGTTCAGTCGTAGTTTGCGTGTTTCCATGCTTTATGTACAAATTTGAATGAAGTTTCGCCGAGTTCGTGCAAATGTCGCCGAGTTTGCATATATTTTGTACGCAATATCGCTGCACCCGGGGCGAGCGTTGGGCCGACGACTGTGAGCTACGTCGCCCCCACGCGCCAATCTAGCGCCGGCTCGCCCCCAGGGGCTCTTTTTCGACGCCCTGTGGGGCCGAATGGCTGAAGATGCTCTCACCCTCACGGATTGGGGAACTGCACCGCAACCACTTGCTGATGGTGGAGAAAAACAATGGTGGTGGCCATGCGGGAGACATGGATGAAGTGGCGGTGCCGCAACAGGTTAGTATCTAAGGATTGCCTTGAAACTGCCTTGAATATATCCAAGTTGGAAGGAGTGTTAGAAGGGACAAGATGTTAGCAGTTCAACTCTAAAGGCCATTGATCCAAATACAACATATATTTATTAATAATGTATGGCATGATCATTAGTTCATTACATCGATGATTGCTGAACTTGTCAACAATATTACATGGAACTTAACTCAAGTAAGTTCGTCTTAACACACACGTACATGTCCATGCATATGCATGGGTGATCATACATGAAGCTAAACCAACACACAATACACAATACAAATACCATATATAAATGCTATATGAGCTAGCATGCATGCATACTACTCTCTCTGTTTGTTTTTATAAGACGTATCAGACAACTTGCTTTGTACTGTTTTGAACAATGTTTGAATGTCTAAAACGTCTTATAAAAATAAATAGACGTAGTACGATTGCATATATTCGTACTCAAGTAGAGACTAGTTAAGGTGGATATACTGAATCGTCATAAGCAAGTAAGGGCGTGTTTGGTTGCTCGCATGAGGCCCAATCAGACCCGCGCGGGAAGGGAACGGGATGTTTGGTTGCTTGGTTTTCCTGTTGGTCCTGCATAGCACGAAACTGAAAGCAACTCTGGTCCTGACTCACTGGAAACCTAGGAATCGGCACTTTCTCACGAGCCAGGCCGAGGCGAGCGCAAGCTGGTGGGCCCTTGCACAAGTGGAGACGGGAGGGATGCGAGGTGATTACGTGAGTTCTTCTTCAACCTCCAGTAAGCTCATGTCTAATCTCCTGCCTGAATTATACCACAGAGAGGAGATTTTGTGGCGTCAGCGTGCTCGCGTTGAGTGGCTAATGCACGGGGATAAGAATACATATTTATTTCATCTCAGAGCTAGCCGGAGAAGAAGGAAGAATCAGATTAAAGCTCTGCAAAAGCCGGATGGTCAAGTGACGGATAATGTGTCGGAGATGGAGAACATGACCAATAATTTTTATAGGGACTTGTACACATCAGAGGGAGTCCAGGGGATGGAACTGGTCCTTGATACCGTTCCAACCAAAGTAACTGCAGCTATGAATGAAACGTTGAATGCTCCTTATAGCCAAGACGAGGTAAAAAAAAGCTTCAGATGTTCCCCACAAAAGCATCGGGGCCGGATGGATTCCCAGCACATTTCTTTCAGCATCACTGGGATACTTGTGGGGAGGACGTCACTAAGGCAGTTCTGAGGATTATGGAAGGAACGGAATCCGCCGAGTGCATAAATGACACTGTCCTGGTTCTTATCTCAAAGGTAAAAAAACCCACGCTCCTGTCCCAATTTCGTCCAATCAGCCTTTGTAATGTCCTGTATAAGATTGCTTAGAAGGTGATCGCTAACAGATTGAAGGTAGTGCTACCTGACATAATATCAGAGGAGCAGTCAGCCTTTGTGACAGGCAAGTTGATTACAGACAATATCATCACAGCTTATGAATGTTTGCATTTTATGAAGAGGAATAAAGCTAAGAAACACCAGTCATGCGCTCTCAAGCTCGACATGATGAAAGCCTACGATAGGGTGGAGTGGCAGTACCTCAAAGCTATAATGCTTAAACTAGGTTTCAACAACAGATGGGTGGATATTGTTATGAGCCTAGTAACTACAGTAAGTTTTTCTGTGTTGTTCAATGGGAAGAAATTGCAACAGTTTAAACCGTCAAGAGGTATCAGACAAGGGGACCCGATATCCCCATACCTGTTCTTGTCAGCGGCAGAGGGCCTTTCGTGCCTGTTAAAATCTAAAAGTGAGTCATCCAACTTAAGTGGTCTACAGGTTGCCCCCACGGCGCCACCGGTAAGCCACCTCTTATTCGCAGATGACAGCCTGCTGTTCTTCAAGGCAAATGGTATGGGTGCAAATGAGGTGCACCATGTCCTTGACACCTACTGTAATGCGACAGGTCAGCGTATCAACCATGCAAAATCATCAATTTATTTTAGCAAGGGGGTCCCTGACTCGGTGAGACAAGAGATAAAGGAAGTACTCAATGTACCTAATGAAACTCTCAACGAGAAGTACTTGGGTATGCCATCCGACGTAGGAAGCTCTAAGAATGGTGCTTTTAAGTACCTCAAGGACCGGTTGTGGAACAAGGTCCGGGGTTGGATTGAGCGTACCATCTCCTCGGCGGGAAAGGAAGTGCTAGTTAAGTCTGTCGCTCAAAGTGTTCCAGTCTTTTGCATGTCCTGCTTCAAGTTACCAAGAGGATTATGCGAACACCTCAACATGCTTATCAGAAAGTTTTGGTGGGGGGGCAAGGAAGGAAAAAGGAAGCCTCATTGGGTATCTTGGAAAACAATGACACAACCCAAGAGCATGGGAGGCGGTTTCAAAGACTTTGAGCTTTTCAACCTAGCAATGCTTGCAAAACAAGCATGGAGGTTATTACAGTGCGCGGATAGCTTGAGTGCTCGTGTGTTAAAAAGCATTTATTATCCAAATACATATATCCTCGAGGCTGAACTAGGGGGTCACCCGAGCCAAGTATGGCGAGCCATTATCGAAGGTAGAGATACACTTAAGCAAGGCTTGATTAAGCGCATCGGTAACGGAGTCTCAACAAATATATGGACACAAAATTGGCTGCCCAGAGAAGGTATGTTTCGGCCGTATGGTACTGCTGCACCGAACCCCCCCCCCCTACCACAGTATCCGAGCTCATTATAAGCACCACAGCATCATGGAATAGGCCACTGATCCAACAGATTTTCATGCCAATAGATGCACAAGTTATTATGGAAATCCCTTTGTGCACTCGGAACATAGCCGACTTTTGGGCTTGGCACTACGAGAAACATGGCTCTTTTTCTGTCAAGTCAGCCTACAATATGCTTGTGGCTACCAAACTGCGAAGGGAGGCTTGGTTGGAAGGGGCGGCTGGCTCCTCTACTGCTATTGCAGAAGAAGGAGCGTGGAAAAGATTGTGGAAAACGGAAGTGCCCGGGAAGATTCGTGTGTTTCTCTGGCGACTCTCCAAACACTCTCTGCCAACCAACGATGTGTGATCTCATCGTCATATGACAGACTCTGAGCAGTGTGGGCTGTGCGGCTCTAGGGACTCATGGCGCCACTCCTTGCTTGAGTGCACAGCATCTGGAAGTGTTTGGGCTTTGATTGAGGAGGAGACTACTCATAAAATCATAGGCAATACTGAACCAAGTGCAAGACAGTGGCTGTTTACATTGATGCAGATGTTAACACATGATCAGTTTGTCTTAATGGCAGTCACGCTATGGGCCATTTGGCATGCCCGCTGGAAAGCTATCCACGAGTCCATATTCCAGAGTCCCCAGGCTACGTATAATTTCATTACCAGATTCATGGGTGACCTGAACATCATAAAAAGTAAAGAGAGTAGTCAGTCCGCTCACAGTGGAGGTGCAGTGCCGGTTCAGCGGAGGCCAAAGAAGCCACCTGCGGGTTACTGCAAGATACATGTTGACGCTGGAATGATGACTAGAAGGGGAGGATCAGCAGCAGCAATATGTAGAGATGAAGGGGCCAACTATCTGGGCAGCTCTGCGTTAGTCCTTGAAGGAGTGGTGGACTCGGCCACTCTCGAGGCTATAGCATGCAGGGAAGCCTTGTCACTGGCAGATGATCTGGGCATTCACAATTTCATTGTCGCATCGGACTGCAAGCAAGTCATCTCGGACATCAACAGAAACTCGCACGGGTTGTATGGAGCGATCATCACAGAGATACAACTTAGATCATCTATTTTTCATTGTATTTTTTCTTTCAAGAGTCGCACTGTTAACTATGAAGCACATAGATTAGCTAAGTTTTCGCTCTCTAGAGGTCCAGGATGCCACGTTTGGTTTGGCATGCCTCACGACCATAGATGTATCCCACCACACCATGTGGACTTTCATGAATAAATTTGGCTTTACCCCTAAAAAAAGTCTAATCTCCAACCTCTGATCTACACAACGATGCTTCGATTCGAGGTAAGCTCTATACGAAAAAGATGCACCTCAATGCTACAGTTCCATTCAGGTGATTGGTTCGTAGTTTCGTCGGCCGTAAGTTCTTAATCTCGTGTTTCCTTTTGGAGCTATTCTGGACGAATTTTGTCAGATTCGTCGCGCACGATCGATCATTTAAAATTTCCTTTGACCAGCAGCCTAATCTCGCAGTCCCTCACAACATTCGTGTTGTAAAATTTTTGTTTCGACGATCGTAACTTCATCTCTCTTTCAACAGCAGTCTACTGCACTGACACCGCCATGTCGAGCTCCTCTGTCCTCTGCTCCGAGCCCTTCTATTCGTCCCTCTCGACGCCGAAGCCCTTCCCCTTGATCTCCTTGCCCGCGTGCTACTACACTAAAGTCGTTTCCGGCGTCGCTCATCTCGGCCTACTCTCTGTCGTCCTCCTACTGCACTGACGCTGCAATGGCGCTCACACTGCTTTCTTGTGTCCTCTGGCTTTGCGCACAATGCAGTTCGCCGCGCCGCCGACGGGGTCGATCATCTTCGCCTCCTCTCTCCCGCCCTACTACACTGGAGTCGTTTTCGGCGTCGATCATTCGGCCTCCTCTCTCGTCCACTGCACTGACGATACCATGGCGCGAGCACTGCATTCTCATTCTCCGTCCACTGTCTTTGCGTGAGCACCGCAACTAGTTCACTGACGGTGTCGCTCGTCGTGCCGCCGGCGGGGTCGCTCGTCCATGACTCCATGCTCGTCATGTCGGACACGGCGCCACGGCCACTATCCACCGCAATCGCCATGGCCCGAGCACATTGCATTTCTTCTCCTCCTTCCTCTGCTAGCTCTTAGCCCTATGTGCTAAGTGCAAGTGCTAACTCTTAATCACATCCCATGCGGGCAACCAAACAACGTGTAGTTGTATGCGCCGAGACAATGCAGACAACCAAACAACATGCCAAAGTTGATCCCCTAATGCAGGAAGTCCATATGCAAGCAACCAAACAACTCACAGATGTCGCATATAAGATTGTTTTTTTCAAAGTCAGGCTGGGTTGAGATGTGTATGCAATACAGCTACTGTTCCAAACTGAAACCAAACACGCCCTAGGTGTTGAGCCAGAGTACGCCGCGACCATCATGGCTGCTTCTTTGTCGGGCTGTTGGGGTCGTGAGTATGACGGGAAGGTGCAGCTACTTTCGACGCCCTGAACTTTTCAGCAGCCCTTCTTGTCGTCGACCATGGCGACACCGCCAGCCGCCGGCCGGCCAGTACCGAGCAACGCCTCCGTGCCTGCACTGTGGATTCGTACCGGCCTCGCCGCCACAGCAGCAAGGGAATCTCCGGTCCACAAGATCACAAGAATCGTCACTATCAAGGTGCGCAGAAACTTGAGCAAAGCCATGATGACCTTTGGTTGCAGCTAAATCGTTTTGGTCGTCGAACTCTCTTTGTGATCAGATCGCGTGGTGCGATACTGCGATGGGATAGCTAAGCATATGCCCGTGCATGCAGGTGATATATATACACGATGGAGCGACCATCACGATGCCCTGCCTGGCTGCCCCTACACGTGAAGCGGTGGGAGGACTCAGAGGATGACGTGACCATTGCTGAGATCGGGTCCAAGTCTCATTTATACGTCACGAGCGCAATTAGACAGCTTGTGTTCCCGTCTTCTGTTGTTTCGTCATGAGCTTTAGCAACTTTTTTTTAAAATTCGATAATGCAAGGTAGCTTTCCAAGCTGGGACAAGCTGTCTTGGAGCAGCCTGGCAACTTCTTTCAGAGAACCTTGATACACCCCTCAGATCCTCCCAAACATCCGCATACATGCCCGATACTAAACATGAAAGAGAAGAAAAAAAATAGTGATTCAATCAGACTTCTCATATCATTTTTATACGTTTTGGCTGTCCACAAATCCTCATATTGACACCAAATATAGAAAGATATAAAGGACGCGTTCAGTCAGTCCATCACGTAGGACGTGGCCTGCCCCGAACCATCTTTTTTATTTATCTATCTTTTTTTTCTTTCTCTGTTCGTCTTCATTAATCACATATAAGTGACCGGACATATAAGAGAGAACTCGAGAAGCATGGTTACATGTACAAACAAGTAGGGGCTCAAAATGGACATGCCAAGGCACTGATCAGCCACGTCCATGGACGTTTAGGAGGCCAAATTTGCTAAGCCCGGCTATAGATACTCTAAATAAAGCTACTCCCCGGCTATATAAAAATATAGGTATATACTTTTTTTGCGGGTAGTATGTACTTCTTTCGCCCAAGTTTATCGGGTCCTTTATTGGGCTCCATCATATTTTATTGTCAAATTTTGACCATAAAATTAACTAATAAAACTACACGGAGTAAACTTAAAAATAAAAAATATAATAAATAATATAAAACTATTTTGTTTGTGATAAACTTTGAAGAATGATTTGTGTGCTTGTAAAAATTTATCATGAAATAACATCACTAGTAGAAAAAGGGTCATTTGTCCCGGTTTATAAGGCCCATTTGTCCCGGTTGGGGAACCGGGACTAAAGGGTCGTTACTATTGCCCTTGGCCTTTAGTTCCGGTTCTTATACTAACCGGGATAGATGGGCCTCCACGTGGCCGCTGTGGCGAGCCCAGGAAGGAGGGCCTTTAGTCCCGGTTGGTGGCACCAACCGGGACAAATAGGCATCCACGCGTCAGCTGTTCAGGGGCTAGGGGTTTTGTTTTTTTTCTGAAAGGGGGGTGGATTTGGAGGTTTTGTATGGTTAATTAAGGTGTTTCATATATTGTGTTAGGTAGCTAATTAATTAATAGAGAGAAGTGTCCTCTCTTATCTCTGTGCTTGGTCGACGCTACGTACTATACGTATAGAGAGGCCCTCGACACGCTAGCTAGTAAGAAAATAAAGGAAACCATTAAGTACAGAAGTTCGTCATGCATACCGAGAGAAGTGATCGACCTCTCCTTCTCCGAGAGATTGGTCGAACAACAAGTTTTCGTATTATCTATCCGATGCTACTGGCTACATACATATACAATATGTAAGATCTGTTACAATCCCCTAGCATCTGAAATCAAGTTCCACATGGTATTCTTCGGCTTTATTGATGACGTGGTCAAGAAAGAATCCCGCTAATTCCTCTTGAATTGCTTTCATGCGATCTTCTGGTAGGAGTTCATTCGGGATCTCCCACGTCTGATTTGAAGAAAGAGGTTAATATATATATATATATATATATATATATAAAAATGAAACTCAACAGAAATGATGGTGTAATAAAAATGAAATTGTGAATATTATTGCTTACGCACATCAAATTATCTTTTAGAGTAGCCCCACTTATCTTTGCAAGTCGCGTTGTAGCTGAACTCGCACACGTAGTATCCACAGTAATCATTCCCTTGTTCCTGCCACAAGCACTTTACGAGAAATAGAGGGCAATCAAACTGATAATGAAGCGTTATAAATGGCATTGATGAAAGTAGCTAGAATCAACGGGAGATGCGCGGAACTAGCTAGCTAGTAGTACTTACTTTCGGGTATGTATATCGCAGCTCCTTCGGCAGTCCCGGAACTTCTTCGGTGAACTTTTTCCAAACCCTGCAAGACAAAGAAAATAATTATTACTTGAGATATCAGGAAATGAACAAAATGTTGCCGATATGGTGCGATAATGATCGATTGAACTTACTCGTTGAGAATTTTAGTCATGTCCGCATAAGTCTCGGGATCTTTTCATCTCGAGTCTAAGACGGTTACTAGTCCCTGCTCAAGCTTAATCTCCAGGAGAATATAGTGGAAGCTGCGCACGCATGCATAACTCATCAATTACATTACTATAACCTCGCTCGAGTAATAAGGGAAACCGAATATGCACAAGACAGTAACACTCACTCAAAATTGTAAGGAAAGAGTATTTTATCTTTGTTTTGATTTATTATCAATGATTTGAGCAAGTTGGCCTCAGCATCATCGGCATTCTTTTCAACCTCAAGTTGATCTATGAGATTTGTGTTAATGAACCCAATATCATACATTTCTGCTTTTCTGCACTCGACGATCTTCAATCTGCATAATATAGTGAGGATAATCATATATACATGCAATGAAAGAGCTGAACTATATATAGAGACTTAATGACAGAAGTAGTACTTACAGATAGTAGCAAGTGACCGTTAATTTATCGAGGGCCTTTTGATTGAACCACTGAAAGAACTCCTCAAATGGAACAGTCAACAAATCAATTCCAGCGAGGTCGTGCTCCTCTTTAACTCTCAGATACAAAGTATCCGTCCCCCCAGACTCTCTGCAGGTTTTCATGTACCAATCAAGGAATCTTCGCATCATCGTTGTTAGATATTTTTCATCTTTGACAAGAGGCTTCCCGTAATGGTATTGGTGTTCTTCCACCTCCAAGAAATCATAATGTACATCGTCGGGCAGGTAATCTTCAAGATTGCTATAACCGGGCACCATCCCCGGATCATTAGCGACGATATCGCTAGACACATTGAGCGGGGGGCACGATTGGTCCGCTTGTTCGCCGAGCTGGGCAATTTTTTCCCAACTCGTCGTTCTGCTAACCTTCGATCACTGATAGTATTTCCCGACCGCTCCGCTTCGATATATACCTTTGCAGTAATGCACTCATAGTTATTTTTCAGCGAAGACTTTGGTGGTTTCCTCAGGGCATCGATAGTGCGCTTTGCTTTCACCCGGTCTACCTTCTCCTCCGGAGGTGGATGTATCTTTGCTTTCACCCCTTCAAAGAAGTCCTTCACTTCTTTTTCCATGATCTTCGCGTTTTCTTCCACGGTCCTCTCGTATGGTAACTTCTCTAGAGGCGTGAGAGGTGGACTGAATCTGTATTGCCTCCCGCCTTTGGCAGTACTGCTAGACGCCAGAGCAGACGGAACGGCTGCGGCTGTCTTCTTTCATGCTTGCTTACGAGGCGGAGGAGAAGGACTACGACGTGCCGGAGCAGCCGAGGCGGCGGCGGGTCTCTTCCGCCCTTGCTGGCGAGGCGGAGAAGGAGGAGGCTGGTGGCTGCTCGGGTGCGCCGGCGCAGGCAGAGAAGGAGGTGGAGTGTCGCCACGCGCCGGAGAAGGAGGAGGCTGGTGGCTGCTCGGGTGCGCCGGCGCAGGTGGAGAAGGAGGTGGAGTGCTGCCACGCACCGGAGAAGAAGGTTGAGTGCCCTGATCACTCGCCGGAGGAGGAGGAGGAGGAGGCGGAGGCGTCCAGTTCGAAAGGTTGATGAGCTCCTTCCGCCATAGGCATGGAGTCTTCAGACAAGAACCCAGCCGAGTCTCCCCGTCACCCATAGGGTGGTCAAGCTGGAGGTCCTCAAATCCTTCTGTGATTTCATCCACCATAACCCTAGCATATCCTTCTGGAATCGGCCGGCAGTGAAAAGTAGCGCCAGGTTCAGGAGGTGCAACAGAGCCAACAGCCGCCTTGACTTTCAATTCCATCCACTGTGTCATAAGGTGGCAATTCTGAGACTCCGTGATAGCATCCACGGGATAGCCAGCAGGAGTCGTGAAGACAGGCTCCTGAAGCAGCTCCGTGGAAGCCATGCTGCTTCTCCGCTGAGATGGCGGGGTAGCTTCAGGTGTAGCAGTTTCGGCAGGTCGCGTGCTGCGGGCCTCGTCTCGTTCCTCTAGCGCTTGTACCCTTGCGTGCAGCGCCTGTAGTTGGGTCAACTCCTTTTTCTTCTTCCTCTCCCGGTGTTTGTAACCGCCTGCGTCGGGAAATCCAGCCTTCCACGAAAGGGAGCCTGGCATGCCTCGTGTCCATCCGGGGTGCTCAGGATTCCCGAGGGCCTCTGTGAGCTCGTCGTCCTCTCTGTCCGGAACAAACGTCCCTTGCTGCACCTTTTCGATATACTCCTGAAGCTTCTCGATGGGTGTGTTCAGCTGGTCGTTGGTCCAAATGCACTTCCCTGTTATAGGGTCCAATTTTCCCCCAACCCCGAAGAACCAAGTCCTGCAATAGTCTGGCCAGCGTCGCGTCTCTAGTTTGATCCCTTTATCAATGAGGTCATTCTCAGCCTTGTCCCACAACGGCCGGGCTTTCAGGTAGCCACCTGACCCCGTGCAATGGTGATGCTTCTTCTTTGCAGCATTTTTCTTATTTGTCGTTGACATCTTCGCTGATCTCTCAGATTTCTTGTTGATGACAAATGCGGGCCACTGATCTTTGATCTTCTCAAATCGGCCGATGAATTCTGGAGTCTTGTCTTGGTCGACAAACGATGATTTCAGCTCATTCTTCCACCTCCTGAATAGCTCAGCCATCTTCTTAAGAGCATAAGCCTTGATCATTGGCTTTTTAACTGGATTCTCCGGATCCTCCTCTGGCGGGAAGGTGAAATTTTCCTACAGCGCGGTCCAAAGATCAGCTTTCTGCCTATCGCTGACATAAGACACCTGAGAGTCTTTCTCCTTAGGCTTCAACCATTGCTCGATGCTGATCGGGATCATGTCCGTAACTAGAACCCCGCACTGAGCATTAAATTTTTGCTTGGTCCGGAGGGGTTCAATCGGTTGGCCAGCGCGATCAATTCCGATGATCGTGTACCTTTCATTCGCGTGCAACTTTCTCTTCGGGCCTCGTCTCATTACCGAAGTGTTGCTCGATCCGGAGCGCTAGAAAAGAAGAAAAAGAAGAGAGTTAATATGTTTACATACCAAAAACAATTAATGCATCAATTAGCTATAGTCGGCACATGCTTAATTAATTAATATATATACCTGGCCGAACTCCGTTCGGTCACCGGAGCCGTCATCACGATGTCCTTCCCCCTCCATTCGGTCACCGGAGCCGTCATCACGGTGTCCTTCCTCCTCCATTTGGTCACCGGAGCCGTCATCACGGTGTCCTTCCTCCTCCATTGTTTGATCATCGCCGTAGCCTGCTTCTTCATCCTGTCTTTCTAGACCATCGGTGCATGTGTCGTTGAGAAACGACAAGACGGCATCACTTCCGTGTGCGATTATCTCCCCCAACACCGCTTCTGTTGCTTCGTCTCGGGGGTGCGGATCCATAGTTTCTGCAAATATTTACAACATGGCAATTATTATTCAAACATGACAGATGGATATATTAGTGGCAAACATAGAACTAGCTAGCTAAGCACAATAAGGAATCATATTAGTGGCCTGGCCTCGACGCTTCTCTAGGGTTTGGGGTGGCCTCGGCAACGCTTCAAGGGTTTGGGGTGGCCTCAGCAACGCTTCAAGGGTTCGGGGTGGCCTCGACGACAATGCTCTTTTAACTTGGTAAATTTGGGTGGCCTCAAGAGAGTTTGTCGATCGGGTAGGGGCGTGGCGGGAGGGGGTAGGAGACCGACATTGTTTTTTCTAGGGTTTGGGTGTCCTCTAGAGTTTTGGTCAAGCGAGAGGGCCGGGGGTGCTCCCGACGTCCCCCTCACTTTAACAAAGAACTACATTAAAAAAGACTTGCTTCGCCGCGGGTGCTCGATCGGTGCGACGTGGACTCGTGGAAACACTTTATGAAAATGCGGTGGTGACCGGGCCGGGCGGTTTTCTTTTCCTTCTTCATTTTTTCCTTTGTTTTTTCTTATATGTTTGTTTTCGTTTTCATTCTACATTTTCGTACATATGAAAAAAAAAACAAAGTTTCTATACAAAAGTGCACAATTTTTATGAACAAACTACAACATCTACCGGAACGTTTGCTCTGGCGGGCCGCGGGGAGGGGAAAAGCTACAGGAGCCGACTGATATTGGGTCGACGGTTGCCGCAGGAGGACGCTGCGGACGCACGCGCGAAAGTGCGTTGCTCCGCGAGCGGGGAGTGCGTCTACGTCGAGTGGAGCCTCCTGAAGCCAAGCGGAGTCGTCGGCGACAAACACGAGCGCGCCGAGACGGATCTCGCGGCCCTCAGCCAAACCTCCGCCTAAAACCATGATGAAGGGGATCGGAAAAATTGCAACCTCTCCAACAAGTCGCTAAGACACCTGCGCCAAGGTGGGTGCCAACTGTCGTGGTTCTAGATCTGACAGTAGAATGGGAGTAGGAATGTAGAGGCAAGATCCTAGCTATGGAGGAGTTGTACACGTGAGTTTTACGAGTTCAGGCCCTTCTCGGAAGAAGTAACAGCCATACGTCTCGAAGCCCGGAGGCGGTGTTTTGGTCAAGCGAGAGGGCCGGGGGTGCTCCCGACATCCCCCTCACTTTAACAAAGAACTACATTAAAAAAGACTTGCTTCGCCGCGGGTGCTCGATCGATGCGACGTGGACTCGTGGAAACACTTTATGAAAATGCGGTGGTGACCGGGCTAGGCGGTTTTCTTTTCCTTCTTCATTTTTTCCTTTGTTTTTTCTTATATGTTTGTTTTCGTTTTCATTCTACATTTTCGTACATATGAAAAAAAATAATTTCTATACAAAAGTGCACAATTTTTATGAACAAATTACAACATCTACTAAATTAACTATACATCTAAATAAATATAACTACACATCTGAAATTTTCCTAATCTTAAAACTAAACTAAACATAAACTAAAATAATATAACTACACATCCATCCATACATACATACACATACATATACATCTACATTATATATGAACAAAAAAATACTAATTTTATGAACATAAAAAGGTCTATGAACAAAAAAACATTACATCAATATTTTCATCCATCCATATATACATACATACATACATATATACATCTACATTATATATGAACAAAAAAATAAACTTTACTAATAAAAAAAACGACAACGGGCCGAGGCGGCGGCAACTCACAGCGACGGCCACGGCCACGGCGATGGAGGGGGCGGGGCAGGGCGCGGGCTCTGGGCAGGGGCGACGACGACGATGGGGGCGGGCCGGGGCAGGGGCGCGCGCGACGAAGACGGCGGGGGCGGGCCGGGGCAGGGGCACGGGCGATGTCGACGGCGGGCCGGGGCAGGGGCGCGGGCGACGGCGCGGGCGAGCCGGGGCAAGGGCGCGGGCGACGGAGACGGCGACGGCGGGGGCGGGCCGGGGCAGGGGCAGCCTGGTGGCGTCGATGTGCTCGGCGTCATCGGGGGCAACTGGTGTGATGAACTCTGCAAAATTTCTAAGTGCCACTTATATACCAAGAGCATTGGTCCCGGTTCGTGGCACAAACCGGGACTAAAAGGGCGACGACGGGAAGCGGCGGCCATTGGTCCCGGTTGGTGGCACCAGCCATGAACCAGTACCAATGCACCCCTTTAGTCCCGGTTGGTGGCACCAACCGGGACCAAAGGCCTTGCACGGCGGGGTGGTGGTGGGAGTTTAGTCCCACCTCGCTAGTTCAGAGGGGCGTGCAATGGTTATAAGCCCCACTGCCGCACCCCTCTTGAGCTCCTCTCCATTGCAGGCTTACGGGCCTAATTGTAACTGCTATGCCTGATGGGTCTACTGGGCCTTCTGCGGGCCTGAATCCTGGCCCATGGATGGGTTTCTAGTCGTATTCAAGCCGTGGTGGCTCAGTAGGTGACAAATTTTTTATTTTTCCTCAGTTTTTTGTTTTCTTTTTTGCTTTATTTTTTTCTACTTACAACAAAATAAATATTTATTTTATTTTATTTTGTTTCTAATTTCTTATTTATTTTATTTTATAATAATTCTTTTTGCTATTAAAGTTTCAAAAAAAAAAGTTCTTTATGAAAATTCTTTTTGCTTTTAATGATTTTGAACGGAAAATACTTTGATAATTTTAGTTACATCAATTTTATATAATTTTAGTTTCATAAATATTAGAGGTTGCTTATAATGTTCTAAACAGAAAATACTTTGATAATTTTAGTTTCAAAAATTTTATTTATGTTATTAAATTTTATTTTATTTGGTTTCTACTTATATATTTTATTAAAGTTTATATTATTTTGTTTCAAATTACTTATTTATTTTATTTTATGATAATTTCTTTTTGTTGAAAGACCCTGAAATTCGTATATATTGTGCATTTACTGATTATTTTGAGCTATAAGACCCTGAAATTGAAAAGCACTACAAATGAACTCTGAAAATGTTGAAAGTTGGTATGGTATTATCATTTCACACACATAGCATGTGCAAGAAAGTAGAGAGGCTTACGACAAAAATTGGATGCACTTCGTGTACAAAACGGACAATCTCTTTCGAAGTATCAGAGTTTCATACGGAAACTCGTCTGTTACAAAGAGATTTCATTTTTTTGAACCTATTTGAACTCCATACTTTTTCCATGTTCAAAATGCACCATTCAAAGCCACATCATTAATTTGCAACCCTTTCTGACTTCATTTGTTATTTTTCATGCATTTACTGATTATTTTGAGCTATAAGACCCTGAAATTGAAAAGCACTACAAATGAATTCTGAAAAGGTTGAAAGTTGGCATGGTATCATCATTTCACCCACATAGCATGTGAAAGAAAGTAGAGAGGCTTACGGCAAAAACTGGATGCACTTCGTGTACAAAACGGACGATCTTTTTTGAAGTATCAGGGTTTCATACGGAAACTCGTCTGTTACAAAGGGATTTCATATTTTTTAACTTATTTGAACTCCATACTTTTTCCGTGTTCAAAATGCAGCATTCAAAGACACATCATCAATTTTCAATCCTTTCTGACTTCATTTGTTATTTTTCATGTATTTACTGATTATTTTGAGCTATAAGACCCTGAAACTAAAAAGCACTACAAATGAACTCTGAAAAGGTTGAAAGTTGTCATGGTATCATCATTTCACCCACATAGCATGTGCGAGAAAGTGTTGGAAATATGCCCTAGAGGCAATAATAAAAGGATTATTATTATATTTCCTTGTTCATGATAATTGTCTTTTATTCATGCTATAATTGTGTTATCCGGAAATCGTAATACATGTGTGAATACATAGACACCAACATGTCCCTAGTAAAGCCTCTAGTTGACTAGCTCGTTGATCAACAGATAGTCATGGTTTCCTGACTATGGACATTGGATGTCATTGATAACGAGATCACATCATTAGGAGAATGATGTGATGGACAAGACCCAATTCTAAACATAGCACAAGATCGTATAGTTCGTTTGCTAGAGTTTTTCCAATGTCAAGTATCTTTTCCTTAGACCATGAGATCGTGTAACTCCCGAATACCGTAGGAATGCTTTGGGTGTACCAAACGTCACAACGTAACTGGGTGACTATAAAGGTATACTACGGGTATCTTCGAAAGTGTCTGTTGGGTTGACACGGATCAAGACTGGGATTTGTCACTCCGTATGACGGAGAGGTATCTCTGGGCCCACTCGGTAATGCATCATCATAATGAGCTCAAAGTGACCAAGTGTCTGGTCACGGGATCATGCATTACGGTACGAGTAAAGTGACTTGCCGGTAACGAGATTGAACGAGGTATTGGGATACCGACGATCGAATCTCAGGCAAGTAACGTACCAATTGACAAAGGGAATTGTATATGGGGTTGCTTGAATCCTTGACATTGTGGTTCATCTAATGAGATCATCGAGGAGCATGTGGGACCAACATGGGTATCCAGATCCCGCTGTTGGTTATTGACCGGAGAGCCATCTCGGTCATGTCTACATGTCTCCCGAACCCGTAGGGTCTACACACTTAAGGTTCGGTGATGCTAGGGTTGTAGAGATATGAATATGCAGTAACCCGAAAGTTGTTCGGAGTCACGGATGAGATCCCGGACGTCACGAGGAGTTCCGGAATGGTCCGGAGGTGAAGAATTATATATAGGAAGTGCAGTTTCGGCCATCGGGAGAGTTTCGGGGGTCACCGGTATTGTACCGGGACCACCGGATGGGTCCCGGGGGTCCACCGGGTGGGACCACCCATCCCGGAGGGCCCCATGGGCTGAAGTGGGGAGGGGAACCAGCCCATAGTGGGCTGGTGCGCCCCCCTGGCCCACCCCCTGCGCCTAGGGTTGGAAACCCTAGGGTGGGGGGGCGCCCCACTTGCCTTGGGGGCCACTCCACCCTTGGCCGCCGCCCCCCCTAGGACATCCCATCTCCTAGGGCCGGCGCCCCCCCTTGGGGAGCCTATATAAAGGGGGGAGGGAGGGGCAGCCGCACCCTTGACTCTTGGCGCCTCCCTCTCCCCTGCTACACCTCTCCCTCTCGCAGAAGAACGGCGAAGCCCTGCTGCGGTGACTGCTGTATCCACCACCACGCCGTCGTGCTGCTGGATCTTCGTCAACCTCTCCTTCCCCTTGCTGGATCAAGAAGGACGAGACGTCACGCTGACCATACGTGTGTTTAACACGGAGGTGCCGTCCGTTCGGCGCTAGGATCTCCGGTGATTTGGATCACGTCGAGTACGACTTCCTCATCCCCGTTCTTTGAACGCTTCCGCGCGAGATCTACAAAGGTATGTAGATGCAATCCGATCACTCGTTGCTAGATGAACTCATAGATGGATCTTGGTGAAACCGTAGGAAAATTTTTGTTTTCTGCAACGTTCCCCAATAGTGGCATCATGAGCTAGGTCTATGCGTAGTTCTTTTTGCACGAGTAGAACACAATTTGTTGTGGGCGTAGATGTTGTCAACTTTCTTGCCGCTACTAGTCTTATTTTGCTTCAGCGGTATTGTGGGATGAAGCGGCCCGGACCAACCTTACACGTACGCTTACGTGAGACCGGTTCCACCGACTGACATGCACTAGTTGCATAAGGTGGCTGGCGGGTGTCTGTCTCTCCCACTTTAGTTGGTGCGGATTTGATGAAAAGGGTCCTTATGAAGGGTAAATAGAAGTTGACAAATCACGTTGTGGCTTTAACGTAGGTAAGAAAACGTTCTTGCTAGAACCCTCTTGCAGCCACGTAAAACTTGCAACAACAATTAGAGGACGTCTAACTTGTTTTTGCAGCAAGTGTTCTGTGATGTGATATGGCCAAAGTTGTGATGAATGATGAATGATATATATGTGATGTATGAGATCATGTTATTGTAATAGGAATCACGACTTGCATGTCGATGAGTATGACAACCGGCAGGAGCCATAGGAGTTGTCTTTATTTTTTGTATGACCTGCGTGTCATTGGGAAACGCCATGTAAATTACTTTACTTTATTGCTAAATGTGTTAGCCATAGTAGTAGAAGTAATAGTTGGCGAGCAACTTCATGGAGACACGATGATGGAGATCATGATGATGGAGATCATGGTGTCATGCCGGTGACAAGATGATCATGGAGCCCCAAGATGGAGATCACAGGAGCTATATGATACTAGCCATATCATGTCACTATTATTCGATTGCATGTGATGTTTATCATGTTTTTGCATCTTGTTTACTTAGAAAGACGGTAGTAAATAAGATGATCCCTCATAATAATTTCAAGAAAGTGTTCCCCCTAACTGTGCACCGTTGCGACAGTTCGTTGTTTCGAAGCACCACGTGATGATCGGGTGTGATAGATTCCAACGTTCACATACAACGGGTGTAAGACAGATTTACACATGCAAACACTTAGGTTGACTTGACGAGCCTAGCATGTACAGACATGGCCTCGGAACACAGAAGACCGAAAGGTCGAGCATGAGTCGTATAGAAGATACGATCAATATGAAGATGTTCACCGATGTTGACTAGTCCGTTTCACGTGATGATCGGACACGGCCTAGTTAACTCGGATCATGTTATACTTAGATGACTGGAGGGATGTCTATCTAAGTGGGAGTTCATTGAATAATTTGATTTAGATGAACTTAATTATCATGAACTTAGTCTAAAATCTTTACAACATGTATTGTATATTAAATGGCCAACGTTGTCCTCAACTTCAACGCGTTCCTAGGAAAACCAAGCTGAAAGATGATGGCAGCAACTATACGGACTGGGTCCGGAACTTGAGGATCATCCTCATAGCTGCCAAGAAAGATTATGTCCTACAAGCACCGCTAGGTGAAGCACCTGCTCTCCCTGCAGAACAAGACGTTATGAACGCTTGGCAGACACGTACCGATGATTACTCCCTCGTTCAGTACGGCATGCTTTACAGCTTAGATCCGGGGCTCCAAAAGCTTTTGAGAGACACGGAGCATATGAGATGTTCGAAGAGCTGAAAATGGTTTTTCAAGCTCATGCCCGGGTCGAGAGATATGAAGTCTCCGACAAGTTCTTCAGCTGTAAGATGGAGGAAAACAGTTCTGTCAGTGAGCACATACTCACTATGTCTGGGTTACATAACCGCTTGACTTAGCTGGGAGTTAATCTCCCGGATGACGCGGTCATTGACAGAATCCTTCAGTCGCTTCCACCGAGCTACAAGAGCTTTGTGATGAACTTCAATATGCAGGGTATGGAAAAGACCATTCCTGAAGTATTTGCAATGCTTAAATCAGCAGAGGTAGAAGTCAAAAAGGAACATCAAGTGTTGATGGTGAATAAAACCACTAAATTCAAGAAAGGCAAGGGTAAGAAGAACTTCAAAAAGGACGGCAAGGGAGTTGCCGCGCCCGGTAAGCAAGCTGCCGGGAAGAAGCCAAAGAATGGACCCAAGCCCGAGACTGAGTGCTTTTATTGTAAGGAAAGTGGTCACTGGAAGCGGAACTGCCCCAAATACTTAGCGGACAAGAAGGCCGGCAAAACGAAAGGTATATGTGATATACGTGTAATTGATGTGTACCTTACCAGTACTCGTAGTAGCTCCTGGGTATTTGATACCGGTACATTTGCTCACATTTGTAACTCAAAGCAGGAGCTGCGGAATAAGCGGAGACTGGCGAAGGACGAGGTGACGATGCGCGTCGGGAATGGTTCCAAGGTCGATGTGATCGCCGTCGGCACGCTACCTCTACATTTACCTACGGGATTAGTTTTGAACCTCAATAATTGTTATTTAGTGCCAAGTTTGAGCATGAACATTGTATCCGGATCTCGTCTAATATGAGATGGTTACTCATTTAAATCCGAGAATAATGGTTGTTCTATTTATATGAGAGATATGTTTTATGGTCATGCTCCGATGGTGAATGGTTTATTCTTAATGAATCTCGAGCGTAATGCTACACATATTCATAGTGTGAGTACCAAAAGATGTAAGGTTGATAATGATAGTCCCACATACTTGTGGCACTGCCGCCTTGGTCACATAGGTGTCAAACGCATGAAGAAGCTCCATGCAGATGGACTTTTAGAGTCTCTTGATTACGAATCATTTGACAAGTGCGAACCATGCCTCATGGGTAAAATGACCAAGACTCTGTTCTCAGGAACAATGGAGCGAGCAACCAACTTATTGGAAATCATACATACTGATGTGTGCGGTCCAATGAGTGTTGAGGCTCGCGGTGGTTATCGTTATGTTCTCACCCTCACTGATGACTTGAGTAGATATGGGTATGTCTATTTAATGAAACACAAGTCTGAGACCTTTGAAAAAGTTCAAGGAATTTCAGAGTGAGGTTGAGAATCAACGTGACAGGAAAATCAAGTTCTTGCGATCAGATCATGGAGGAGAATACTTGAGTCACGAATTTGGCACACACTTAAGAAAATGTGGAATAGTTTCACAACTCACGCCGCCTGGAACACCTCAGCGTAATGGTGTGTCCGAACGTCGTAATCGCACTCTATTAGATATGGTGCGATCTATGATGTCTCTTACTGATTTACCGCTATCATTTTGGGGCTATGCTTTAGAGACTTCCGCATTCACTTTAAATAGGGCACCGTCGAAATCCGTTGAGACGACACCGTATGAATTATGGTTTGGGAAGAAACCTAAGCTGTCGTTTCTAAAAGTTTGGGGATGCGATGCTTATGTCAAGAAACTTCAACCTGAAAAGCTCGAACCCAAGTCAGAAAAATGCGTCTTCATAGGATACCCTAAAGAAACTATTGGGTATACCTTCTACCTCAGATCCGAAGGCAAGATCTTTGTTGCCAAGAATGGATCCTTTCTAGATAAAGAGTTTCTCTCGAAAGAAGTAAGTGGGAGGAAAGTAGAACTTGATGAAGTATTACCTCTTGAACCGGAAAGTGGCGCGACTCAAGAAAATGTTCCTGAGGTGCCTGCACTGACTAGAGAGGAAGTTAATGATGATGATCATGAAACTTCAGATCAAGTTGCTACTGAACTTCGTAGGTCCACAAGGACACGTTCCGCACCAGAGTGGTACGGAACCCTGTCTTGGAAATCATGTTATTAGACAACGGTGAACCTTCGAACTATGAAGAAGCGATGGCGGGCCCGAATTCCGACAAATGGCTGGAAGCCATGAAATCCGAGATAGGATCCATGTATGAAAACGAAGTATGGACTTTGACTGACTTGCCCGATGATCGGCGAGCCATAGAAAATAAATGGATCTTTAAGAAGAAGACAGACGCGGATGGTAATGTGACCATCTATAAAGCTCGGCTTGTCGCTAAGGGTTATCGACAAGTTCAAGGGGTTGACTACGATGAGACTTTCTCACCTGTAGCGAAGCTGAAGTCCGTCCGAATCATGTTAGAAATTGCCGCATTCTATGATTATGAGATATGGCAAATGGACGTCAAAACGGCATTCCTTAATGGTTTCCTTAAGGAAGAATTGTATATCATGCAGCCGGAAGGTTTTGTCGATCCTAAGAATGCTGACAAGGTGTGCAAGCTCCAACGCTCGATTTATGGGCTGGTGCAAGCATCTCGGAGTTGGAACATTCGCTTTGATGAGATGATCAAAGCGTTTGGGTTTATGCAGACTTATGGAGAAGCCTGCGTTTACAAGAAAGTGAGTGGGAGCTCTGTAGCATTTCTCATATTATATGTACATGACATACTTTTGATGGGAAATGATATAGAGCTTTTGGACAGCATTAAGGCCTACTTGAATAAGAGTTTTTCAATGAAGGACCTTGGAGAAGCTGCTTATATATTAGGTATCAAGATCTATAGAGATAGATCAAGACGCCTCATAGGTATTTCACAAAGCACATACCTTGATAAGATATTGAAGAAGTTCAATATGGATCAGTCTAAGAAGGGGTTCTTGCCTGTGTTGCAAGGTGTGAAATTGAGCTCAGCTCAATGTCCGACCACGGCAGAAGATATAGAAGAGATGAGTGTCATCCCCTATGCCTCAGCCATAGGGTCTATTATGTATGCCATGCTATGTACCAGACCTGATGTAAACCTTGCCGTAAGTTTGGTAGGTAGGTACCAAAGTAATCCTGGCAAGGAACACTGGACAGCGGTCAAGAATATCCTGAAGTATCTGAAAAGGACTAAGGAAATGTTTCTCGTTTATGGAGGTGACGAAGAGCTCGTCGTAAAGGGTTACGTCGATGCTAGCTTCGACACAGATCTGGATGACTCTAAGTCACAAACCGGATACGTGTATATTTTGAATGGTGGGGCAGTAAGCTGGTGCAGTTGCAAGCAGAGCGTCGTGGCGGGGTCTACATGTGAAGCGGAGTACATGGCGGCCTCAGAGGCAGCGCATGAAGCAATTTGGGTGAAGGAGTTCATCACCGACCTAGGAGTCATACCCAATGCGTCGGGGCCGATCAAACTCTTCTGTGACAACACTGGAGCTATTGCACTTGCCAAGGAGCCCAGGTTTCACAAGAAGACCAGGCACATCAAGCGTCGCTTCAAATCCATTCGTGAAAATGTTCAAGATGGAGACATAGATATTTCTAAAGTACATACGGACCTGAATGTAGCTGATCTGTTGACTAAACCTCTCCCTAGAGCAAAACATGATCAACACCAGAATTCCATGGGTGTTCGATTCATCACAATGTAAATAGATTCTTGACTCTAGTTCAAGTGGGAGACTGTTGGAAATATGCCCTAGAGGCAATAATAAAAGGATTATTATTATATTTCCTTGTTCGTGATAATTGTATTTTATTCATGCTATAATTGTGTTATCCGGAAATCGTAATACATGTGTGAATACATAGACACCAACATGTCCCTAGTAAAGCCTCTAGTTGACTAGCTCGTTGATCAACAGATATTCATGGTTTCCTGACTATGGACATTGGATGTCATTGATAAAGAGATCACATCATTAGGAGAATGATGTGATAGACAAGACCCAATCCTAAACATAGCACAAGATCGTATAGTTCGTTTGCTAGAGTTTTTCCAATGTCAAGTATCTTTTCCTTAGACCATGAGATCGTGTAACTCCCGGATACCGTAGGAATGCTTTGGGTGTACCAAACGTCACAACGTAACTGGGTGACTATAAAGGTATACTACGGGTATCTCCGAAAGTGTCTGTTGGGTTGACACGGATCAAGACTGGGATTTGTCACTCCGTATGACGGAGAGGTATCTCTGGGCCCACTCGGTAATGCATCATCATAATGAGCTCAAAGTGACCAAGTGTCTGGTCACGGGATCATGCATTACGGTACGAGTAAAGTGACTTGCCGGTAACGAGATTGAATGAGGTATTGGGATACCGACGATCAAATCTCAGGCAAGTAACGTACCGATTGACAAAGGGAATTGTATACGGGGTTGCTTGAATCCTCGACATCGTGGTTCATACGATGAGATCATCGAGGAGCATGTGGGAGCCAACATGGGTATCCAGATCCCGCTGTTGGTTATTGACCGGAGAGCCATCTCGGTCATGTCTACATGTCTCCCGAACCCGTAGGGTCTACACACTTAAGGTTCGGTGACGCTAGGGTTGTAGAGATATGAATATGCAGTAACCTGAAAGTTGTTCGGAGTCCCGGATGAGATCCCGGACGTCACGAGGAGTTCCGGAATGGTCCGGAGGTGAAGAAAATTATATAGGAAGTGCAGTTTCGGCCATCGAGAGAGTTTCTGGGGTCACCGGTATTGTACCGGGACCACCGGATGGGTCCCGGGGGTCCACCTGGTGGGACCACCCATCCCGGAGGGCCCCATGGGCTGAAGTGGGGAGGGGAACCAGCCCATAGTGGGCTGGTGCGCCCCCTTGGCCCACCCCCTACGCCTAGGGTTGGAAACCCTAGGGTGGGTGGGGGGGGCGCCCCACTTGCCTTGGGGGCCACTCCACCCTTGGCCGCCGCCCCCCCTAGGAGATCCCATCTCCTAGGGCCGGCACCCCCCCTTGGGGAGCCTATATAAAGGGGGAGAGGGAGGGGCAGCCGCACCCTTGACTCTTGGCGCCTCCCTCTCCCCTGCTACACCTCTCCCTCTGGCAGAAGAACGGCGAAGCCCTGCTGCGGTGACTGCTGTATCCACCACCACGCCGTCGTGCTGCTGGATCTTCGTCAACCTCTCCTTCCCCTTGCTGGATCAAGAAGGAGGAGACGTCACGCTGACCGTATGTGTGTTGAACACGGAGGTGCCGTCCGTTCGGCGCTAGGATCTCCGGTGATTTGGATCACGTCGAGTACGACTTCCTCATCCCCGTTCTTTGAACGCTTCCGCGCGAGATCTACAAAGGTATGTAGATGCAATCCGATCACTCGTTGCTAGATGAACTCATAGATGGATCTTGGTGAAACCGTAGGAAATTTTTTGTTTTCTGCAACGTTCCCCAACAGAAAGTAGAGAGGTTTATGGCAAAAACTGGATGCACTTTGTGTACAAAACAGACAATCTCTTTCGAAGTATTAGGGTTTCATACGGAAACTCGTCTGTTACAAAGGGATTTCATTTTTTTGAACTTATTTGAACTCCATACTTTTTCCATGTTCAAAATGCACCATTCAAAGCCACATCATCAATTTTCAACCCTTTCTAACTTCATTTGTTATTTTCATGCATTTACTGATTATTTTGAGCTATATGATCCTGAAATTGAAAAGCACTACAAATGAACTCTCAAAAGGTTGAAAGTTGGCATGGTATAATCATTTCACCCACATAGCATGTGAAAGAAAGTAGAGAGGCTTATGGCAAAAAATGGATGCACTTCGTGTACAAAACGGACAATCTCTTTCGAAGTATCATGGTTTCATACAGAAACTCGTCTGTTACAAAGGGAATTCATTTTTTTGGACTTATTTGAACTCCATACTTTTTCTGTGTTCAAAATGCACCATTCAAAGCCACATCATCAATTTTCAACCCTTTCTGACTTCATTTGTTATTTTTCATGCATTTACTGATTATTTTGAGCTATATGACCCTGAAATTAAAAAGCACTACAAATGAACTCTGAAAAGGTTCAAAGTTGGCATGGTATCATCATTTCATCCACATAGCGTGTGCAAGAAAGTAGAGAGGCTTACGATAAAAACTGGATGAACTTCGTGTACAAAACGGACAATCTCTTGCGAAGTATAATGGTTTCATACGAAAGCTCGTCTGTTACAAAGGGAATTCATTTTTTTGAACTTATTTGAACTCCATACTTTTTCTGTGTTCAAAATGCACCATTCAAAGCCACGTCATCAATTTTCAACCCTTTCTGACTTCGTTTGTTATTTTTCATGCATTTACTGATTATTTTGAGTTATAAGAACCTGAAATTGAAAAGCACTACAAATGAACTCTGAAAAGGTTGAAAGTTGGTATGGTATCATCATTTCACCCACATAGCATGTGCAAGAAAGTAGAGAGGTTTACGGCAAAAACTGGATGCACTTCGTGTATAAAATGGACCATTTAAAGTCACATCATCAATTTAGTATATGTAGCTCTCATGAATAGATAAGTGACCAAATTAATAGAAGTTCATCATCACATTAAAAACAAAGTACATACATAGTTCTCATTGAACAACATATAGCTCTCGAGAGCATCTAGTTAAACCATACATTGAAACTATGTAAAACCTTTCAATGCAACAACAAATGCGATCATAATCACAACCAAGGTAAAAATTGATCCAATGGCATAATGATACCAAGCCTCTGTATGAATGGCATATTTTCTAATCTTTATAATCTTCAACCGCATTGCATCCATCTTGATCTTGTGATCATCGACGACATCCGCAACATGCAACTCCAATATCATCTTCTCCTGCTCAATTTTTTTATTTTTTCCTTCAAGTAATTGTTTTCTTCTTCAACTAAATTTAACCTCTCGAAAATAGGGTCGGTTGGAATTTTCGGTTCAACTGCCTCGTACATAAATAAAATCTATATCAACTTGATGGGCATAATTGGCATAAACAATAAATGAACCAAATAGTTATAAAAGATAATATATATATATATATACCACATCCGAATCATAGCCAGGACGAGGGCCGACGGGGGCGGATGCCAAAACCATCGCACTATATAATAACAAGAAATAATGAAAATAAGAAAATTAGACAAGTATCTATCTAAAATAAGAAAAAAAATTCTTTCAGAAGAAGATAAGAGGTTCACCACGATGGTGCAGGCAACGAGATCAGCGCGGGCGATCGACGGCGGTGAGACGGGGACGGGACGTGACGGACCGCTAAACCTAGACAAATCTCGGGGAAAATGGAGCTTGGAGGTCGAGCTTCGAGAGGAGAAAGCTTAACTAGCGTGGCTTGGGAATTTCATCGAACACCTCGTGTGCATAGGAGGTGAGCTAGAGCACCCAAATGCCCTCTCCTCGCCGGCCAGAAAAAACAGAGCACTGTGGAGTGCTCTGCTGCGGCGACGGGGTATATATAGGCAACTCATTTGTCCCGGTTCGAGCCTGGAACCGGGACTAAAGCCCAGCCTTCTGTCCCGGTTCGAGCCAAGAACCAGGACCAATGTTTGTGGGCCAGGAGCGAGGCCTATTGGTCCCGGTTCATGCCTAGAACCGGGATAAATGGGTCCATACGAATAGGGACCAATGCCCACGAAGCCCCGGCCGACCCCCTGGGCTCATGAACCGGGACGAATGCATCCATTGGTCCCGGTTCATGGAAAAACCGGGACTAATGGGCTGGCCAGGCCCGAACGAAAGCCCATTTTTCTACTAGTGCATTCGTGGAAGTCGTGGCAAGAAAAACAAAATTGATGCTTAAAAAATGTTATTTTTGAAAGTATTTTGGAGTCCTGAGTTGTTTTTGTGCCATGACTTTCACGAATGTCATTTATACTGAAAATTTTCAAGCGCACAAAACATTTGTTAAAGTTTGCCACAAAAAATTTAGATTTTTTTTATCTTACTGTCATCCCAAGCTTATTTGAGCTAGGGAGCAGAAGAGGACTTCCGCTAATAAAACATAATTTATATGCCACACAAATTATATAGTGAACATTCTCTTTCGAATACTATTTCAATTATATATTTTTTGTGTAGCATACAAATCATATGTTGTTTGTATATATGTGGCCAAAGTTTAACCAAAACTAGAGGGGCCTAATTAACCCGAACGAAGGAAGTACTTATATGACAATGATCATTTGGTTAGTACATGCATGCACACGTGAGGCGCGAGCAGAATTGTTGATCATTTTAGCATCTTCGACTTGGAATCTTTGTTTGAGGACTCTTTCACTGTAAGTCCATCGGCCGATGTAGCAGTCGCGTCGATACACTGCTAAGGGCAATTCCAAAGTGCGTCACCTATTAGCCCATAAATACTTGGATAAAATGATTCGGATACTTTTAGTTATCCAATGTAGGTTACTAATTTTGTTTGGACTGGTCAAGAACAATGGCCAAGCTATGTGGTGGGCTGGGGGGTGGAAGTGCTCCCCTCCCTCAGCCTTCAAGAGATCCCTGGAGATTTTTATTTTGAAGGGTTTAGTTTATGGGGAAAATAGCTTTGCCCTCCCCCCAGCTGGTTTATGTCGGAATACCCTAACGGACGCTTGTTGCGTCAAAATGTTGCCATTTCGCATAGGGAGATCGAGCGATCGCTCGTCTTGGGCTGGCCCGTTTAGGCCCTGTTCGGTACGTAGGAAAAACAGAGTAAAACTGAAGCAATAGCCGTTCTGGAGGAATCGACGCCTTCCACCCTGTTCTGCATGTAGGAATCCCTCTTAACAAATTCTTCGGAAAGTTTCTCTAGCCTCCGTTTTTACAGGAAAATAAACATCCAGTTATCCCTCATGTTTTGGCGTAGGCCCGAGGCAGTGAAAGAAAGAAAGCTGCTCAAGCATGCATGTTGAGACCTGCGCTGGAATGATCTATGCACATTAGGACCCATGTATACAAGAACTGCAGCAAGTGTTGATTTTTTTATAACATTTATTAAAAATTCCTAGATGGGATGAGTTGCTTTCCTTAGATTTTTTCCTGTGTACCGAACGCCAAGTCTGGAAGGTTAACAACGTCCTCCCCTTTGATCCGAACAGGCCCTTAATGTTTCAGCGATCCTGAGGACGGAGCGTCGACCCGTTGGCTGGGCAGTTGAGGTTGCTGCCAGCCCACCTGAGTTCAAGTTCCGGCACGGACGCGCGATGTTCATGGAGTTTCTCCTATAAAGAAAAGCCAACAAGGGTTAGCCCTTGGGTTGGTCTCATTTTTTTATTACGTTTCAGCGATCTTGATTTCGGGAACTGTCTAGAGATTTTTGGACGGGTTTTTTCCGGTTTTGTGAACCATCTAGAAGGTTCCTGAACCGGTTTTTATTTTCTTCTTGTTACCTTCCCTTTTTTCTTTTTCCTGTTTCTGTTATCTACTTTTTTCTTTTTTCTGTTTATTTTTCTTTCCGTTTTTATTTTTTTATTTTCTTTCATATTCTTTTTCTTTTTCCAAGTTTTATTTTTGTTTTCTTTTTTTCTTTCCTTTTTATATTCCGCCGCAATTCTTAAAAAAATCGCATATTTAGAAAAATGTTAACCTTTCAAATATTGTTCATAATTTCAGAAAAAATTTGCGTTTACAAATTTTGTTCAGAAGTTTGAAAAAATGTTATTCTTTCAAAATTCATCACAAATTTAACAAAAATTATCGTGTTTTCCAATTTTGTTTGATAGTTTCAAAAAATGTTTCCATTTGAAAAACTGTTTGCAATTTTCAAAAATGTATCTGTTTCTAATTTTGTTTGGGAGTTTCAGAAAATGTTCCCAAAATTTTAAAAAATGTTTACTTTTTCTAATTTTGTTCAGGACTTTCCATTTTTTCCAATTTTTAAAAAATGTTCATATTTCTTTTTCGTTTTTTCTGTTATTTTCTGCTGTTCCTTTTTCGTTTTTTAAGAATATTTCACAGTTTTTAAAAATGTTCTTGATTCCATAAAAACTGTTAATGTCTTTCAAAAAATGGTTGAAAATATGAAAAATATTTCCATTTTCATTTTTTTCTGAGTTTTAAAAAATGTTCTTGTTTCAAAAATTGTTCATGGATTCCAAAAATATCCACGTTTCCAAATTTGTGTTCATAGTTTTAAAAAATGTTCCCTTTTAGCAAAAGATTGTTCACATATTCAAAAATGTTCGTGATTTTCAAATAAGTGTCCAGTTTATCAAAAATTTGTTCACATATTCAAAAAATGTTCAACCTTTTTATTTGTCTTCTCAAATTTGAAAAGTGTTTGCTTTTAAAAAATACTTTTTCAAAATAATGTTCGCGTTCGGAATTTGACAAAATGTTTTGATCTACATTACCTTTAGCTTCGTGCGCCATAGTAAACTAAGAAAGCTTATCTATCCGGGTGGCTAGAGTCGCGCGTACGCAACAGGATGTTTGGGGAAGTCCGAGCGGTCCGCCGCGTTTCTTTTGCTATTTTTCGATCTTTGTGCGCGCTCCGTCATCACCACGTTTACTAAAGCTAATCAAATTATTTCTTTAATGAGAAAGGGTGAATGCTCAGGAAACACGGACTTTGATTCTCCCAGAGAATTGCAGCAAATCTGTGCAATATTTTTCAGCTCCTAGTCTCTTAAACTCAGGGCCAACCTTTCTCAACATCTCCTCACGTGATGCTAACAATGATTTTTCTCAAGGAAAAACTACAACTAAATTTCAATAATGTAATTTTTTTAGAGTATGTATGCCATCGAACTCTGCTTTTTTGTTGGTAATGGTATCCAGCGAATGTCAGCTCAAGGGGGGGGGGGGGAGCGAACGCCATTTGATGAGAGTTTTAGTTATGAGAAAAGATCAAATGACCGCAATTTTAAAACAAAAAAATGCTCTCTCTGAAAAAACTGTCATTTTGCTCTGAAAAAACTATTATCCCCTCACAACTAAAAATGCCACCTAAAATGTTCGCAATGCCACCCTCCCTGGCAAACGTTCGCCCCAGTGTCCTTTCTATCGAAATAAATTATCCTATCTATTCTACCTGAAACCAGAGTACCCTTTTGTGTATGGTAAGCGTCCCTGAACATCAAGCAGAGCAATAAGAAAAACAAGATTCCCCTTAAAGAAAACAATAAATTGCGACAAACTTTATCAACAGAGGCATTTCTGCTGGCTCCGTTCAGTTCAATCCATAATATACAGTAGGAAAGTTCCCCATAAAGGGTCAAACCAGCTTTTTTTTTGTACAAAAACGAAAGAAACTTTGAACATTCTAATCTACTACCAGCCCACCTAAGCTAAAGAAAAAAACATTATGAACACAAATAAACCAGCAGAATAATCGAATACAGTATGATGTATGCTTTGGAACACTACGATGGCTTCCGCCAAACCGTCAGCCGGCCATTGGAAAAGCTTAACAAAGCAGTGAAACCGTCTTCTGATATTCCATCGAAGTGAAACACTCTCAGGACTTCATGTATCGTCGACCTGAGAATGGAACACAAAGCTTGGAAATGTGGTGGTGATGTCCCTGCAACGTTGACCTGATTAGTGAATATAGAGTAGGGCAATAACAACGTATGCAATAGTAATGTTATGATACAGACTGAACTGAAGCAATAAAATAATATTCACATGTCCGCCTCCAGTATATCCCCTTTGAAGCCGGAACTACTACATACTCCCTTAGTTGAACTTGAAACAGAAATACTACTTATAGTCACACATGCCTTGAGAAACAATACGACATAACCCTGATAGTTCACTGATGTAAATGAACTTCTAATATAGAAGAAAACAATGAGTTGGTTCAGCATACTCTCCAGCCTCCGATGTACAAAACTGCCATTTAACTAATCAGTGTTTCATATTCTGTCTGCTGGTTTTCACTTTATAGCTGAACAATATCATGCTTCTTTATTTCCTGACAGTGCTGCTGAAGGCTTGACTCTATGAGATAATGCATAAGTATTTTGGCAATATAATTCAAGGACAGTTGATACTATTATTCATTCTGAACCCCGCAGATTTCAATCAACTTGAGCATAATAAGCTGATGAAAAGTAAAGAGTTAACAACAAATACATTAGCATATCTTACTTGAGATATTGGAGTGTCATGTTCTTCAGTAATGAGGGATGTCTGAGAACTAGATTGCGCCATTCTTCTTTGTCAATTTTCCCATCATGTTTTGTGTCTGCCTCCTCGAAAGTCTTGTAACAAGAGGGAAATAATTTTGAGAAAATAATACGACCAATGCATAACATGTCAGTAAGTTAGTGCAATGTGCCAGGGTGGCATTTGTTCAACAATGCACTGATATAAAGCGGCCTTCTGCAAAATCACTGCAATAACAAGCTTTGGCACAATGGCATAACTCTAAAGTTCATTACCTACTCAACAGCATTAATGAAATAGGCACATAGACATTTGCAATCCTCCATTCGAGCATTTGATCAAATATATTTTTAACTGAGTTTATCAAATATTGTAAGTCAAATATATGGATATCAACCTTTCTAGTTTGATCTATCAAGGGGAAGACATGCTAACAAATGATGGCCTCACCTCACTTTAGCACAACATAAACAAAATCTTGTGTTCAGAACAGAAAAGGGAATTGGTGCTTAACATGATTGAACAGAAAGATTCTACATGGTACAAGTACAATGCATAGCCATAGTAGTATAGGAAATCAAGGAATTTAACCAGACCTTATCAATGATGCTCTCTATGACTTCATCTGAAAGATTCATTCCTGATTCAGCAAGTGTAGCAACAACCATTTGCTTAACCTAATAGCCAAACAAGAAAAATCATTAGAATATAATAAGGGAAAAGATAACAATTTTTTGCACAAAGGAGCCTATATGCCACAATTTTTTGACTTCAGAACGTATATTCTTGCTCATACACGAGCTAAAAGGAAGTAACATCAGTTCCACAATCATGCAAAAGATTGCCTCTGCTCTCTTTTTTTGGGGGAGTTCTAATTTATAAACCTACCTATAGCCAGGAGATATACAGATAAGGGCTACAAGGCTACACTTGGTACAATATCAAGTTGAATAGAGGTAAGGGAATGCAGACTTTGAATTGTCCTAACTAGGGTTCCAGAAAGTGGTGTAAGGTGGTAAATAGCCACCTATCACCACTTGTCAAACTTATCATAGTCAACAAGTACTTACAATGGAGTTGGATTCATTGATGATACTTGATCGTTAAGTGATTAAGGGAGATAACTGGACATAAAAAATATGGAATAATAGAAACAAATCATGAGATAAATGGTATCCTTGATCCTAATCAACATGTTAACTTCACGTATTACATTCTGATTAGCAAAATACCTCTTGTCTTTCAATGAAACCTTGTTGCTTCAGATCATAAAGCTGGAAAGAGACTGCAAGCATTATACTGTGTAAGATTTTTTTTTCCGCTTACAACGATCAGATATAAAAGACTAAAAGAGCTTAAGGGAATTAACCTATGCCAAAAAAGAAAAAATAATAAAGTTGGATCATTATATATATCACAGTGCACTATCAAACAAGCAGAAAGAGTTACAGCTTATTTATTTGTTTGTTTGTTGTTTAAGACAGAGTGACAGACCATTCTCAGACAGCACCAAAAGGCTCAAAAATGGAATAACAGAATGTGATTTGTGCAAGTATGAACCTACTAACTCAAGGATATCATGAATCTTCTGTTTTCTTACAGTTTAGGCCTAAATGCAATCCATTCACATCCAGACCAAATCAAATACATAAACACACGTCAGAGGATCATGCAAACAAGAGGGCTGACTTGATGTGTGCATATTATACAAGCTTGGTAAATATGATAGATTTGTTGGTACATTGACTATTATGTTACTTTATATTAATGATGTTGAATTTCTCAAGCCCTCTAGAGAGAAATGTGAATTAAGCACAATACATGTGCATGTTACTAGTCTCCCCCTTGTAATATTGTAGATAGAGGTTGCGTTATGTCATTTAGAAAAATAATAAATATATAGAAATCTGCAGACCGGATGTGGCTAGATAAGACAGTGATTAACAGATGTCATTCCTTTTATAATTAGTTTCTTCCTTCCTGTAAAATAAATCATATTTTGATTCTAGCATGTAATGTAATTTTGCAAGGTAAGAACTTGAAATAGCACCTGCGACATATCAACATATTCAGTTCTGTCAAATTATTATTATCCATTTTTATTACGTATTACCATACATGTAGTTGTGTCATTTTTATAGTATAAATTTTTCACTAATCTACTTCCATATTTAAAAGTTAATCTAACTATGCAAATGTCATGATTCTCTGAACTTACAGTCAATTTTCTCATCAGGAGCGGCACTTGGATGAAATACTGATAACGCACGGGCAAATTCTTCAAATCCTAGAATTCCGTTGTGTTTTGTGTCAAACAAATCAAAGACCTAGAAGAACAGGGAAAATGTTGAGGGAAATACACTATCATAATAAAAGAAATCATGTTATGTATCAAGTATCAACATCATTCCCACTTCACTGTTTCACCTATGCACACAAATTTACTAAAAGGATAAATAATACAGGTTTAAGTTATCATTGAAATGCCTGACTGAAGGGTGTATATAAGTGTAGCGAGATGCCAATGGCATGTGTTGCCACTGTGATCAGCTTTTGTGAAGGACTTTTTTCATGAGAAACTGTTCGGATGTGGAGTGCTATGCTCTTAGTATAAATGATCATAACGTTCAATTAAAGAGATAACTTTCCTTCCAGTGCTAGCTAGCAAAGCTGGTGCAATTCTATTGACAATTAAGTGTCCCCAGAAAGTGGTGAGTACATTTACTTCCAGGCTTTTTAAATCCTCTGTATCCTATTACATAGTACCATACACGTACTTGAATACCCATAAATCCTGCACGATTCTACAATTAGGCAGATGCCCTTCGCCATATATAGCTCATGATTCCTACAGAATGTTAAACAGTGCTTCTTTCTCTCCAAGGTCCAAATAATATGTCCAAAAGGAGAGTGAGAGTGACTCCACAGTAATGACATTAGAATTATACGAAAAAGAAGAGAAAACAACAGAGAGGCATTTTCACTGTACAAACAGCAAATTCGTGTTCACATGTGTAATGTGGACTTACACGATCCGCAAACAAACTCTCCTTCTTACTGGTCTTGAAAAGCGCCAACTGAAACTCCTCCTGCACCATGTCACCGCACAAGCATCACAATTCAGGTTATTCATCACTCATGATATATACACAAATACACCGAGATAGCAACATCAATTTTACTTTTGACGAAATGGGTGTTGATCCACTAACCTTGTTGATCAGCCCGTCGTCTATCACAGCACTGCTGATCTTCTTGAACAGCTCGTACAGCGCTTCGACCTCACTCACGCTGACTGCACGCAAATCACATTACACAGTCACAAGATAAACAGAGCACAATGAATCGCGGCTTGGGCTAGCAGCAGAACTATTCTTAGATTGACGTTATTAATAGCAAAGAGAGCTGGTGGCGCGGACATACACACGGTCTCCCTGGCGAGGACTTCGGGATCCTCCAGGCCCTTGGGCTGCTTGAGGTCGATGCCGCAGCACTTGAGGAGCAGGCCGCCCAGGTGCCTCACCCCCTCCAGGCACTGCAACATGGTGGCAGCACCACTGCGCGCCGCAACCGTCCGTCAGCGCCCGTCTCTCTCTCCAGGGTGGGCGCCGCGCAATCCGCGGGGGGCTGGCCGCAAATCGGGACCCCGCGGGCGGTGGACTGGATTTGGCCGAACGAGCCGAGCGGCCACGCGGGGGGCGGCGTGGCTGGAGGATCGCGGCAGGGTTTCCCGATGCGGCGCGGAGCAGAGGGGCGGCCGGAGGGGGTCGCCGCGGGGGTTCCTGTCGTTGGCGCCGCCGTCGCCGTCGATGCCGCAGTCGTCGGCTGGTGGTGCGATTGGTATGGGCTGGAACGGATTGGATCGAGGATTTCTTCTATTTATTTATTTTTTCCTTTTTGCGTGTGCGTGTTTCCGTTGTTGCGTTTGCGATTTTGAATTTCCCTTTTGGCGAGTCGTGACTAGCTAGGTCAGCGCAATCCCCTCCCTTGCTATTCGATCCAACGGAGGACGTGCGGCCACGTTGTGTTTACAGGTTCATGCACACTAGCAAGTTTCTCATTTTATTTTGCGATATACACCAGCAAGTTGTCGGTGCTACGACACAGAACCATGGGAAAATTTGGTTTACTCGATAGCCTCGTACGCCAGCTTGATTGGGGTCTGGCGGTTGACACAGATAAGATTAGTGATGGGAGAAGGCACGAGATGATCGAGGGGCGCGAGAGGATAAAACAAGAGTGATTCGGGAAGGGCCCGTTGGGAATGGCGTACAAGCTTTTATGTTATTTTGCGATATACACTAGCAAGTTGACAGTGCTACTCCATGGAACCATGGGAAACAAGATAGAATTTGATTTACTCAACAGCCTCGTACGCCAATTTAGATTGGGTTTGACAGTTGCACGGATGATATTAGCGGTGGGAAAAGACACGAAATGATTGAGGGGCAAGACGTGATAAAAGAAAGGTGATTCTCGAAGGGTATATTGGACGGGCGTGCAAGTTTTTTTCGCGATGAAATTAGTTTACTCAAGAACCTCGTACGCCAACTTGATTGGGGTTTGGAGGTTGGCACAGATAAAATTAGCGGTGTGAGAAGACATAAGATGATTGAGGGACACGAGACGATAAAACAAGATTGATTCGGGAAAGGTCTGTTAGGAATGGCGTACAAGCTTTTATGTTATTTTGCGATATACATTAGCAAGTTGACAATGCTACTCCACGAAACTATGGGAAAACAAGATATAATTTGATTTACTCAACAGCCTCGTATGGCAACTTAGATTAGGTTTGACAGTTGCACAAATAAGATTAGCGATGGAAGAAGACACAGAATGATTGAGGCAAGACCATGATAAAAGAAAGGTGATTCTGGAAGGGTATATTAGAGGGGCGTGCAAGTTTTTTTCGCGATGAAATTAGTTTACTCAAGAGCCTCGCGGGTCAACTTGGATGGGGTTTGATAGTTGGCGCGGATGATATTAGTGATGGGAGAAGGCACGAGATGATTGAGTGGCGCGAGAGGATAGAATGAGAAGGATTTGAAAAGGGTCAAGTTTGCCACGACGAAACAATCAATTCTTTGCATCTCATCTTGTATATTACCTACAAGTAAGCCGTGGTAGCCAAACCGCTATTTTCTGGAAGAAAAAACACTTCACTCTATTTCGAAAAGGGTTTTGTAGTTGGCGTGGATGAGATAAGTGATGGGAGAAGGCACAGGGTGAAAAATAGAGTGAAGTGTTTATATGGGTTTTTATTGTCCCATCTCTATGAGTTGATAAAAGACTAAGAGAATAGTGAACATATTAAGATCAACTCTCACAACAAAAATATAATATGTGTGCAATCTCCTTGTAACGAAACAATAACTACATGCTCACATTTATGAAAAAGAGATATATCAAGTAGTGTATTCGAATATTTTGAACTGGATAATTCATAATGATGCATGAATACAAGTACACCATGTGTTGCAAGTAGATAGACTAACTCTTCTCATGCTTTTTTGCAAAAAGATTGTTCTCACACTTAGAGCATCTCCAGCCGTTCGGCCCCCCAGTGGCTTGAAATAGCGCCGCCCTGGGGGCGCGCCGGCTGAAAAATCGGCGCGCGGGCGATTGGGTTCCCAGTTGCCGCCCTTAGGCGCCGATTTTAGCCCACTTCCGGTGCAAATTGGCCCACTTTTCAGCCCATTTTCGATGCAAATTGGCCCACTATCGGCGCAAATTGACCAATTTCGCCCCGAATTTGGCGTGCTTGGGCACAAATTCAACAGAAGCTATTTTTTATCACATAGCTCATCACAGAAAATCAATAAAAATCAAATAGTTCAATATAAATTATATAGTTCAACGAAGAAAAACTCATATTTCATCACACGTTGAGCTAGGCGTTGCCCTTGAGCCTCCATAGGTGCTCCACCAGATCCTGCTACAGTTGTTGACGCACCAGTGGGTCTCGGATCTCCTAGCGCATATTGAGGAAGGTAGTCCAGGTTGCCGGTAGGTGGTGATCAACTTGGGAAAGATGACCCTGCATGTAATATGGTTCAGTTCCAAACACTGGCTCTTCCTACTCGCTCTCAATGATCATGTTGTGGAAGATCACGCGACAAGTCATGATCTCCCACATTTGATCTTTCGATCAGATCTGAGCGGGGTACTGGATAATAGCAAATTAAGATTGGAGCACACCAAATGCCCGCTCGACATCCTTCCTGCAAGCCTCCTGAACCTTCGAAAAGTGGGAGTTCTTGCCTCCTTGCACGGGGTTTGAGATAGTCTTCACAAATATGGACCATCTCGGATGGATACCATCTGCTAGGTAATATCCCTTGTTGTAGTGCCGCCCATTGACCTCGAAGTTCACCGGAGGAGAATGACCTTCGACAAGCTTGGCGAAGACAAGGGAGCACTGCAGTACGTTGATGTCATTGTGAGTTCCTGGCATACCAAAGAAGGAGTGCCAAATCCATAGGTCGTGTGTGGCCACTGCCTCAAGTACCACACTGCAACCGCCTTTGGCGCCTTTGTACATCTCCTGCCAAGCAAATGGACAGTTTTTCCATTTCCAATGCATGCAGTTGATGCTTCCAACCATCCCAGGAAATCCGCTTGCTGCATTCTGTGCTAGGATCCGAGCAGTGTCTTCAGCATTGGGTGATCGCAAGTTTTGCGGTCCAAACACTGCCACCACTGCCTTGCAAAACTTGTAGAAACACTCAATGCTCGTGGATTCGGCTAGGCGTCCATAGTCTTCCAGTGAATCACCGGGAGCTCCGTATGCAAGCATCCTCATAGATGTCGTGCACTTCTAGAGTGAGGTGAATCCAAGTGTGCCAGTGCAACCCTTCTTGCACTTGAAGTAGCTGTCGAACTCCCGGATGGAATTCACAATCCCGAGGAAGAGCTTTCGGCTCATCCGGTAAAGGCGCCGAGATACTTTGTCATTGTGTAGTGGAGCGTCGACAAAGTAGTCGGAGTAGAGCAAGCAATAGCCTTCCAGTCGATGCCTCTGCTTCGCCTTCAGCCGGCCCGGCGCCGAGCCACCTTGCCGCGGCTTTGCATTGCTCGCGAGCAGGCTTGCCAGGGCGGCGAGGACCATGAGATGCTCTTCGTCCTGGGCGTCGGCATCAACTTCCTCCTCCAACAGCACCGCAACCGCCTCCTCACCGTCCAAGTCCATTGATGACCCACAAGTATAGGGGATCTATCGTAGTCCTTTCGATAAGTAAGAGTGTCGAACCCAACAAGGAGGAGAAGGAAATGATAAGCGGTTTTCAGCAAGGTATTCTCTGCAAGCACTGAAATTATCGGTAACAGATAGTTTTGTGATAATATAATTTGTAACAAATAGCAAGTAATAAAAGTAAATAAGGTGCAGCAAGATGGCCCAATCCTTTTTGTAGCAAAGGACAAGCCTGGACAAACTCTTATATGAAGGAAAACGCTCCCGAGGACACATGGGAATTATCGTCAAGCTAGTTTTCATCACGATCATATGATTCACGTTCGGTACTTTGATAATTTGATATGTGGGTGGACCGGTGCTTGGGTACTATCCTTACTTGGACAAGCATCCCACTTATGATTATCCCCTATTGCAAGCATCTGCAACTACAACAAAAGTATTAAGGTAAACCTAACCATAGCATGAAACATATGGATCCAAATCAGCCCCTTATGAAGCAACACATAAACTAGGGTTTAAGCTTCTGTCACTCTAGCAACCCATCATCTAGTTATTACTTCCCAATGCCTCCCTCTAGGCCCAAACAATGGTGAAGTGTCATGTAGTCGATGTTCACATGACACCACTAGAGGGATGACAACATACATCTCATCAAAATATCGAACGAATACCAAATTCACATGACTACTAATAGCAAGACTTCTCCCATGTCCTCAGGAACAAACGTAACTACTCACAAAGCATATTCATGTTCATAATCAGAGGGGTATTAATATGCATAATGGATCTGAATATATGATCTTCCACCAAGTAAACCAACTAGCATCAACTACAAGGAGTAATCAACACTACTAGCAACCCACATGTATCAATCTGAGGTTTGGATACAAAGATTGGATACAAGAGATGAACTAGGGTTTGAGATGAGATGGTGCTGGTGAATATGTTGATGGAGATTGACCCCCTCCCGATGAGAGGATCATTGGTGATGACGATGGCGATGATTTCCCCTCCCAGAGGGAAGTTTCCCCGGCGGAACAGCTCTGCCGGAGCCCTAGATTGGTTCTGCCAAGGTTCCGCCTCGTGGCGGCGGAGTTTCTTCCCGAAAGCTTGCTTATGATTTTTTCTCAGACGAAAGACTTCATATAGCAGAAGATGGGCACCGGAGGCCTGCCAGGGGGCCCACGAGGCAGGAGGCGTGCCCAGGGGGTAGGATGCGCCCCCCACCCTCGTGGCCAGGGTGTGGGCCCCCTCTGGTATTTTCTCCGCTCAGTATTTTTTATAAATTCCAAAAATGACTTCCGTGAAGTTTCAGGACTTTTGGAGCTGTGCAAAATAGGTCTCTAATATTTGCTCCTTTTCCAGCCCAGAATCCCAGCTGGCGGCATTCCCCTTCTTCATGTAAACCTTGTAAAGTAAGAGAGAATAGGCATAAGTATTGTGACATAATGTGAAATAACAGCCCATAATGTAATAAATATCGATATAAAAGCATGATGCAAAATGGACGTATAAACTCCCCCAAGCTTAGACCTCACTTGTCCTCAAGCGAAAGCCGAAATCGAAAAATATGTCCACATGTTTGGAGATAGAGGTGTCGATAAAAAAAATACGGACATGAGGGCATCATGATCATTCTTAGAACAGCATCATATATATGGTGATATGATCTCTTATGCTAAAGTAACAATTCAATCACAATTTCAAGTGTGAATCATAAACTTCATTGAAAACTAACAAACTCTAATCTCAGTCATTGAGGCAATTGCAATTTATCATAACATAGGAAAGAGTGAATATAAGAGCTTTTCAACAAGTCCACATACTCAACTATCATTTAGTCTTTCACAATTGCTAACACTCACGCAATATTTATGGGTATGGAGTTTTAATCGGACACAAAGAAAGATAGGGGCTTATAGTTTTGCCTCCCAATGTTTTACCTCAAGGGTAATGTCAACAATAATAGCTCAATGCAGACTCACATCCAATTAGCTATATATATCAGGATCTTTCCAACACATTGTGCTTGCCAAAGGATAAAATGTAAAAAGGAAAGGTGAATGTCACCATGACTCTTTACATGAAGTATAAGACAAGAATAAAAGATAGGCCCTTCGCAGAGGTTGTCATGCGCTTTTATGGTTGGATGCACGAAATCTTCATGAAAAAGAACGTCACTTTATATTGCCACGTGTGATATGGACCTTTATTATGCAGTTCGTCGCTTTTATTTCTTCCATATCACAAGATCATATAAAGCTTATTTTCTCCACACTAATAAGTCATACATATTTAGAGAGCAATTTTTATTGCTTACACCGATGACAACTTACTTGAAGGATCTTACTCAATCCATAGGTAGATATGGTGGACTCTCATGGCAGAACTGGGTTTAGGGATATTTGGAAGCACAAGTAGTATCTACTTGGTGCAAAGAAATTGGCTAGCAAGAGAGGGAAAAGCAAGCTCAACATGTTGGATGATCCATGACAATATAATTTATCTCAGATGTAAGAAAACATAACCCATTACATTGTCTTCCTTGTCCAACATCAACTCTTTAGCATATCATACTTTAATGAGTGCTCACAATCATAAAAGAAGTCCAAGATAGTATATTTATATGTGAAGACCTCTCTTTCTTTATTACTTTCTATTAATTGCAACGATGACCAAAACTATGTTTGTCAACTCTCAACAACTTTTATTCATCATACTCTTTATATGTGAGCTCATTACTCTCCATAAGATCCATATGATCTCTTTATTTCTTTTTATTCTTTCTCTTCTATTTTATTCCCTCACGATCATAGCAAGATAATCAAGCCCTTGACTCAACACTAATCTTTATTATATATAGCTCACGGACTCGATTACATAGAAGGATCATAAAGCAAAACTCACAACTAGATCATACTAAAACTTTATTCTACTAGATCAAGATATTATCAAAAGGATCGAACTAAGAAAAACGGTAAAGATAAAAGTGATGGCGATACGATACCGGGGCACTCCCCCAAGATTGGCAGCTGCCAAGGGGAGTGCCCATACCCATGTGATTATGTCTCTTTTGCCGATTAAGGAGATGGAGTTGTTGATGATGTAGGCTTGTCGTCCCTCTTCCAAGGCATAGGCTCATCATCATAGAAGGATGATCGAGTCTCCGGGATCCTTAATTCTACAGCCAAACTCATCCTCTTGAATCTATATTCATACTCACAGTTTTGATTTTGCAGGTCATAGATCTGGGCTTGGAAGTGCTCGATTTTCTCATGAAGCTTGAAGATGGCCTCCCCAATGTCCTTGACGTCTAGCTTGCGGTTGATGGTGAACTCCGTGGTCATTATGTGATTGGAGTCGAGTCCACGGTCCATCATCTCCTGACACTTGAAAACTTGTTGCTCCATTGCCTCGAGCCTTGTCTCCATGCTTTCGGTCCTCCTTGGTCCCTCAACATCGTAGATGTGCAACAACCCCTCACACATCTCAATGGTTTGAGGGTGTTGCAGCACCTCCGCGTGGTAGGAGTTGATGACCTTCTCAAAGAACTTGTCCTTGGGGGCACTTGAAGATGACATGGCGACCTAGATCTGTCAGAAAAACAGCTTGAAACAAAGACAGGAGATATTTGCGTGATACGTTGGTCAAAACCTTCGAGAGATTATATAATGAATTTTTACCGACCAAAAGAAATATCGTGCAAGGAAACGGAGTCCGGAGAGCGCACGAGGTGCCCACGAGGCAGGGGGCGCTCCCAGGGGGGTAGGGCGCGCCTCCCACCCTTGTGGAAGCCCCGTGTCCTTTTCGGTCTGCTTCTTATTTTTCTATTTTCTTAAATATTCCAAAAGGGAGAAAAATTGCCATTAGAACCGTTTTGGAGTCGGTTTACTTACCATACCACGTACCTATTCCTTTTCGGAGTCTGAAACGTTCCGGAAAGTGTCTATTATGTATTCCTCTGGGGTTACGGTTTCAATAACATTAGTTTCAACATTTATAGGATTACCTGAGATATAATGTTTGATTCTTTGACCGTTCATCACCCTCGGATTTGTGCTTTTGAAGTTGTTGATTTTTATGGCACCGAAATGACAGACCTCCTCGATAACGTAAGGACCTTCCCATTTAGAGAGGAGTTTGCCTGCAAGAAATCTTAAACGAGAGTTGTATAGCAATACATAATCACCTACATTAAACTCATGTTTTTGTATCCTTTTGTCATGCCATGTTTTAACTCTTTCTTTAAATAGCTTGGCATTTTCATAAGCCTAGGTAATCCATTCATCAAGTGAGCTAATGTCAAAAAGCCTCTTCTCACTGGCAAGTTTGAAGTCATAGTTGAGCTCTTTAATGGCCCAATATGCCTTATGTTCTAATTCAAGAGGTAAGTGACATGCTTTACCATAAACCATTTTATACGGAGACATACCCATAGGATTTTTATATGCAGTTCTATAAGCCCATAATGCATCATCAAGTTTCTTAGACCAATTCTTTCTAGATGTGTTAACAGTCTTTTGCAAAATTAATTTAAGCTCTCTATTACTTAATTCCACTTGACCACTAGACTGTGGATGATATGGGGATGCAATTCTATGATTAACATCATACTTAGCAAGCATTTTTCGAAAGGCACCATGAATAAAATGTGAACCACCATCAGTAATTAAGTATCTAGGGACTCCAAACCTCGGAAAAATAACTTCTTTAAGCATCTTAATAGAGGTGTTATGATCAGCACTACTAGTTGGAATAGCTTCTACCCACTTAGTAACGTAATCAACAACAATTAAAATATGTGTATACCCATTAGAGGAAGGAAAAGGTCCCATATAATCAAAGCCCCAAACATCAAATGGTTCAATAACAAGTGAATAATTCATAGGCATTTCTTAACGTCTACTAATATTACCAATTATCTGACATTCATCACAAGACAAGAGAAACTTACGGGCATCCTTGAAGAGAGTAGGCCAATAAAACCAGATTGCAATACCTTGTGTGCAGTTCTATCTCCAGCATGGTGTCCTCCATAAGCTTCGGAGTGGCACTTGCGTAGGATCTGTTCCCGTTCATGCTCAGGTACACAACGTCTAATGACACCATCTACTCCTTCTTTATAAAGGTGTGGGTCATCCCAGAAGTAATGTCTTAAATCATAGAAAAACTTTTTCTTTTGCTGGTATGTGAAACTAGGTGGTATAAATTTAGAAACAATGTAATTAGCATAATCAGCATACCATGGAGCAGTACGAGAAGCATTTATGACATTTAATTGTTCATCAGGAAAGCTATCATCAATAGGTAGTGGGTCATCAAGAACATTCTCTAACCTAGGCAAGTTGTCTGCAACGGGATTTTCAGCTCCCTTTCTATCAATAATATGCAAATCAAATTCTTATAGCAAGATAACCCATCTAATAAGTCTAGGTTTAGCATCTCTCTTTTCCATAAGATATTTAATAGCAGCATGATCAGTGTGAATAGTTACTTTAGAATCAACAATATAAGGTCTGAACTTATCACAAGCAAATACAACTGCTAAGAACTCTTTTTTAGTAGTAGCATAATTTCTCTGGGCATTGTCTAGAGTTTTACTAGCATATTGAATAACATTTAATTTCTTATCAACTCTTTGTCCTAGAACAACCCCTACAGCATAATCACTAGCATCACACATAATTTCAAAGGGTAAATTCCAATCAGGTGGCTGAACAATAGGTGTAGAAATCAAAGCTTTCTTAATTATTTCAAATGCTTCTACACAATCATCATCAAAGACAAAAGGAATATCTTTTTGTAATAGGTTAGTCAGAGGCCGGGAAATTTTTGAGAAGTCCTCAATGAACCTCCTATAAAAACTGGCAGGACCAAGGAAACTTATTATACCTTTGATGTCCTTGGGAGACGGCATATTTTCAATAGCATCAACTTTAGCTTTGTCAACTTCAGTACCTCTTTCAGAAATTTTATGCCCCAAGACAATACCTTCATTAACCATAAAGTGGCACTTCTCCCAATTCAAGACAAGGTTAGTTTCTTCACATCTCTGCAAAACTCGATCAAGGTTGCTCAAGCAATCATCAAAAAAGGATTCATAAAAAGAGAAATCATCCATGAAAACTTCACAGATCTTTTCACAAAAGTCAGATAATATAGCCATCAGGCATCTTTGAAAGGTAGCAGGTGCATTACATAAACCAAATGGCATATGTCTATAAGCAAAGGTACCGAAAGGGCAAGTAAAAGTAGTCTTTTCTTGATCATCAGCTGACATAGGTATTTGAGAGAAACCAGAGTAACCATCTAGAAAGCAAAAATGTGTATGTTTGGATAATCTTTCTAGCATTTGATCAATGAAAGGCAAATGGTAATGATCTTTTTTAGTAGCTTTATTTAACTTGCGGAAATCAATTACCATCCTATAACCTGTAATAATTCTTTGCGGAATCAATTCATCTTTATCATTAGGAACGACAGTAATACCTCCTTTCTTAGGGACACAGTGGACAGGACTTACCCACTGACTATCAGCAACGGGATAAATTATACCTGCCTCAAGGAGCTTTAATATTTCCTTTCTTACCACTTCTTTCATCTTAGGATTTAGCCGTCGTTGGTGATCAATAACTGGTTTGGCATCTTTCTCCAAATTTATTTTGTGTTGACATAGAGTGGGACTAATGCCCTTAAGATCATCAAGAGTATATCCAATAGCAGCACGGTGCTTCTTCAGAGTTTTCAATAATTTCTCTTCCTCCTTCTCTAAAAGGTTAGCACTAATAATAACAGGATATATCTTCTTTTCATCAAGATAAGCATATTTAAGAGTATCAGGTAATAGTTTAAGCTCAAACACGGGATCACCCTTGGGTGGAGGAGGATCCCCTAGGATTTCAACAGGCAAGTTGTGTTTCAGAATAGGTCCCTGTTTAAATAATACGTCATCTATTTCCCTTCTTTCATTCATAAACATATCATTTTCATGGTCTAGCAAATATTGTTCTAAAGGATCAGTGGGAGGCACGACAATAGAAGCAAGACCAATTATTTCATCTTTACTAGGCAATTCTTCATCACGGGGTTGTCTACGAAATATAGCAAAATTAAACTCATGAGACATATCCCCTAAACCAACGGAAACAATATCCTTATTGCAGTCTATCTTAGCATTAACAGTATTTAAGAAGGGTCTACCAAATATAATAGGACAAAAGCTATCTTGTGGGGAACCAAGAACAAGAAAATTAGCAGGATATTTAACTTTCCCACACAAGACTTCAACATCTCTAACAATCCCAACTGGTGAAATAGTATCTCTATTGGCAAGCTTAATTGTAACATCAATCTCTTCTATCTCAGCAGGTGCAATATCATGCATAATTTCTTTGTATAAGGAATGAGGTATTGCACTTGCACTAGCACCCATATCACATAAAGCCATGATAAGAATGATCTCCTATTTTAACGAAAATAACAGGCATGCCGACAATAGGTCTATGTTTATTTTTAGCATCAGGTCTAGCAATTCTAGCAGCTTCATTGCAGAAGTAAATAACATGCCCATTAATATTATCGACCAAGAGATCTTTAACCATAGAAATATTAGGTTCAACTTTAACTTGCTCGGGGGGTTTGTGTGTTCTAATATTACTTTTGTTGACTACAGTTGAAACTTTAGCATGATCCTTTATTCTAGCAGGGAAAGGTGGTTTCTCAACATTAGCAGTAGGAACAACAGGATCATTATAAGCGATAGTCTTTTCTTCAACTTTAATAGGTGCAAGTACTTTTACTTCAATGGGAGGATTATATTTAAACCACTTCTCCTTAGGGAGATCAACGTGAGTAGCAAAGGATTCACAGAAAGAAGCTACTACCTTAGAGTCAAGTCCATATTTAGTGCTAAATTCACGAAAAGCATCGGTATCCATAAAAGATTTAACACAATCAAACTTAGGTGTTATACCTAACTCCTTACCTTCGTTGAGGTCCCAATCTTCAGAGTTGCGTTTAATTATTTCCAATAAATCCCATTTGAATTCAATAGTCTTCATCATAAAAGATCCAGTACAAGAAGTATCGAGCATGGAGCGATTACTGAGAGAAAGCCGAGCATAAAAAAATTAAATAATCATTTCTCTTGAGAGCTCATGATTGGGGCATGAATATAACATTTACTTAAGCCTCCCCCAATCTTGAGCGATGCTTTCTCCTTCGCGAGGCCAAAAATTATATATATAATTACGATCACGATGAACAAGATGCATAGGATAAAACTTCTGATGAAATTTCAATTTCAATCGCTTATAGTCCCATGATCCCATATCATCACATAGCCTATACCATGTCAATGCCTCTCCCTTCAAAGATAAAGGGAAGACCTTATTCTTGATAACATCCTCGGGCATACCTGCAAGCTTAAATAATCCACAAACTTCATCCACATAGATTAAGTGTAAATCAGGGTGCAATGTTCCATCTCCTGCAAAAGGATTAGCTAGCAGTTTCTCTATCATACCCGAAGGAATTTCAAAGTAAACATTTTTAGTAGGTTCAGTAGGTTGAGGAGAAACTCTTTGCTCTACTGGTCGGGGTGAAGAAACCCCGAACAAGCCCCTCAAAGGATTATGTTCCATAGTAACAAGTGACAGTAAATTTCAGCACACTATATTAATTTTTCCTTACGAAATTCCACCTACCAAAGGCGCTTCACTCCCCGGCAACGGTGCCAGAAAAGAGTCTTGATGACCTCGCCGCGGCTTTGCATTGCTTGCGAGCAGGCTTGCCAGGGCGGCGAGGACCATGAGATGCTCTTCGTCCTGGGCGTCGGCATCGACTTCCTCCTCCAACAGCGCCGCGATTGCCTCCTCGTCGTCCAAGTCCATTGATGACCCACAAGTATAGGGGATCTATCTAGTCCTTTCGATAAGTAAGAGTGTCGAACCCAACGAGGAGCAGAAGGAAATGATAAGCGGTTTTCAGCAAGGTATTCTCTGCAAGCACTGAAATTATCGGTAACAGATAGTTTTGTGATAAGATAATTTGTAATGAATAGCAAGTAATAAAAGTAAATAAGGTGCAGAAATATGGCCCAATCCTTTTTGTAGCAAAGGAAAAGCCTGGACAAACTCTTATATGAAGGGAAGCGCTCCCGAGGACACATGGGAATTGTCGTCAAGCTAGTTTTCATCACGATCATATGATTCGCGTTCGGTACTTTGATAATTTGATATGTGGGTGGACCGGTGCTCGGGTACTGTCCTTACTTGGACAAGCATCCCACTTATGATTAACCCCCATTGCAAGCATCTGCAACTACAACAGAAGTATTAAGGTAAACCTAACCATAGCATGAAACATATGGATCCAAATCAGCCCCTTACGAAGCAACACATAAACTAGGGTTTAAGCTTCTGTCACTCTAGCAACCCATCATCTACTTATTACTTCCCAATGCCTCCCTCTAGGCCCAAACAATGGTGAAGTGTCATGTAGTCGACGTTCACATGACACCACTAGAGGGATGACAACATACATCTCATCAAAATATCGAACAAATACCAAATTCACATGACTACTAATAGAAAGACTTCTCCCATGTCCTCAGGAACAAACGTAGCTACTCACAAAGAATATTCATGTTCATAATTAGATGGGTATTAATATGCATAATGGATTTGAACATATGATCTTCCACCAAGTAAACCAACTAGCATTAACTACAAGGAGTAATCAACACTACTAGCAACCCACAAGTACCAATCTGAGGTTTGGATACAAAGATTGGATACAAGAGATGAACTAGGGTTTGAGATGAGATGGTGATGGAGATTGACCCCCTCCTGATGAGAGGATCGTTGGTGATGACGATGGTGATGATTTCCCCCTCCCGGAGGGAAGTTTCCCCGGCAGAACAGCTCTGCCGGAGCCCTAGATTGGTTCCGCCAAGGTTCCGCCTCGTGGCGGCGCAGTTTCTTCCTGAAAGCTTGCTTATGATTTTTTCTCGGACGAAAGACTTCATATAGCAGAAGATGGGCACCGGAGGCCTGCCAGGGGTCCCACGAGGCAGGGGAGCGTGCCCAGGGGGTAGGGCGCGCCCCCACCCTCGTGGCCAGGGTGTGGGCCCCCTCTATATTTTCTTCGCTCGGTATTTTTTATTAATTCCAAAAAATGACTCCCATGAAGTTTCAGGACTTTTGGAGCTTGCTACCTCTTGAGCACTGCGTTGGTTTTCCCTTGAAGAGGAAAGGGTGATGCAACAAAGTAGCGTAAGTATTTCCCTCAGTTTTTGAGAACCAAGGTATCAATCCAGTAGGAGGCTACACGCGAATCCCTCGCACCTGCACAAAACAAATAAATCCTTGCAACCAACACGATAAGGGGTTGTCAATCCCTACACGGTCACTTACGAGAGTGAGATCTGATAGATATGATAAGATAATATTTTTGGTATTTTTATGATAAAGATGCAAAGTAAAATAAAAGGCAATGAAAATAACTAAGTGTTGGAAGATTAATATGATAGAAGATAGACCCGGGGGGCATAGGTTTCACTAGTGGCTTCTCTCAAGAGCATAAGCATTTTACGGTGGGTGAACAAATTACTGTTGAGGAATTGACATAATTGAGCATAGTTATGAGAATATCTAGGTATGATCATGTATATAGGCATCACATCCAAGACAAGTAGACCAACTCCTGTCTGCATCTACTACTATTACTCCACACATCGACCGCTATCCAGCATGCATCTAGAGTATTAAGTTCATAAGAACAGAGTAACGCCTTAAGCAAGATGACATGATGTAGAGGGATAAATTCATGCAATATGATAAAAAAACCATCTTGTTATCCTCGATGGCAACAATACAATACATGCCTTGCTGCCCCTACTGTCACTGGGAAAGGACACCGCAAGATTGAACCCAAAGCTAAGCACTTCTCCCATTGCAAGAAAGATCAATCTAGTAGGCCAAACCAAACTGATAATTCGAAGAGACTTGCAAAGATAACCAATCATACATAAAATAATTCAGAGAAGATTCAAATATTGTTCATAGATAAACTAGATCATAAAACCACAATTCATCGGTCTCAACAAACACACCGCAAAAGAAGATTACATCGAATAGATCTCCACAAGAGAGGGGGAGAACTTTGTATTGAGATCCAAAAAGAGAGAAGAAGCCATCTAGCTAATAACTATGGACCCCTAGGTCTGAGGTAAACTACTCACACTTCATCGGAAGGGCTATGGTGTTGATGTAGAAGCCCTCCGTGATCGATGCCCCCTCCGGCGGAGCTCCGGAACAGGCCCCACGATGGGATCTCGTGGATACAGAAAGTTACGGCGGTGGAATTAGGGTTTTGGCTCTGTATCTGATCGTTTGAGGGTACGTAGGTATATATAGGAGGAAGAAGTACGTCGGTGGAGCAATAGGGGGCCCACGAGGGTGGAGGGCGCGCCTGGGGAGGGGGGGAGGCGCGCCCCCCTACCTCGTGGCCTCCCTGTTGGTTGCTTGACATAGGGTCCAAGTCTCCTGGATCTTGTTCATTCCAAAAATCACGTTCCCGAAGGTTTCATTCCGTTTGGACTCCGTTTGATATTCCTTTTCTTTGAAACCCTAAAATAGGCAAAAACAACAATTCTGGGCTGGGCCTCCGGTTAATAGGTTAGTCCCGAAAATAATATAAAAGTGTATAATAAAGCCCAATAATGTCCAAAACAGTAGATAATATAGCATGGAGACGTATCAGAGCTGTGTAGAATAGGTCTCTAATATTTGCTCCTTTTCCAGCCCAGAATTCCAGCTGCCGGCATTCCCCCTCTTCATGTAATCCTTGTAAAATAAGAGATAATAGGCATAAGTATTGTGACATATTGTGTAATAACAACCCATAATGTAATAAATATCGATATAAAAGCATGATGCAAAATGGACGTATCATCCATCACCGAGCAGACAAATCGCCGAACACCTGGCGAGCGTGGTAGGCGCGCAGCCGCCAGTATTCCAGCTATGCGCGGCCGGAGTGCCGGAAAGCTCGCCCAGGAATGGGGTGGAGGACGTCGCGGTAGAACCCTATCTCTTTTCCAGCAGGGGAATGGCCTATCTAGTAGTGGTGGGTGGGCGCCATCAAGATCGGCAAGGCGGCAGGAGGGTGTGCGCGTGCGGGGGGGGAGAATCTGGACATGCAAGATGCGTTTTCACCTGACAGTGGTGGCCCAGGCGTGGTTTTCCTTCCGTCGAAGCCCCCAAGCGCCCCCAAGTGCGTTGGGTTCGGCCTGGGATCGCCGGGCCAAAAAACATGCTGAGCCGGCGAATTTTGTTGTCCAGGGGGCGCGACTGGGAGGTTTTTTCGGCGCCGCCGCGAAAAAAGTTGCCCTAGGGGGTCTGTTGGGGATGCGAGTGGAGACGCTCTTAACACTGTTTGCCGGCAAAAAACACTTAACACTTTTTTTGGAAAATGCTTTGTTGAGACAATCTAGTTTGCCACGACAAAACAATCAATTATTGCGTCTCATCTTGTATATTACACACAAGTAAGCCATGGTAGGAAACCACTATTTTTTGGAAGAAAAAACATTTCACTCTATTTCTCGTGATCTTTTACCCCATGACCCTCCCCCACCCCACCGCATGAGGTCTGAGATTATATTGATTAGACAATGTTGATCCATACAACATCAACTGCAATATTCACCTTTGTTGGAAGAGAGTCTTGAATTTTAGCAACAAAAGTGAGTGATCCCCTTCTATTGTAATCTCTATCAATCTTACAAAGTCTAACTTCCCTAGTTTTGTTTGGGTCTGCTCTAATCTCGACAACTAATGAAGCATAACTAGACGTTACTTTCTTCGAGTGGGATTCATGGACAAGACCTCCCTACTATCCATCAAGAGAATAATTGGCTTTAGTGACCATTGGAGGGCCAACTGATTCCCTTTCTTGCGAGCTACTAACTACGTTCCGAGAGCATCAGGACAACTACGCAACCATCTAATTGTTGGGGAACGCAGTATTTCAAAAAAATTCCTAGGATCACGCAAGATCTATCTAGGAGAAGCATAGCAACGAGAAGGGAGAGTGTGTCCACGTACCCTCGTAGACCGAAAGCGGAAGCGTTTAGTAACGCGGTTGATGTAGTCGAACGTCTTCACTATCCAACCAATCCAAGTACCAAACGTACAGCACCTCCGCGATCAGCACACGTTCAGCTCGGTGACGTCCCTCGAACTCTTGATCCAGTTGAGGCCGAGGGAGAGTTCCGTCAGCACGACGGCGTGGTGACGGTGATGATGAAGTTTACCGGCGCAGGGCTTTGCCTAAACACTACGACGATATGACCGAGGTGTGTAACAGTGGAGGGGCCACCGCACACGGCTAAGAGAAACTTTGGCGTGTCTTTGGGGTGCCCCCTCCCACGTATGTAAAGGAGGGGGAGGAGGAGGCCAGCCAAGGTGTGGCGCGCCAAGGGGGGGGGTCCTGTTGGGGAACGCAATAATTAAAAAAAATCCTACGTACACGCAAGATCTATCTAGGTGATGCATAGCAACGAGAGGGGAAGAGTGTTCTCTACGTACCCTTGTAGACCGTAAGCGGAAGCATTATGATATACGTCTTCACGATCCGACCGATCCTAGCACTGAAGGTACGGCACCTCGGCGATCTGCACACGTTCAGTTTGGTGATGTCCCATGAACTCTAGATCCAGCTGAGTGTCGGGGGAGAGCTTCCTGAGCACGGCAGCGTGATGACGGTGATGATGAAGTTACCGACGCAGGGCTTCGCCTAAGCACTACAACGATATGACCGCGGTGGAAATCTGTGGAGGGGGGGGGGCACCGCACACGGCTAAGAGATCAACTTGTGTGTCTATGGGGTGCCCCCTCCCTCGTATATAAAGGAGTGGAGGAGGGGGAGGGCCGGCCCCTCTATGGCACGCCCAAGGGGAGTCATACTCCCACCGGGAGTAGGATTCCCCCCTTCCCTAGTTGGATTAGGAGAGGAAGGAAGGGGGAGAGAGGGGGAGGGAAAGGGGGGCCGCCCCCAACCCAATTCGGATTGGGCTTGGGGGGCGCGCCCCCTCCTAGGCCCCCTTCTCCTCTCTCCCACTATGGCCCAATAAGGCCCATATACTTCCCGGGGGGTTCTGGTAACCTCTCGGTACTCCGGTATATGCCCGAACTCACCCGGGACCATTCCGATGTCCAAACATAGGCTTCCAATATATTGATCTTTATGTCTCGACCATTCTGAGACTCCTCGTCATGTCCGTGATCTCATCCGGGACTCCGAACAACCTTCGGTACATAAAAACACATAAACTCATAATACCGATCGTCACCGAACGTTAGCGTGCGGACCCTACGGGTTCGAGAACTATGTAGACATGACCGAGACTCATCTCCGGTCAATAACCAATAGCAGAACCTGGATGCTCATATTGGTTCCTACATATTCTACGAAGATCTTTATCGGTCAAACCGCATAACAACATACATTGTTCCCTTTGTCATCGGTATGTTACTTGCCCGAGATTTGATCGTCGGTATCTCAATACCTAGTTCAATCTCTTTACTGGCAAGTCTCTTTACTCGTTCTGTAATGCTACATCCCGTAACTAACTCATTAGTCACATTGCTTGCAAGGCTTATAGTGATGTGCATTACTGAGAGGGCCCAGAGATACCTCTCCGATACACGGAGTGACAAATCCTAATCTCGATCTATGCCAACTCAACAAACACCACCGGAGACACCTGTAGAGCATCTTTATAGTCACCTAGTTACGTTTTGACGTTTGATAGCACACTAAGTGTTCCTCCGGTATTCGGGAGTTGCATAATCTCATAGTCATAGGAACATGTATAAGTTATGGAGAAAGCAATAGTAGTAAACTAAACGATCATCGTGCTAAGCTAACAGATGGATCAAGTCAACCACATCATTCTCTAATGATGTGATCCCGTTTATCAAATGACAACTCTTTGTCCATGGCTAGGAAACTTAACCATCTTTGATTAACGAGCTAGTCAAGTAGAGGCATACTAGTGACACTCTGTTTGTCTATGTATTCACACATGTACTAAGTTTCTGGTTAATACAATTCTAGCATGAATAATAATCATTTATCAGGATATAAGGAAATATAAATAACAACTTTATTATTGCCTCTAGGGCATATTTCCTTTAGTCTCCCACTTGCACTAGAGTCAATAATCTAGATTACATTGTGATGATTCTAACACCCATGGAGTCTTGGTGCTGATCATGTTTTGCTCGTGAGAGAGGCTTAATCAATGGGTCTGCAACATTCAGATCCGTATGTATCTTGCAAATCTCTATGTCTCCCTCCTTGAGTTGATCTCGGATGGAATTGAAGCGTCTCTTGATGTGCTTATTTCTCTTGTGAAATCTGGATTCCTTTGCCAAGGCAATTGCACTAGTATTGTCACAAAAGATTTTCATTGGACCCGTTGCACTAGGTATGACACCTAGATCGGATATGAACTCCTTCATCCGGACTCCTTCATTTCCTGCTTCCGAAGCAACTATGTGCTCCGCTTCACACGTGGATCCCGCCACGACGCTCTGCTTGGAACTGCACCAACTGACAGCTCCACCATTCAATAAAAATACGTATCGGGTTTGTGACTTAGAGTCATCCGGATCAGTGTCAAAGCTTGCATCGACGTAACCGTTTACGATGAGCTCTTTGTCACCCCCATAAACGAGAAACATATCCTTAGTCCTTTTCAGGTATTTCAGGATGTTCTTGACCGCTGTCCAGTGATCCACTCCTGGATTACTTTGACACCTCCCTGCTAAACTAATAGCAAGACACACATCAGGTCTAGTACACAACATTGCATACATGATAGAACCTATGGCTGAAGCATAGGGAATGATTTTCATTTTATCTCTATCTTCTGCAGTGGTCGGGCATTGAGTCTACTCAACTTCACACCTTGTAACACAGGCAAGAACCCTTTCTTTGCTTGATCCATTTTGAACTTCTTCAAAACTTTATCAAGGTATGTGCTTTCTGAAAGTCCAATTAAGCGTATTGATCTATCTCTATAGATCTTGATGCCCAATATATAAGCAGCTTCACTGAGGTCTTTCATTGAAAAATTCTTATTCAAGTATCCTTTTATGCTATTAAGAAATTCAGTATCATTTCCAATCAGCAATATGTCATCCACATATAATATCAGAAATGCTACAGAGCTCCCACTCACTTTATTGTAAATACAAGCTTCTCCAAAAGTCTGTATAAAACCATATGCTTTGATCACACTATCAAAGCGTATATTCCAACTCCGAGAGGCATGCACCAGTCCATAAATGGATCGCTAGAGCTTGCACACTTTGTTAGTACCTTTTGGATCGACAAAACCTTCTGGTTGCATCATATACAACTCTTCTTTAAGATATCCATTAAGTAATGCAGTTTTGACATCCATTTGCCAAATTTCATAATCAAAAAATGCGGCAATTGCTAACATGATTCAGACGGACTTAAGCATCGCTACGGGTGAGAAGGTCTCATCGTAGTCAACTCCTTGAACTTGTCGAAAACCTTTTGCAACAAGTCGAGCTTTGTAGATGGTAATATTACCGTCAGTGTCAGTCTTCTTCTCGAATATCCATTTATTCCCTATGGCCTGCCGATCAACGGGCAAGTCAACCAAAGTCCACACTTTGTTCTCATACATGGATCCCATCTCAGATTTCATGGCCTCAAGCCATTTTGCGGAATTTGGGCTCATCATCGCTTCCTCATAGTTCGTAGGTTCGTCATGGTCAAGTAACATGACCTCCAGAACAGGATTACCATACCACTCTGGTGCGGATCTTACTCTGGTTGACCTACGAGGTTCGGTAGTAACTTGATCAGAAGTTTCATGATCATCATAATCAGCTTCCTTACTTACTGGCGTAACTAATTTCTGTGATGAACTACTTTCCAATAAGGGAGTAGGTACAATTACCTCGTCAAGTTCTACTTTCCTCCCACTCACTTCTTTTGAGAGAAACTCCTTCTCTAGAAAGGATCCATTCTTAGCAACAAATATCTTGCCTTCGGATCTGTGATAGAAGGTGTACCCAACAATTTCCTTTGAGTATCCTATGAAGACACATTTCTTCGATTTGGGTTCAAGCTTATCAGGTTGATGTTTTTTCACATAAGCATCCCAGCCCCAAACTTTAAGAAATGACAACTTGGGTTTCTTGCCAAACCATAGTTCATAAGGTGTCATCTCAACGGATTTTGATGGTGCCCTATTTAACGTGAATGCAACCGTCTCTAAAGCATAACCCCAAAACGATAGTGGTAAATCAGTGAGAGGCATCATAGATCGCACCATATCTAATAAAGTGCGGTTACGACATTCAGACACACCATTAAGTTGTGGTGTTCCAGGTGGCGTGAATTGCCAAACTATTCCGTGTTTCAAATGAAGACCAAACTCATAACTCAAATATTCACCTCCACAATCATATCGCAGAAACTTAATTTTCTTGTTATGATGATTTTCCACTTCACTCTGAAATTCTTTGAACTTTTCAAATGTTTCAGACTTATGTTTCATCAAGTAAATATACCCATATCTGCTTAAATCATCTGTGAAGGTAAGAAAACAACGATACCCACCGTGAGCATCAACACTCATCAGACCGCATACATCAGCATGTATTATTTCCAACAAGTCTGTTGCTCGCTCCATTGTTCTGGAGAACGGAGTCTTAGTCATCTTGCCCATGAGTCATGGTTCGCAAGCATCAAGTGATTCCAAAAGTCCATCATCATAGAGTTTCTTCATGTGCTTTACACCAATATGACCTAAATGGCAGTGCCACAAATAAGTTGCACTATCATTATTAAACTTATATCTTTTGGCTTCAATACTACAAACATGTGTATCACTACTATCAAGATTTGGTAAAAACAGACCACTCATAAAGGGTGCATGACCATAAAAGATATTATTCATATAAATAGAACAACCATTATTCTCTGATTTAAATGAATAACCGTCTCGCATCAAACAAGATCCAGATATAATGTTCATGCTCAACGCTGGCACCAAATAACAATTATTTAGGTCTAAAACTAATCCCGAAGGTAGATGTAGAGGTAGCGTGCCGACGGTGATCACATCGACTTTGGAACCATTTCCCACGCGCATCGTCACCTCGTCCTTAGCCAATCTTCGCTTAATCCATAGCCCCTGTTTCGAGTTGCAAATATTAGCAACGGAACCAGTATCAAATACCCAGGCGCTACTGCGAGCATTAGTAAGGTACGCATCAATAACATGTATATCAAATATACCTTTCACTTTGCCATCCTTCTTCTCCGCCAAATACTTGGGGCAGTTCCGCTTCCAGTGACCAGTCCCTTTGTAGTAGAAGCACTCAGTCTCAGGCTTAGGTCCAGACTTGGTTTTCTTCACTTGAGCAGCAACTTGCTTGCCGTTCTTCTTGAAGTTCCCCTTCTTCCCTTTATCCTTTTTCTTGAAACTGGTGGTCTTTTTGACCATCAACACTTGATGCTCCTTCTTGATTTCTACCTCCGCAGCCTTTAGCATTGCGAAGAGCTCGGGAATCGTCTTATCCATCCCTTGCATACTATAGTTCATCACGAAGCTCTTGTAGCTTGGTGGCAGTGATTGAAGAACTCTGTCAATGACACTATCATCAGGAAGATTAACTCCTAGCTGAGTCAAGTGGTTGTGGTACGCAGACATTCTGAGTATATGTTCACTTACAGAACTATTCTCCATTTTGCAGCTGTAGAACTTATTGGAGACTTCATATCTCTCAATCCGGGCATTTGCTTGAAATATTAACTTCAACTCCTGGAACATCTCATATGCTCCATGACGTTCAAAACGTTGTTGAAGACCCGGTTCTAAGCCGTAAAGCATGGCACACTGAACTATCGAGTAGTCATCAGCTTTGCTCTGCCAGGTGTTCACAACATCTGGCGTTGCTCCTGCAGCAGGTTTGTCACCTAGCGGTGCTTCCAGGACGTAATTCTTCTGTGCAGCAATGAGGATAATCCTCGAGTTACGGACCCAGTCCGTGTAATTGCTACTGTCATCTTTCAACTTAGCTTTCTCTAGGAACACATTAAAATTCAACGGAACAACAGCATGGGCCATCTATCTACAATAACATAGACATGCAAAATATTATCAGGTACTAAGTTCATGATAAATTAAAGTTCAATTAATCAAATTACTTAAGAACTCCCACTTAGATAGACATCCCTATAATCATCTAAGTGATCACGTGATCCATATCAACTAAACCATGTCCGATCATCACATGAGATGGAGTAGTTTTCAATGGTGAACATCACTATGTTGATCATATCTACTATATGATTCATGCTCGACCTTTCGGTCTCAGTGTTCCGAGGCCATATCTGCATATGCTTGGCTCGTCAAGTTTAACCCGAGTATTCTGCATGTGCAAAACTGGCTTGCACCCGTTGTATGTGAACGTAGAGCTTATCACACCCAATCATCACGTGGTGTCTTGGCACGACGAACTGTAGCAACGGTGCATATTCAGGGAGAACACTTGTACCTTGAAATTTAGTGGGAGATCATCTTATAATGCTACCGCCGAACTAAGCAAACACTACAAAAAAAGACACATCCGTGACATTTTGGGTCGAACGAAATTTTGTCATACATATGACACTTCTATGACGATAATTGTGACAAAACCCGGTATCATCATAGATGTGGTGGGCTCCTACTTCTATGACAAAAAATCATGACAGAAAATGGGCTTTTCATCCTGGGCGGGCCGGAGACGCAGCTGCATGACATTCTTTGGGCCGTCTATGACGGAAAAAACTATGGTAGAAGTGAGGGGGAGGAAAATTTCAGGGAGTTCCCGATTACGGTGGGAGGTCGGGGACCGAGCGATGCGCGTTTCTCTCGTACACGTACGCGCGTGTGTGCGAGGCGTTGGCTCTAACTGAACCCGAGCGATTGCACTGCAGGCTACATGACCCCGTGGTGTGGAGGGCTGGATGAACAGTAGACGGTGGAGGGGTGCCCGTGGAGGGGTGGTTGAACAGGACCCCGTGGTGTGGAGGGCTGGATGAACAGTAGACGGTAGAGGGGTGCCCGTGGAGGCAGGAGGAGGTCGACGGTAGCCCGTGGAGGCTGGAGGAGGTCGACGGTGGAGATGAACAGTATCCCGTGGAGTCCCGTTTTGCGGTACGCCACACCCCTCCCGATGAACAGGAATCCCGTTTCGACCGTAGGAGGTCCGTTTCGTCCGTTTTGCGGTACGCCACACCCCTCCCGATCAGCAGGACCCCCGTTTCGACCGTAGGAGGTTCTTTTCCTCCGTTTTGCGATACGCCACACCCCTCCCGATCAACAGGACCCCGTTCCGAACATAGGAGGTCCGTTTCCTCCGTTTTGCGGTACGCCAGGCCTCATTTCCATCGCCTGTTCCGTCCAAGCCCTCCCGATGAACACGACCACGCATTCCGTTCCGACCCAGCCGGTTGGCTCCCACGCGTTCTGTTGCCTCCCGATGAACACGACGCATTCCGTTGCCTCCCCATGAACACGACGCATTTCGTTGCCTCCCAATGAACACGATGCATTCCGTTGCCTCCCCATGAACACGACGACGACGCTGTTTCTCCGTTCCGACCCAACCATGTACACGAGCCCTGGTCATACGTATGCGCGAGTAGGCGTTCAAGACCCCGCCCGTATGTACACATACGTGGCCGTATTTTCTTTCTTGCACCCTGGCCGCTGTACGTACGTGTACATGCTACGTGCACGCCTCTACTACGACACGTACACGCCTCTACTACGACACGTGCGCGCCTCTACATCCACCAGTATATATGTACGTACACGTTCGCGACCAGAATGACAACGCTACGTACGCTTAGACCAGGTGGGTCCCGACTGTCAGGCACTTCCTTGCGTGCGAAGATGTAGCTGGTGGGTCCCAGCAGTCAGGGGGGCGAATCATTTTTTTGCTTGGACGCACTTCCTTGCGTGCGAAGATGTAGCTGGTAGGTTCCAGCAGTCAGGGGGGCGAATCATTTTTTTGCCCGGACGCACTTCCTTGCGTGCGAAGATGTAGCTGGTGGGTCCCAGCAGTCAGGGGGAAACATTTTTTTCGCGAAATATGGTGGCCCGTCCGGTGGGTCCCCGCTATCAGGTGGAGGAATCATTATTTTGCGCGTAATAAGGAGGCACTTCCTTGCTGCGGCCGTGGACCCAGCTGCCAGCCTCTCCACGTACAGTCCATGTCCGATGGAAGTCGTTCCTTGACCACGTTGACCACGCCACGCCGAGAGCACCATGGCGGTGGACAACGGCGAGGACTAGGAAGGGGACGACTCGAAGCCGGGGAAGACGCAGCAGTGGATGCCCACCCGAAGAGGAGTACGAGGGTTCACTGGTTCGACTGCGGTGTGAGGCTGCTGTCGCCATAGAATAACAGGGGGTGTGGGTGAGTAGAGGGATGGCCTGGCCAGCGGTGGGAGTAGTAGGGGGTGGTGAGGCCTCCGCGGCATCACAGCCGGCCACAGGAGGCAGGAGCACGCGGCATGACCGGCGCTGGTTTGGGCGGCTGGAGCAAGAAGACCAGAGGTTGAAGAAGCACTACGGCCGTTGGATGAACATCGTATGGTAACATGAGCTAGAATCGTTCCTATTGACTAAGTTGACAAAGCCCTCCGTCCCCGTCAACTTGGTAGGCCCACAAGTCAGCCTCCCACTATGCTGGGTTCCAGCTGGCAGGGCGAATATTCATTTTTTGTGCGTAATAAGGAGGCACTTCCTTGCGTGCGAAGATAGCTGGTGGGTCCGACATGTCAGCGGGGGGCATGCTATTTTTTGCGGAATACAGAGGCCCTTCCGCTGGGTCCCAGATGTCAGGTGGAGGAATCATTATTTTGCGCGTAATAAGGAGGCATTTCCTTGTGTGCGACCGTGGACCCAGCTGTCAGCCTCTCCACGCACAGTCTACTTCTGATGGTGTCGTTTGTTGACCACGCCGCGCCGAGCGCATCCAAGGTGGTGGACGACGGCGAGGCCCCGGACAGCAACGAGCTGGAGATGGGAAGACGCGGGAGTAGAGTCACAGACGGAGAGGTGTACGAGGGTTAACTGGTTCTAGTGCGGTGTGGTTCGGTAGTCGGTGGAGAAGAACATGAGGTGTGGAGGGGTGGAGGGATGGCCTGGCCAATGGTGGAGTAGCGCTTCATAGCGAAGCGTGCTAAGCAAAGCTGCTAGCAGCAGGTGGCGGGAGGTGGTCCTGGCGGCGCTGGAGGAAGAAGACGAGAGATTGAAAATGGATGCCGGTCGGTGGATGTAAATCCAATGGCTAACATGTCAGAATCATTTGTTGACTAAATTGACAACGACTTGCGTTGGCTTCGACCTATTGGCCCACATTTCAGCCTCCAAAAATGTGGCACGTATTTAACCCATTTTTTCAGAATTTACAGTCTTCTTTTTGCGTGGTAGAATTTACAGTCAATTTGATCTTTTTTTGAATTACAACCATTAGCTGGGCTGGGTGAACAAATAATGTAGCGTCCATGCGGCTCATTTATTTTATTTCCTAAAAAATTACAGGCCATTTGCACTTTCTCGAAATACACGATTTTGCTGGGCTGATTCTAATTATAATGTTGGGTTGGGCCAACAATGTTATCAAAAAATAAAAAGGGGCAGAGCATTTTGTTATAAATATATTTAAATAATAAGTGATATTATTACATTCGTCCTTAAATCTTACCAAGCTTTTGTACACAATCACTAGGATTTTCGTGCCAAAACAATCCAGGATTTTATTTGTTAAGAAATTATTTTTATAAGTTAATAAGATGTGGGATATTGTTTTCTTACATATGTAAGTATCTGTTAAATATATGATGACAATAAAAATAATATATAATAACATATAAAATAATTTAAATATATATAATATAGTTAGAAGGGAAACATAAGTTGGACCTGGCGTTCCTATTATTATATAGAAAAATAGAACAGACCTCTGCGTTTTATTCAAAAAAAATACATAAATTGGGCTGCCAAAAATAAAACCTCGGATGGGAGGTCCATAGGCCGGTACGACTGGCCTATGGACCTCCCATCCGAGGTCGTGGGCTGCGCATGTTAAAAATGAAAGCCTAGACGGGGCAGCCCAAAACCACGTCCAACACTTGGCAAAACTTCGTCCCTCGTTTTCTCTGTGTTTCGCACACTCGACATTGTGTGGGCATTTTGACTGTGCATCATATGAAGATGTGCTATGCATGAATGTTGATCAGCATGATATTAACTGGCTGGTAGTTCCATTTTCGACCATGAATAAAACTTCCAACATGACGTTAACCCTGTTTGAAAAGGCCGTGTTAATATAAATGCTCTGCCTTTGAAAGTTGCAGTTTCTTATCTGAAACTGAACTTGCAGTTTCTTATCTGAAACTGAAACTTGCAGTTTCTTCTCTAAGAATCACATTGTCTGCACTTTTATACTCCTATGAAACTACATTTTTAAGTGCTAAAAATAGATCTCTAGAATTCATAAAATACTTCATATGCTCAATACTGCAAATCTGAAATTCAAAAGACATTCATATCTGAAAGTACTCTCAAAATACACAACACAAAACACAATTCACAACCTGCAAATACTAACAACCCTAAGCTCCTTCTGACAATTCACAACCTGCCCGACTATTGGGCTGGGGGGGGGGCAGCCCCCTCCTATTCCTCGGCGGCAGACAGCCGCCCCGTGAGACGATGTGAACGGCGAGGGAGACGATGGCGGGGAAGCGTCGTCGGGCCAACTGCTTTTCTCCTCTTGCAGTTGGGTTCGGTCGACGAAGACTCCACCGGCTCGCTCTGGCAGGACACCCTCACAAACGGCACCCTGTAGATGCTCGATCCTTCAATCTCTGGTGGATGCTCCATCTGGGATCGATACTCCCACCACCGCTCCCTCACGATCGGATTCGGTGAATCTGTTTGCTCCATGGCCCAGAGGAGCATCTCTATGTACTCCGGCGCGACTCCCTCCGGGAGTATCGCCGCCTTTTCACTCTGTTGCAGATATTTGGCCATGGATGTCGCCTTTGCCGCTAGTTGGTCCTTGTTGTCAAACCAAGACTGTATCTCCAACATCCTAGCTAGCTTCACAGAGTCGCCGTCTGCGATCCTCACGTATCGGTTGTACTCCTCCATTGATCTAGTTCTGCACAGCACCTTCACTCGCCGGTGGTGGTTTTTGAATGGAAGAGGAGAGGAGCAGCGATGGTTTTGGATTAGAACGGGAGAGGAGCGACGCTGGTTTTGGACTGGAACAGGAGAGGAGGGGCAGTGGTTTTGAAATGGAAGAGGAGAGGAGCGGCGCTGCATTTAGATCGGAACAGGAGAGGAGCGGTGGTGGTTTAAGAGGAGAAGATAATTAAATCACCACATATTAGTCCCATTTTTATTAGTCCCGCTGTAATTAAATCACCACATATTACACTGATTCCGCTGCTCGTTGCGTACGCTGATTGGGAGAAATAAATACCCAGCTGTAGCATGCACTAGGGATGTGCGCGTGAGGCTTGCATGCGGCTGCATGCGGAGGGAGGCGAGACGATTCAATTAATTAATGCCGCTCCTACTCGTCCCCGCACGTCCTTCAATACTATGGCGGTTCGCTCCTAGTCGTCCTGTCCATTCACATTACGGCAGTTCCACTAATCCTAACCCTCCTCCCAAATCCATGGCATCCCAAATCTCCACGATCGGCGGTGAGTACAAGGTTAGAACCATCATCGGTGATGAGTTCGATGTCATCTACACCCGTTCTTCTGCGACGGTGAAAGGATGCCTTTCTCGCTTCAGACGTATGTTCGAAGACTCAGATGATGAGTGGGTCGCTGGGCTAGATGTTGAGTACACCACAGTCCTGGGACCAGAGAAGGATCTAAAGGACAAAGAGAGGAAGAAGCCCGCCGTGATCCAGGTTTGCGTGCATGACTTATGCTTGGTCTACCACATATGCCATGCCAACGTTGAGTGCCAGGATTTTAAGGACTTCTTCGAGAGCAACCTAGTCAAATTCGTTACTGTAGACTTTGGTAACGACAAAGAAGTCCTGCGTCGGATAGGCCTCGTTGTAGGCAACACCTTCGACCTCCAGAAGAATCGGCTGGTGTCCTCTCGTCAGCCTTCAATGTTGACCCTGACAGGAGCCATGGTTCATCCTTCGTACGGTAAACTGGAGAAACCTCCATACACGTTTCATCGTCATGCATGGCAGCGGAATGTACTAGATATAGACCACATTCACTACGCTGCAATGGGTGGCTACCTTTGCTTCAATATCTACAAGGGTTGGATGAAGAGCAACAGCCAAGTGTGCGGTTCAAGCAAAGAAGTATCGACCAAGAGGAAGAGGGACAAGGACGAAGTCGAGGACGTGGACGAGGACTCCGAGTAAGGTGGCAGTGTCATTGCTCATGGTGGTTCTAATGCAGTGTCTACCGGAATAGTTGCAAAGTTTAATTTCAGGTGTGCTTAATTTAATTTGAGGGGTGTGTTGTGCTGAGCCCCCAGCAGAACTATGTTATGTTTCTTCTCGTTACTTTAACTCTTCAGTACGTACATACTAGTATTTCTTACATTTCATCTTTTAGTTGGTATAGTACTACCACTCGTTTCTTCACATTATATACGTACAATATATATGACCAACATCATATAGCCAGCAGTTTAGTTGTCAAAGAATTTTAGGGTGCTTAATTTTGT